>NW_026898220.1:0-470541 GCF_033153095.1 Gastrolobium bilobum
TGTGATTCTATAACACAACTTAGGCTCTATTATATAAATTCAGTATAACAATTACATAACAATAATAATTTAATGATGTGGGACTTCTTCCCACATAGTATTATTAATGTATTTACAATATTTCCAACTCTCTACGTCAAACTAAAGCTTACTAAACTTTAATCTTGTCAGTTGTCACAAATGAACCCTAAAAATTAAAAAAATAACCGATAACATATTACTGCAAATGGCAGAAAGACCGACGAGGTCAGGCTGTATCTGGGACAAATACTGACGCGGCTAGGTTACATCTTGGTCTACCACATCATCTTATTGATTTAGTAATACATTATATCAACACTGAATTATATATTGGTTTTTCAGAATTTGGGTTATTTGCTTAATGTATGGCTAGATTACTTTGATGCTCAGTTTCCTAAGTCATGCTTATGAATGTGGTAGTGCATTTATGTTGTTAGTATCACCACAAGAAATGCGGCATTCAGCCACAATCGTTTAGCCACATGCATCAGAATATTGTTTAAATATTAAAAAATCCGTAACTTCGCAACGTGAAAGGGCGATGTGGCAAAATAACAGGTGATTATTCCCAAATGTCACATTATCACTTTTATACTTCCTCCTTCACACCCGTGTCGCTCGGGTTTTTTTTTTTTTAGTTTTGGCCTCCTCTAGTTTGAACCCTAAGCTACCATTATCATCCTTTTCCCAAGGCTATTTGTACAGATCTAGATAGTAATTTCCTCTACTTGCTCGTTCTAGCATTCATTTTCGCCATCTCTTACTTTCCTGCCATCGATGTTGATGCTTTCGATTGTACAATGGAAACCGAACATGGGAGAACAACTCCGTGTATGTGAGTTCTATACTACTATTCATTTTTGTGTGATAGATGTGAAGATTCAAAATTGCTTATTTTATGGTCTGTTATCCCTTTTTATTATCAATTTGCCAAAACCCAGTTTTGGCTTTGACACATGATGGTGAGAAGAAAGTTAGCTTCAGAGGAAATTGCATATACTTGTGCCACAACAATTTTTAAACAGTGCATATACTTGAAAGAGGAGGCAGATATAGTGATGTGACAACTAATGACCTTGGTTCAGTATGCCGCTGTGAGTATAACTATTATTAGGAATATTGCATATACGTGTCCTTCATCTAAATATTTGTACTCATAACTTTTTATATCATCTTCATTTGGGTATTTGAATGTCATGAATGGTATATAAAAACTATGATTTTCTTGTTGATACTCATGTCTTCTAACCAATGTGTGATTCATAACATGCTCCAAGTTCCAGCCATTAAGGTGACAAAATGAACCATAATTCAGTTCTTTTACACAGTGCGACCTCGAGTTAGATGCTAATTTTTGTTGTGACTGCTTCACAGATGATGGTAAAGGGGATGAGAAGCATACTATTGCAAGTGGAAGGTTAGCAGACATCATCTAGGAATCAACGAGGGTGTTCTGGGAATTTGTAAAAGAAGATAAAGATTATGGGAATGTGATCCTTAAAGTTTCTCATCAAATTGGAACTGATCTCAACAAAGAGTCTGAAGTTTCAGGTCTTCTAGTGGACATTAGAACACAACTACAGAAGGTATTGTTTCTACTAAAACTAAAATTTTGTATACACTTGACACTTTTATTTCCTACAATCTTGGGGTTGCATATTGCAAAAGGAGAGACAACTCAAGAGCATCTAATTTTTCTTTTGTGAGTATCTGTTAGTTTTTCTATACTTCCCAAAGCTGTGTAATTAATACTGACTTGCTAACCAATATTAATTTGTTTATATGGCCACAATATAATTCAAGAGCATCTACTTTTTATTTTCATCAATTAAATCTGGTTGAGTTTCTCTTCGATACTCTTTTATGTTTAGTTTTTCACTATAAACAAAATTATCATTTGATTTTTCTAGGTCCCCAAGTTTACCTCCCTCTGATTCAGAGATTGATGATTTCCCAAATGACTCCTCACTAAGAACAGATCATACATAGTGGCAATGAACCAAATTCCACTTACACTGACATTATAGAAGCATCATATGTTCCTTACAATCTCAGATTTGAGGGTGTTCACCATCGAAAAAAGGGGCAGGCTAATTAAATTGATAAGAATATGCACATTTTCATGTCCTCTATTGTTTGGAGTGGAGGGAGCAGTGAACGTGCCCAATCAAGTTCTTTCCTATCATGCCCTGTTTCCTTTTGTTGGCACTAAAACAGGTACACCTCATCCCGATTGAGATGCAAAGCATCGTTTCCTTTACCTATTAAAAAACTACTTTGGTTATAGATAAGTTAATCAATAATAATAAATTAAAAGAACCCCTCTGCACGTCTGTGTCTTATTTTATCATCATGGTCACTTTTTTTAATATATTACTCTGATGTCAATCAGGCCAATAACACATTTGAAATTTCACGAGCATGCTTGTTGTGGACCACCTAACTAACTAGTGACAAATCCCGGCCCCATGTTGTAGATCAAGTTTCCTTAAGAATTTGTTTATAAATTTAGCATACTTAACTTTGTGTATTTATTATGTTCAGCAAATTAATACCCATCTTTTATTTAATATGATTCTCATTGAGTATTTTCGTTAACTGTTAATATAATGTCAAATATAATTTATAAATAATGTTTAGTAAATAATCAACATCTTTCCGTGTTGTATTCGTCATAGTACCCTAACAATTTCCTTTATAATGTGTTAATTAGTTATTAGTCTAATATAACTATGTTGAACATACTAAATTTTACTTTACATTAGTGAACTTATTCTTTGATAGCTGCTCTGCATATGTAAAGAACCAATTATCTTTATCTTATTATCATCATATCAGAAGCTCTTTTTATTTCTTATTATTTCATTCTTCTAATTTAATGGAATTTTTTTCTATTTTGATTCATTCAGGATTTTAATGTTGACATTTTTTTTACTCTGTATTGATACAGGTTTGAATGAAATTCATCCTATTCTCCCTCAACTCCTTGAAGGTATATAAATGTCAATAAATTTTTTTTGTACATCTAATATATTGTATTGCTTACATGAAATTTAAAAGTCTATTCATTGTATCCCTTATTGTATTGCTTCTATTTAACAACATCTTAGCTTTGGTGACCTCTTTCACTTCAGTCCTCTGTTCAGGTAAACGATATCAGCATATTCAGTTTCATTTATAGTAATTAGATGTTAATATCTTTGACAGCTTTACAGAACTCACGAGGAAAAGTATCTCTTTGATCTTCAAAGGGTCCAGAGCCCACAATTTCTTTTCTCGGATCTCTCTGCTGCTTCGTGTTCTCTAATGCAAAGATTGCAGGGATACAAGGGGGAGGCTTAGGGTGTCATAGCTTGATGTGAATAAGCGTACATTGTACATAGGTACCCTTTCGGTACCGGTCTATTATATTTGTTTCTACTTTTTAGTATGGGTTTGGTGTTTGTCATTTTAAATGACATAAGTTATGTCTTTTTAGGAGATAGATAGACACAGAAAAACAGAAATCGTGGGAGAGAGAAAGTGAGTGATTTTTTTAATTTAAAGTTCAAATTTTTTGTGTCTGTATCTCTCTTAAAATGACATAACTTTCTGTCATTTAAAATGACAAACGCTTTTCCCTTTTAGTATACCCCAGTTTTTATATGGCGATCATCATGATTATGTTGTGTTGTAATACTGTCATTTATGGTATTGAACATTGTGTTGTAATACTGTCATTTCCCCCCCAAGATTAATTGCTTGTAAATTTGTCTTTAGCCTAGGGGTGTCAATTCGTGTTGACACGACACGAATTTGACACGACACGAATTTGACACGACACGAATAGGTCAACACTAACACGACACGAATTTTTATTCGTGTCAAAATTTTAAACACGAACACGACCTGTAAAATTTGCGGGTTGACACGACACGACACGGATAACACGCAAATTAAAATTTGTAAATTTTTTGCACAACACGAATCACCTTTTGTACGGGTTGACACGACACGAACACGACACGAACACGACACAAAAAGCACAATTACATCCATAAATGCAAATTTACAAGGCAACACAACACTAACACATCAATTAATCACATTCCTGGGCATTATATTTCATCAAGCTGTGCTAGCAGGAAAATATAGATCTCCAACATCACAAAAGTGAATATATTCACATTTCCAAGGCAACATCATCCAATTCTCCAAAGAAATCATCACAACCAGAATTGAAAAAAACTAATATTGTTCCAAAGGCAATGTAACAGCCCGTTACGTACCGGTATTGTTAACATTAATTATGATATTAAGCGCAGTTACAATAACAGCAGTTCATTTATAAAAGCGAGAATAAATTTTTTCCGACTATTACGCGAGCATTTAAATCATAAAAAGGCGTAATAATTAAAAGCTGTGACCGTAACCGTAAACTCTTGCGGAAGACTTATTTAAACTGTTTTTATCACTTACGTTACTTATTATAAGTTACTAAGGAGTTCCCATAAACTCACTTAGCCAATTTCCAACTTTACGTTTTATACCAATTCGAACATGTTACACTCTAAGTTTTTCTGCGACCAAACCGATCGCAACCAACCCTACTTCTCAGATTATATCTTTGTGTTACTTAATTCCCTTTTTAACAAGCTAAAATACGCTCAATTCGGAGCTCATTTGCTCCGGTTATCGCCGTTTGAAGTTGGATAAGCGATTAGCCCAAACAACCCCAAAAACAGCTCCAAACCACTCACATTGCTCGAATTACTGCACTCAATCCACTCAACCATTTGCCCTCAAATTTTTATCCTACAAACTAGGCACCTCAAACTTCATTTTGATATATCACACGCTCAATTTGACCGAGAAACGAAGCGGGAATTAATTTCCCAAATCCGGTCCAGAATCTGCCTCAGGTGCAGGGGCACATGGGCAGTCCGTGTTTCTCTATTTTTTTCAGGCCGAAGATCAACCCAGATTTTCCTCAAATTTGGACACAAGGTAGAGGACATCTCAACCTTCAAAATGGCGTATGGCACGTCCCTAGGGGACTTCTATGGAGGGAGATATGCTCTCCCGAAGTTCGCCTAAAATCTGCCAATTCTACAGAAAATTCGCCAGAGTTTCCTTTGTTTTTCCAATAATCCCAAATTTGTAAAAGATCATTTAACCTCAATTGTACCTAATAAACACATGATAATACAGTAATAATCCAATGGGTGGCACACACAAGGACCAACAACGCCTTGGGGCACTTACAACCCAATCCAGTTTATAGTTATTAAACATAGAGTCCATATTAATCATTCTTAAGTAGTTGCAATCACTAACACCTTTTTCATGCATATTTCCATCATACATATTATCATAACCTAAGATAAGCCTAAGGCCCTTCCATCATAGTTAGACATGCATCAATACTATTACAATATGGCTTTACAAATTACAACTTGAAACTAAAACTTCAAATTACATTCTTCTAAAATTTCAACTTAATTTAAAAGACAACATAACCAAATACATCACTACTAGACTTAGGCAAAATGGCATGAACAAGATGCTAATGAAGCTACTAATAAATACAAATGACATGTTCATGCCCTAAGTCTAGCCTAGGCCACACGGCCAACAAAATGCAAAATATGAAGCGCTCCAGCGCTCACTCTGCGGGCCTCTTGCCCGAGGCTCCTGCTCCACTGCTACCTCCTGAAATAAATGCCCCGAGACGGGGTGAGATATACGAATATATCTCAGTAACCAAGAGGTTCTGGAGAAAACTCCACCCAATGGTTCACTTCGATGCATATCAATAGAATACAACAACCACTTTGAAAACGGGATATAGCAAGGGATTTAGAGAAGGGGGAATATAAGGAAAACAAAATACGACGATACGGGATGGTAACCCCAATTCCACGTACGCCCTCGGCATATATAAGCCTATGGGTATCATCCAAGGTGTGTTCACAGAAACCACAACCATGATGCCCAAACCAACCAAAACGCCAAAGACATTCCTAGTGTGCTCCTACCCGGATCACACACCATGACCGCAGTCAACTGGAACTCCCTCCTGGAGACCTATCCAGCGGAAGTCCGAAAATGCCCGAAGGCTAATAAAACTGTCTACTGGCCAGAGACTCGGTACCGCAGTACCCATAGCAATAATGCATGCATGCTCATGTGTTCTATACTATTCATACACACTTCCTACTGTTGCCATCAACTGGCAAGGTGGAACAGAAAAGGGGAACAAGCCCCAGTACCAAGAGGTTACCTTAATTCGTGTTTCCACAAGCTCCGCAGCAGCTTATCCCTCAACTCGGTACACAGCGGAATGCCTACACAGAAGACATTCCCAATCACTCTCAGTTCAACCCATACATGTTAATTTATAATTACACATGCAATGAACCAATTTCTTACCTCAATCCACTTGGTCCAAGACCAATGGCAACTCACTGAATCAAGATTCGGGATTCAAGTCGATGTACGGCAACCTATAAAATCACATACAACCATCAGCACGCGTCAAATAACGTCAAAACGTCAAAATCACAAAATCTCCCCATCCACCCTTGATGGTTCGGCCAAATGAGTGTTAATTTGAGATTTATTTTTCTAAATTTTCTTTCCCATTTTATTATGCCTCATTAAGTTGTCAAGAGGCCAATTCAAGTGCCGTTTCGTCATTTTCGCGTCAAATTACATCAGAACGCGAAAACCGCAAAATCCCTCTTTCCTCCTTGAAGGTTCGGCCATCTATGTGTTATTTGGGGATTTATTTTTCTAAATTTTCTTTCTCATTTTAGTACCCATCCTTGGGTTGCCATAAGGCCATTTCAACTGTCGTTTCGCCGTATTACGACATTTACGCATCGTATTGCGAAATATTTCACTCTAGGTTCTTTATGCCAACTAAACCGCTTATTATTTTTCCATTGATTCTAACACTTGCCAACCACCACACAACCCATCTAATTACCTTTTTAACACATAATTCATCACTCAAACAATTTCCAACAACATAAATTTCATAACTTTCCTTTAAAGGCCAAGTTGCATCCTATGGCAATTCTAGGATTTCCATTCACTTCTAATCACTCCACATCTCACACAACCACATTATATCATCATATAATCATACCACAATTCATCAAACAATGCCTCAACACAAAATTCCAAAGTCCCAAAATCATGACCTCAAATTCACTAAGTTAAAATCATCACATTTCACCTAAAATTTTCATTGCATTTCTAGCATTAATACATCATTCTAAGGCATTATCATCTAATACACATTTTCCAATTGAGCTCCCTAACACAACACATCATCAAATCAAGCTTTAGGTTTTCAAAATTTCAATCACAATTAAACCATGTAAATGGGATGGAAACATACTCACAACAAAGGCTAGAAGCTAACCCAAGACTCCTCCAAGCAATGGAAGATCAAAAGCTCCATGAACATCCAATTTTCTTCAAATTTTCGGATCTGATTTTTGCCAAATGCTCCACAAAGAGGCGATTTCAAGGCTTAAGAGTGGTACCAATGTGTTTAGAAGGTCTTTTCCAACAAATTTCAACACAAATTTTGTTGGATTTGGTGGAGAAATGAGTGATTTGTGAAGAAAAGAAAATCAAGAAGAAATGGGCATGGGGGAGGCTGTTCCAGCGTGAAGAAGAAGGAGGGGAGGAGAGAGAAAGTGTGAAGAAATGGTGAGTTTGACTCACTTAAGTCACAGGCGGGTCCCACACGCGTTTTAACTTTAATCAATCACCTAATTTCAACCACAAATTCATGACCTACGTATTTTTCTTGTTCATGTCATATTTTTGTTTCCCCAAAATACTGATAAAATTTTCACGCTTATCGGTACAATTATACCGCAGTATTTTTCCACCGGAAAATCACTATTCATCAATTTTTCCCAAAATGACTCAATTCCATCAAATTTCATCAAAATCATATTTCCTAACTCAAAAAACCATTTATAACTCATATTTGGAACCTAGAGCTCAAAATTCAACTGACACGTTTTACGGTGCAATCGTAACGCGATATTTTTACCCGCGAAAAACACTATTCACTGATTTTTCTGAAACTTGCCTATCCACTCAATTTTTCGTTCTGAACCCATTTCCAGGGTTATTTTTACCATCTGAGACCTTCTACTCAATTTTTATCTTCCTAGGGTTGCGTGTTGGCTAATTACCGTTTTGCCCTTTCTTTGTATTTTGGCCTAATCTTTAGGATTTTCACTAATTCATCACTTGATTGCTCATTTAATATTTTAATTAATTGATTTAAAATTGTGAGGTGTTATATTCACCCCAACTTTTTAGAATTTTGTCCGCAAAATTAAATCATACTCATCCGCTAACTGAGGACACAGTCGGAGAATCTCATCATCCCGCTCCCAAGTAGCATCCTCAAGTGTGTTCCTTTACCACATTACTTTTATCACAAGCATGATCTCCTTTTTATGATACTTATTATCCTTTGATCATTCACAATCACTTGTCTCTCATGGTTCTGTGACCTTTTAATTCACAATACTTTACACTTTTTCTGGTCTCCCGTTACCCTTTCGCTAATTTGTAGGTAATAATATAACAATATTACGGATTTGTCGGTATCAATTTACCTCATTCTCATCCTTATCCATCTTTCTGACCCATGGTCGTTCTCAAAAGCATCTAATCGCTTTCATGCACATTCACTAGTTATTCCTGGAGTATTTCCAACTCACTTTCTTTAGTACTTAACTTTTTTCGCGGTCCTCACTGTTTTGACAATACCCCAACAACCATTTCTTTCCATTACTGTCACTACTCTTATCATTTCATTGTTTTCTTGGCTTTCACCCAACCACATGCTTTCTAGTTTCAAAGGCACTTTGTCGTATCCTACAATTCCGATTCACATTAAATTCTATACTCATTTACTTTATTTTTCCTTGTCACGTGTCTTCACCTCTTTTTAGGTACTCACAACTATATCTTTCTCTTTGTGATACGAAACTAGCAATACCCATACTAGTTTATATTTTCGATTAGCCCTATAAGGTCTTTCGACCACAAATACTCACGAAATTTTTCCATCTACAAACTCATATTTATAATTTACACTCATTGTTAAACTCTTTATTAGCTTAACCATCTCAACTTTACCAACTTAACCAGCTCAACTCCATACTTAGACCTCTCACAGTCTAAACACAACACTCATTAATGACTTTCGTATCAAAGGTCTTATGCCTAAGGTTTTCACCAAGTAACCATTTTTACTCATCATCCTGTAACAATATTATAGATTCAACATCATTTTTCATTCATTTATACCCTCACTTCTTCATTATCGACATTTTTATCATGGATGTCCACTTTAAAATACTATAAACTCACAGCTTTACTAACTTCCACCAATCATCTTGGTTGTTCGAATCAAACAACCACACCAAGCCATTTCACTACTAACTGATGGACCCTTAAAAATGCCATGTCTCTCACATGCAAGTCTCATCCTATAGGAATCTTTGAAACTTGATTATCAAGTCACATAAAACTAAATCCATCATTGCCCCTACTTATACAATTCACCACTGGTTGGTATATCAGTCTCTCGGAACATTCGAAGTTACCACAAGCACTCGACCATATATTATTAGTACCTAACCAAAACAACGTCAGCATTGTGCATTTTCCATACACTTTCCACCATAAGTGGTATATGCGATTATATATAACACTCCTCAATCTACTCCACCCGTAAGTCAGGCTATCAAATTTTAGGTAACCAATTACAATTCCAGTTTCCAACTATATTTACACATTCGTGCTTGATTCCATCACAATTTACCTTTTATAAGGGCTTATAATTCACCGTTTTAACCTGAATTCTTGATCATCACCAGCCTTCTTAGAAGGACACTTACTCCATCTGTCAACACTAAATCACACTATTATCTCTTTTATCATAAGGCGAGGATTCCAACAAACTTACAACCTCACTTGGAGCCGATATTATTTCATCGAACTTACTTTACACCCACAATAGTGCTTCACTATCACACTACAAAATTTTTACCCATTATACCTCATCTCTTATATCCAAATCTGACATATTTTGTTCATTTACAAACATCTGACCTCATATTTTGCGTTAATCACATGGAAGAACTCTCTCAATACAGTGGGTAACAACATTCACAGGTTTTAACCGCTCGAGCTCTTGCTGTCCTCAGGGCCCCAGATGTAATGACCCACCGATCAGAGAATCCACCCATATAATCCATGCATTAATGATAACCTACCACCTGCTGACTGTGTTCTATTAGTATTCCCAACATTTCTTATTTGTGCACTCATGTAGACCAACTCAACTATAATAGCAGTCTCATCACTGCGGGATACTCCCTCATCTCATATCACTCATATAACATAATAATAGTCTCCGGGAACATAATCCACACGGAGATGGCTACACACTTCGGGCACCTAACCCGCACAGAGATGGTAATATCAAGTCTCATAACGTGCACCTAGTGCATAGAGGAGTTCATATTTACATCACATCTGTATACAACAGCAAACGTGTACCCAGTACACAGGGGAGTTCATACTTATAACGTATCCGTATATAACGGCAAAACTGGTACTCCGTACACTCCAGATCACACATGGACCCAGTCCATTTGGTGTCTGTATCACTCTGTATATAACAGCAAAATATCTTTGGTATATTCACATGGGGCTATCCCCATAACCATAGTAATAATGGTATAATATACACCTGTTATATATATAAGTCAATTCATTTTACTCTCTCATTTCATTCTTCTCACTGATAGTTTACATGTAAGTCACTATTATAATAATTCACATCTTCTCTTCGTAATTTCATACACATTTCTTAACTCTCAATAGTTCCTTCTGTC
This sequence comes from Gastrolobium bilobum, assembly GCF_033153095.1. Taxonomy (NCBI): domain Eukaryota; kingdom Viridiplantae; phylum Streptophyta; class Magnoliopsida; order Fabales; family Fabaceae; genus Gastrolobium; species Gastrolobium bilobum. Next base: position 10,947 of record NW_026898220.1, read on the forward strand.
ATGTTATTGTTCAAATCCATAGTCCATTATCTCTTCCTTGCTTATTCTTCTCACAGATTGTTTTCTCTTTTACTTTGACTATTCACTTGGCATAGTTCATAACATAATCTCTATTCCGTGAATCAAGAATTTTCTCAAAGTTCTGTACACATCTCACATATACTTCCCATCACACAGGGATCTTCTAAACATATTTGTCCTATCACAAAAGACTAATTTCATCTCAATCCGTGCACTGGAAAGTTATATCAATCCTTGCACTAACACTTATACCTCAACTCATTAACTAATCTTATCATTTTTGTTTTGACATTACACGTTAGCTCTTTTGCTAAACACATAATTCCACACTTTATTGTAACTTAGTTCATACACTAATCACATGATTTCCCATCAGGTTGTACATTAGCTAAATCTCTAATCATACAATCTCTTTAGATACTTCCCATCATCGGGGATTTCATTCGGCCTCATTGTCCTTTTACAAAAAAATTTAATAATTTACCTCAACACGGATAATTAGGCGCTCAGGCCGTCACAAGGTGTACATACATATATATGTATACTGGCACTTAGGCCATCACTGGATTATTATCCGTTTATTCATCAGAATAGGTATACTGGCCATCAGGCCATTAGGTATTATTCACAATGCATTACAACATCCACAAATAATTAGGCCATTTTAAATTACGATATTCATTCTCTGAGATTTCCAAGAGACCTCCATCATGGATCAATCCTCTTATGCTTCATAACACCTGAATCTCTACATAGTAGCCATTTCCAAGGAGAATTCCACACATTAACGCACACATATAGTCATATTTGTTTCCTTCATGGCATATCGGTCAAGCTAAACCATTATTCCGTTACGGACAATCATACTCTCAATGAACCTTGTTCAATGCCATCCATGGCGATTCTATCAACTTCTTCCTTATACATATAATACATAATTAATTCATCTCCCCTATGCTTAATCAATACTACCTCCTTATGGATTTAAATCCCATATTTCGATACATCTCAATTTAACAATTGACCAACATTATAATTTCAAGTGGTCAAATCCCATAGGATTAATCATCAATTATTCTATTTATTTCTCTGCATGAACCATCTCAATTTGTTTAAGTGTACATCATCCATCAAGGACTTATAACTTCTAGTCAACATAAAATATTCAAACTCATGCCTAAGCATATATGTTCATCATTTTCAATAACCCAACAGGTTCTAATCTTCCACCTTGATGAAGTCCCTCCACCACGTCCACCTGGACATAATTGTTTTTACTATACAACACATATACTTGGAAGCTTCACCAATACCTTTTCCATACTATGGACTCATCTCAATTATATATCTTTATTATTCATGGTACTACAAGGTTCATCCATGCAATACCGTACATATCATAGATTTGTTTACAACTTTCACTTACAATCCAGCTTTATAAATTTCATCTACAAGGTCAGGCAAAACATTTAAGTATGTTTCCCTGAAGTCCTATCATATTCATATTTTACTTACTGCCATCTCTTGTCCATGGAGCAGTCAACACTGCATCCACAACATCAGGCTAAGGACTTACATTTGGTGTTCCAAGGTTGCCACGCAGGCTTCTTACGATGACTACGCATGTAACACAAAGGAATGGGTTGATCAGACCCACACTAAGGAATCACATATGCAGTAATCGATAAGAATCTACATACAACTATGCAACACACACACAACTATATATTCATTATCAGAGTTCCCTAACAAAACTGCTCTGATACCATAAAATGTAACAGCCCGTTACGTACCGGTATTGTTAACATTAATTATGATATTAAGCGCAGTTACAATCACAGCAGTTCATTTATAAAAGCGAGAATAAATTTTTTTCCGACTATTACGCGAGCATTTAAATCATAAAAAGGCGTAATAATTAAAAGCTGTGACCGTAACCGTAAACTCTTGCGGAAGACTTATTTAAACTGTTTTTATCACTTACGTTACTTATTATAAGTTACTAAGGAGTTCCCATAAACTCACTTAGCCAATTTCCAACTTTACGTTTTATACCAATTCGAACATGTTACACTCTAAGTTTTTCTGCGACCAAACCGATCGCAACCAACCCTACTTCTCAGATTATATCTTTGTGTTACTTAATTCCCTTTTTAACAAGCTAAAATACGCTCAATTCGGAGCTCATTTGCTCCGGTTATCGCCGTTTGAAGTTGGATAAGCGATTAGCCCAAACAACCCCAAAAACAGCTCCAAACCACTCACATTGCTCGAATTACTGCACTCAATCCACTCAACCATTTGCCCTCAAATTTTTATCCTACAAACTAGGCACCTCAAACTTCATTTTGATATATCACACGCTCAATTTGACCGAGAAACGAAGCGGGAATTAATTTCCCAAATCCGGTCCAGAATCTGCCTCAGGTGCAGGGGCACATGGGCAGTCCGTGTTTCTCTATTTTTTTCAGGCCGAAGATCAACCCAGATTTTCCTCAAATTTGGACACAAGGTAGAGGACATCTCAACCTTCAAAATGGCGTATGGCACGTCCCTAGGGGACTTCTATGGAGGGAGATATGCTCTCCCGAAGTTCGCCTAAAATCTGCCAATTCTACAGAAAATTCGCCAGAGTTTCCTTTGTTTTTCCAATAATCCCAAATTTGTAAAAGATCATTTAACCTCAATTGTACCTAATAAACACATGATAATACAGTAATAATCCAATGGGTGGCACACACAAGGACCAACAACGCCTTGGGGCACTTACAACCCAATCCAGTTTATAGTTATTAAACATAGAGTCCATATTAATCATTCTTAAGTAGTTGCAATCACTAACACCTTTTTCATGCATATTTCCATCATACATATTATCATAACCTAAGATAAGCCTAAGGCCCTTCCATCATAGTTAGACATGCATCAATACTATTACAATATGGCTTTACAAATTACAACTTGAAACTAAAACTTCAAATTACATTCTTCTAAAATTTCAACTTAATTTAAAAGACAACATAACCAAATACATCACTACTAGACTTAGGCAAAATGGCATGAACAAGATGCTAATGAAGCTACTAATAAATACAAATGACATGTTCATGCCCTAAGTCTAGCCTAGGCCACACGGCCAACAAAATGCAAAATATGAAGCGCTCCAGCGCTCACTCTGCGGGCCTCTTGCCCGAGGCTCCTGCTCCACTGCTACCTCCTGAAATAAATGCCCCGAGACGGGGTGAGATATACGAATATATCTCAGTAACCAAGAGGTTCTGGAGAAAACTCCACCCAATGGTTCACTTCGATGCATATCAATAGAATACAACAACCACTTTGAAAACGGGATATAGCAAGGGATTTAGAGAAGGGGGAATATAAGGAAAACAAAATACGACGATACGGGATGGTAACCCCAATTCCACGTACGCCCTCGGCATATATAAGCCTATGGGTATCATCCAAGGTGTGTTCACAGAAACCACAACCATGATGCCCAAACCAACCAAAACGCCAAAGACATTCCTAGTGTGCTCCTACCCGGATCACACACCATGACCGCAGTCAACTGGAACTCCCTCCTGGAGACCTATCCAGCGGAAGTCCGAAAATGCCCGAAGGCTAATAAAACTGTCTACTGGCCAGAGACTCGGTACCGCAGTACCCATAGCAATAATGCATGCATGCTCATGTGTTCTATACTATTCATACACACTTCCTACCGTTGCCATCAACTGGCAAGGTGGAACAGAAAAGGGGAACAAGCCCCAGTACCAAGAGGTTACCTTAATTCGTGTTTCCACAAGCTCCGCAGCAGCTTATCCCTCAACTCGGTACACAGCGGAATGCCTACACAGAAGACATTCCCAATCACTCTCAGTTCAACCCATACATGTTAATTTATAATTACACATGCAATGAACCAATTTCTTACCTCAATCCACTTGGTCCAAGACCAATGGCAACTCACTGAATCAAGATTCGGGATTCAAGTCGATGTACGGCAACCTATAAAATCACATACAACCATCAGCACGCGTCAAATAACGTCAAAACGTCAAAATCACAAAATCTCCCCATCCACCCTTGATGGTTCGGCCAAATGAGTGTTAATTTGAGATTTATTTTTCTAAATTTTCTTTCCCATTTTATTATGCCTCATTAAGTTGTCAAGAGGCCAATTCAAGTGCCGTTTCGTCATTTTCGCGTCAAATTACATCAGAACGCGAAAACCGCAAAATCCCTCTTTCCTCCTTGAAGGTTCGGCCATCTATGTGTTATTTGGGGATTTATTTTTTCTAAATTTTCTTTCTCATTTTAGTACCCATCCTTGGGTTGCCATAAGGCCATTTCAACTGTCGTTTCGCCGTATTACGACATTTACGCATCGTATTGCGAAATATTTCACTCTAGGTTCTTTATGCCAACTAAACCGCTTATTATTTTTCCATTGATTCTAACACTTGCCAACCACCACACAACCCATCTAATTACCTTTTTAACACATAATTCATCACTCAAACAATTTCCAACAACATAAATTTCATAACTTTCCTTTAAAGGCCAAGTTGCATCCTATGGCAATTCTAGGATTTCCATTCACTTCTAATCACTCCACATCTCACACAACCACATTATATCATCATATAATCATACCACAATTCATCAAACAATGCCTCAACACAAAATTCCAAAGTCCCAAAATCATGACCTCAAATTCACTAAGTTAAAATCATCACATTTCACCTAAAATTTTCATTGCATTTCTAGCATTAATACATCATTCTAAGGCATTATCATCTAATACACATTTTCCAATTGAGCTCCCTAACACAACACATCATCAAATCAAGCTTTAGGTTTTCAAAATTTCAATCACAATTAAACCATGTAAATGGGATGGAAACATACTCACAACAAAGGCTAGAAGCTAACCCAAGACTCCTCCAAGCAATGGAAGATCAAAAGCTCCATGAACATCCAATTTTCTTCAAATTTTCGGATCTGATTTTTGCCAAATGCTCCACAAAGAGGCGATTTCAAGGCTTAAGAGTGGTACCAATGTGTTTAGAAGGTCTTTTCCAACAAATTTCAACACAAATTTTGTTGGATTTGGTGGAGAAATGAGTGATTTGTGAAGAAAAGAAAATCAAGAAGAAATGGGCATGGGGGAGGCTGTTCCAGCGTGAAGAAGAAGGAGGGGAGGAGAGAGAAAGTGTGAAGAAATGGTGAGTTTGACTCACTTAAGTCACAGGCGGGTCCCACACGCGTTTTAACTTTAATCAATCACCTAATTTCAACCACAAATTCATGACCTACGTATTTTTCTTGTTCATGTCATATTTTTGTTTCCCCAAAATACTGATAAAATTTTCACGCTTATCGGTACAATTATACCGCAGTATTTTTCCACCGGAAAATCACTATTCATCAATTTTTCCCAAAATGACTCAATTCCATCAAATTTCATCAAAATCATATTTCCTAACTCAAAAAACCATTTATAACTCATATTTGGAACCTAGAGCTCAAAATTCAACTGACACGTTTTACGGTGCAATCGTAACGCGATATTTTTACCCGCGAAAAACACTATTCACTGATTTTTCTGAAACTTGCCTATCCACTCAATTTTTCGTTCTGAACCCATTTCCAGGGTTATTTTTACCATCTGAGACCTTCTACTCAATTTTTATCTTCCTAGGGTTGCGTGTTGGCTAATTACCGTTTTGCCCTTTCTTTGTATTTTGGCCTAATCTTTAGGATTTTCACTAATTCATCACTTGATTGCTCATTTAATATTTTAATTTATTTATTTAAAATTGTGAGGTGTTATAGTTCCCCCGGAATTGAGCTTTAAAAGAATCAAATTTATTTGGTCCTACATCCTACAACTTCCACTCGTGTGAAAATAAATCCTATGTAGTTTAAATATATTTTTAGTTTATGCACATAGCACTTATTTTTAATTTAATATATATAAAAAAATATTTTTAATTTAGAACAATCTAAATTTGTCATAAGTCATAACCGTTTGTTATCATAATTACACCGTAAATTTTATTATAACGTTAAGGTAAAGTATAAGGATAAAAAATAAATATAACATATAAAAGCTAAAAATAATTGTTTAGATAATAATTAAATTAACATCTTTTTTTTTTGTAATTATTAAGTTAAAAATGAAATTGACTACCGACAAAAATATATTTCAATACAGTTACGTTTATGGGTTCGCTTTTTCTGCTGTTAATGCAGATAGCTTATCTGCAATAAGCCCAATACGACGTTGTTTTGGGACGGAAATCATGATGTTTTTGTAATTTTAATTTATTTCAAGGTGATAATAGTCTTTATATTATAATTTTTTAAGATTTCAATACCAAAACGACGTCGTTTTGAAAATAAATGCAGATAACTTATCTGCATTAACTGCAGAAACATTTTTCCCTACATTTATATAAGGAAAACCTAATTAAGGAAATGCATCTTCCATGAGGATAGACATACCAGGACTAATTTTAATTTGTCTGACCACCACACCAATATGATATGTGCATGTACCGCCAAAGTTGTCAAAAAGATGACAACAATAATATTTGGGAATTGGAACTCCCTGCTGCATATGCCAGTGGTTTTGCAAATTAAGTTTGAAATGTTTACCAAAAAAAAAAAAGAAGTTTGAAATTGAATTTGCACGTACGTGTTCCTATGATTATGAAAGATACGTTATCTCGATGAGATATGTTTCGATCTAATTCGTTCTTCATAAATGAAAGTGTTATAATATTATAGTAATGGATTTTTTTTTAGTGAAAACAATTAATCTTTCCAATTGCAACATACAATGTTAAAATATTTTTATGAATAACATTATGAGAACAATGTTAATTAAACCGAAAAAAAAAGCATGTAATGACTATCTAGGTGGCAGGGTTCATGCTTGTGTTGTGTTAATTCACAAAAGGATGGGCTCCAAGGCCTTTCAAAGGAGCAGAAGAATCGGTCCAATGAAAGAGCGAGGGGCATTTCAGACAATCCGATCAAAAAAAATAACGACCATACAGATCTTCTCCTAACCGACTCCATCTTCCATTAACTAACTAACAAACTAATTTAACAGTTTACTCTTGCTCCGTCCACGTCCCCTCATAGCCCACCACGTGTAAACGTCTCATTGGCTGTCATCGCAAGACTCGTGCCCTATATAAACCAGGGTCTAACCCATTCCTCTGCTTTACCGTTACAGAGGATTACATAACATAACATAACATAACATGACAATGGCGACCGTAGCTGCTGCTGCTCCTGTAACTGCAAACGAATCCCACAAAAAGAACAGAATTCAGGTTTCCAACACTAAGAAACCTCTTTTCTTTTACGTCAATCTCGCCAAGGTAATATAATTTTTCCATTTATTATTATTTCCTAATCTATTGAAAATTGATTTACATTATATTGATTTGAAATTATGATCAATTAATGGCTAGCTAAGCTTGTTTATGACAAGGAAAAGAAGGAACCAAACATGTAACATAATGCTGAAATGGTTTCTCGTTTGATGCAGAGGTACATACAGCAGCATAACGAGGTTGAACTTTCTGCTCTTGGAATGGGTACTTCTTTTTTCTCAAACTAACATTTTTCCTTCATTTTGTCCTTTGGACAAGAAAGAGGAATTAAATAAAAGCTGACCTCGGAACCTTATGTTTTATATGAATCCCCAATTGTTAGATTTTCTCATTGATTATTACTTAGTACATTATTTCATTGTTTTTCTTTGAAATATTAATATAAAATCATTAAGTTGATTATCATTTACCGACTTAAACTTTTGGGTTGAAGCTGCATAATATTTTCACCCTCTCATTGTAATTGTTCCCATGTCTCAAAATCATGGCATATGGCTGGTATAGCATCCAAAAATATCAGTTTGCACACATTTTGTCCAAGTGATATAATATCCTCCATCAATTGAACAAATGTGCTTTGCTTCATCTATTCCTACTCCAACTGATATAATATTCTGTAAAAAAAAATGTTGACATGAAATTGTACAGCTATAGCTACAGTTGTCACAATTGCCGAGATTTTGAAGAACAATGGACTTGCCACTGAGAAGAGTAAGGTTTCTTCTTATCTGCTATTACTCTCACTTATGTCATGGTTGTAGCTGCTATTCTAATCAATTAGTCTGGGGATGGAACAGAAGTATTAACATCTACAGTTGGCATGAAGGATGAGATCAAAGGTCGTCTGGTACAGAAGGCAAAGGTGAGTTTCCCAATGGATTTTAGTTTACTATTATCAGGCTTCAGCTTTTATCTCTTCCCTTATGTTTTGGTGGTTTATCTCCTTTTCTTGATTTTGTAGATTGAAATTGTGCTGGGAAAATCTGACAAGTTTGACAATCTGATGGCTCCTGTTAACACAACTGAATCAGAACCAGCTGCTGAGGACAAGAAATGACAAATATAGGAGAGCCCGGTCAATGTGCAACTGTTGTAGTTAATATTCTTATTATTTTTGTACTGTTTTCATTCACAGACGTAATAGGGAAGTAGAAAAGTTACAATGATAAGGCAGCAATGAGTGGTCAACGTTGTAGAGCACACATTTCCATTCTCACTTTAGATTGTGTTTCTTCACTGCATATATATGTATATGATGATGATGAATACATGACTAGTGACTATTAAGCTCACTGATTATTTATTTTTTCAGTTCATCCAACATGCTTTGATTCTGAGATGGAGTTATCATGTGTCATTACAGAGATTTCTAGTTTATCCGTGATTTTTCCTGTTAATCATTTTAAATATTTTACATAGTGTACCGTTGAGTACTGTAAGCCCAATATATTCCCTTGGAGGGAATGTGAATCGCTATATGAGTATCGTCGTTAACAGAGGTAGAGACCAAGTTAAACGGCAACATCCCAAGTATCAAGTATGGGGTCTATATCTGCGAGTTAGGGAGGGGTATGTGTGTGTGACGGTAAGGGCTTAAGGGAAATGGCAGGGTAACGGCACATAAGATACCCTTTCGCCTGGTGATGGAGGGATATTTATAGGTGGAGAAGATGCCCTGCTCACATTGGAGAGTGAGCCAAGTCAACTCTCCTTGGGGATACCATAGGTGGCTGACATTGTTGTGGCGGCAGCAATGCAGTCTCTGCTAAGCTGGTGGTGTAGAAGGGAAGCTTCCATTTAGGGACTGGGAAGACTATACAGTAGAGTGGGTATCCCAAGATAAGACATTTTAGTGTCTTACCTTGAGGATACTATCGCACGGGGAACATAAGGGAATGAGAGTTGGTAGCCTCTGGTCAGCAGGGCTGACATGGACGATGGGAGAGGGTTTGGGCCCGTCTTATTGGGTCGACTATACATGGGCAATCCGGAACACGGAGTATACATTAACAAATATAAATAAAACCATTCATTTAGTCATCTGATATCTCTGTCAATAAATATAATGGATATAATTCTATTTGACTTAATACAGTTCTTAATTCACAACTCATCATAATTATAACAATAAAATGTAAACATACGCAACAACTGTCAACAACTTGCTCTTTAGAATATGTTGGGTATGACTCATATTTCACATGCTGATGAGGGTCCTTGTTGTCGGGGTCAGCAGAAAAGCAACTGGGGTGAGGTGAATATAGTACAGACAAGCTGGACGTAGCCTATATTGGATAAACCAGGATAAATCATCGTGTCAATCCCTCTACTCTTTTCTCTTTTTTGTTTTCTCGATTTTGTGTGATTGTGGATTTCTAAAAGAATAAACAGACAAAAATTGTATAATGGGTGAATTATTTTCATTTTTAGCTATTGCAGTTTGCTTGTGGTTCAATTTTTCTGATTTATAAATTAAATAAACTCTTTACCATTTCCTTAAATGACACATAATTCTCTATATTAATACGTAACACAGTTCTTACTTGCTTAACTAAATAAACAAACTAAAAGGGAACTATTTTTTAAGGCAAAAGAAATTTTATTTATAGAAGAGGAGGGAAAGTATACCTATAAGGAGAATAAGATAGCCTTGAAAACGGGGAAAAAAGAAAGAATACATCATAGAAACGAGTAAAAACAAAGAATCCAGCAAACATTCACATTCTCTGTATGTATAAATGGTAACTTGAAATAGCCATTAGCTGACCACAAAAGAAAGCCCATTAATACAATTCTAGCCTATAACTCTCTAAATTCAAGTGTGAATGATTGAATGCAATCCCGTATTGGTTGAAAAAATATCAAGTGGATACTATATAAATAAAATGATACATACACCTAATATCTTTAAGATTTTGGATTTGATTGTCAACTTCTAAATCCACTTAATATGGATACTTACTTGATTTATTATTGGTGGTTCCCCCGAGCTCTCCTGCACGCGTAACAGTTGGAGCCTTGGAGGGCAGAGAAAGCCGATTCCATATACCAACTATTGCCACGATATTTTCAGCCTCCTCCGTCTTTTATTAACCAAGGCCTTTATAGTAGTTTATATATATATATATATATATACATAAAAGGATAGTAGCCTTTATAGTAGTTTATTTACATTTTTTTTTGTGTAATTATAAGAACATAAAGTTCCAATTTCGCAATTATTTCCTTATGGTTGTAAGCCACAATTTGGTTATTGGTTCGTATCAGTCGATATCATTGCACGTTTGTCTTTATTTATTGAAATTCCTAAATACTCTTTTCTGCAGCAATTCTAGCAACTCCAATTAAAAAAGGTCTTTAAATAAATAATCACCCCAAACTAAAAGAAGAAGAAGAAATAAAACATCATTTTGGTTTTTCAAAGATATATGTAAGATCACATTAAATCTTCATTTATAACATCAACGTGATCCTTCAATAACAATTAATGCTATTACTTTCATTCTTTACAAACCGATTTCATGACATTTAAAGGTTAATTTGATGACAGAAGGGGAAAAAAAATTAACTTAATGCTTTTTAATAAAATTAATTACGTGTTTATTACACTTTTCGAAAAAATTACACATTTATTGCAGCATATGTGTAATTTCTTTAAAAAATGTAATAAATACGTAATTATTTTATTAGAAAATATTAAATTAATTTTTTTTTCGACAGAAATGATATTAAAAGACTAAATATGAATTTAGTATCTATTATATTGAAAGATCAAAATGGACAATAATCCCGATTTGAATGAAGCAGAAGTAAACACCTCCAAGAAAGTCACGAGGTCTTGGGCTACGCCAGTTTGAATTGGATTGTAAAAAAATAATTTTTTATATTTTGTTTAGAGCTCGGTTGGATTCTCTCTTTTTTTAAATTAAAAGTTACTTTTAAATTATAGCTAGAAATAAAATTACAAGTGATTTGATGATTATATAAAAAGTTTAGCTTAAAAATTACTTTAAAAGTTATTCTTTTAAAAACAAACACATATTTCAAAAAAAAGCTGATAAAACTTAAAAAAGCTTCTCCTAAGAACTTTTGGCTTTAGCTTTTTTTTCATTTTAAAAAAAACTCTTTTTATTATAAAAACTTATTTGATCTATCTTTTGTTTATAAGGAGAAAATAAGCTAAAAAAGAAAGGATTCAAATAAACACTTATTTTAGAAATATTTTTTACAAAGGCTAAAGTTATTTAGATTAAAAAAAATATATTGAACTTTTGACTTCTGCTTTTTTTTAGAAGTTAAAATTTTTAACTTTCAAATTTTTTTTTTTTTTTACTTTTTTTTGTAATTTCTGCTTTTTTATTAAATAGATATCCAAATAAACTTTGTAATAGAAATGTTTTTTTAAAAAAAAAAAAAAAAAAACAGTTTTTGGCTAAAAAATACCCATCTAAATGGGTGGTCCTTCACTTTGTTAAAAGTGTGTTTTTACCCATAAATTTGAGGTTCGTTCGAATGTCCTTCCAAAAGAATATTCAAAAAACAAAAACAAAAACAAACAAACAAACCAAAGAAACAAAAATCATGCCATTACTATATATGCGTTATTGAACACTGCCAATTATTGGAGTATATACACATAGAGTATCTGGTACAAATTAATGTAAAGTAAATAAAATACATCATTTAGTAGCCAGTGTAAGCTATCAAACCTAAATAAATAATAAACAAGAACCCTTTCACAGAGAGGGAACATACCATAACTAACTAAAGGTGGTCCAATTTTATTAGATTGGAGCAGCACAAGTGGTTCTAAAGTGTCCTGTTTGATTGCAACGACTACAATGCACTACCCTCTTAACACGTCCACGGTCTTCTGCACGAACTCGCTTCTTTCTTGGTCTTCCAGGTGGCCTGAGTGACTTAGGAGGGTTAATAATAACTTCAACAGCTTGGCTAGCATTAGCATCACCACCCTCACCCCACTCCTTCCATAGAGACCTATCAGGAATTGGATGTATGGTTTGTGAGTATGTCTTCCTATAAGTTGCAACTGTAAAACAGCTTTCTGTGAATCTATGTACATTCTGCCTGCATGAGAGAAGTGCTGCCACAGCATGTGCACAAGGCAAACCATAGAGCTGCCACCCACGACATAGACAACAACGGTTCCTAATATCAACTATATTTGTTCCTTCATGAGATATAACTTCAAATTCAGCTTCATTGGCACGAAGAACCTGATATGTGCGTGCACGTTCAAGAGCCTCCGCAACACGTCTCTCAGCAGAAGGTACAAGTATTGATGTCCACTGCATGCTGGTCTCTCGCCGCTCATTAAACCAAGTCATTAGTTGCCTCCTAATGTATTCCATCATTTGAATTATCGGAAACCCAGATGCCTCCAATATCCAACTATTTAAGGATTCAACCATGTTAGCCGTCAAATGACCAAACCTTTGCCCCTCAAAATAAGCAGTTGCCCACAGACGAGGTGGTATTCTTCGAATCCAATATGCAGCATCTTGTGATATCTCTTCGATCTCCAAAATTTTTGCTTCAAATTCAATTACAGTAAGAACATTGGCTGCTTCCCATAGAAGATTAACAAGCATAGTGTTATTAAATTCCTTACGGAAGCTGTCACTCAAGTGACGCATACAAAATCCATGGAAAGCAGTGGGAAAATTTGCTTCCACTCCATCCACAATTCCCTTCTGTCTATCGGACAAAATAGTAAGTCTTGGCATGTTTTCAGTGTTAATCTCAAGCAGGTTATGAAGTTCTGACAGAAACCACATCCAATTATCATCATTCTCCTCATCAACAACACCAAATGCCAGAGGAAAGAGAGCCCCGTCACCATCAAATCCAGTAGCAAGAAGTAATGTACCGAGATACTTGCTCTTTAAATATGTTCTATCAAGCCCCAAGAGCGGCCGACAAGCATTTAAAAAGCCATATATAGATGCTTGAAAGGAAATGAATAGACGTTGAAAGCAATTATCAGTTGGATTTCCATAAACAGATGCAATACTGCCTGGGTTTGTGTGTTTCACCTGTTCACAGTATTGTGGAAGCAAGCGATACCCTTCTTCAAAAGATCCACGCATTGCAGCCATGATACGCTCCTTGCCTCTCCATGCTTGCTTGTACGATAAGGTGATACCATGAACCCTATGAATCTCTTCCAATATCTCCTTTGGCTTGCAATTAGGGTTCTCCTTCAGCCTTTGCTCCACAGAGTTAGCAACCCACTGAACTGAAGCTTGCTGATGGCCAAGATGAGAAATTCCTCCACATGTATGACTCTCGTGGATTGTCCTAATAGTAAAAGTTGGAACCCCTGGAAGTTTTGCTGCATGAATGCGCCAGGGACATCCTTCACTCGCACATTTAGCAGTAAAGCGAGTCTTGTCAGATTTTATAGTCTGCATCTCAAAGTGCAGAGCAATTGCTGTATCCCTCAATGCCCTTCGGCAACTCTTGACATCAGGGAATTCTTGCCCCACTGACAATTCATAACTAGGACTTATGGCAAGTGTACGAGCCTGAATTACAGGGGGTGTGGAAGGAACAACAAGCTGTGAATGTTCAACACCCAAAACATCGGCAGAATCAATACCCATTTCTGGGTTCTGAACCACAGCTAGATCCATGTTCTCATCAAGTTCTTGGTCATCTGAAACAGTCAAATCATTGTTCTCTAATAGGACCAATTCGTGATTTTGTCCAGGAAGGGGCAACTCATGGTCATCATGCTCCGATTTTCGATCCATGGCTAACTCATGCTCATGCTCATAAATGTGGCCATCATCACCTTCATGATCATGGTTCTGTCCTAACCCCAATTCATGGTCATGGGCATCTCCCAAGCCCACTTCATGATCATGGGTTTGTCCCAGACCCAAATGATGCTCATGGGCTGGTCCCAGTTCCAACGCATGGTTCTGGTTGAGGCCCAAATTATGATTATGACCTAGCACCAATTGCTGGTCATGGCTAAGTGCTAAATTGTGACTTTGACCAAGTATCAAATCGTGGTTAGCCATTGAAGATATAAATCACTATATATGACCACAAGAAGAAGAACCACTGCTCAGCTTACTATACAAATAACTGCTTTATGGTTGAGACACTGCTGCAACATCCAGCGGATAACCAAAGACAATTCAGATAAACCATATTAGTGCTCTGTCCTGCACATGAATATTAAAAGCCCTGAATTGTAAGCATCACCATAAAGCTACAAATAAAATAACTGAAGATCACACAAGTAACCACTTTACAAAGAGCATACGAAACAAGACAGCTATTTCTCCAAGGCTTTTACTTTTCTTTCCTTTCTTCAAGTATTCTATCTCCAATACATAATGAATGTACAATTTGATGGTTACGTACACTAAATCATGCCAGGTCTATGATGAAACTGCAGCAAATAAAAAGTTCAAAAGAGACAAGGGATCCATTATCACCAACTACCACAAATACAAGAAATGCATACGAAACTTCGGAAGGCTACAAAAATTATATGCACACATATTTACACAATAAACTGTCCCCACTTAGCAAGTTCAAGGGTTATCAAACATTATAAATCATAAATTGCATAACGCAACATTAACGTTTGTGTTACAAACCCGCAAAGACATCTATAAATATTCCATTCACAATTCTATTAATTTATAACCATCCCAGAAACATTCAAATTACATGAACTAAATTTTTGTACCACACAATGAAAATCATCCCTTTTTACTTGCAGAGAATGTGTAACAGTCATGAGACTCTAAAATCACCTTAGCAATCCAAGAAAAAAAATAAAAATGCATTGAGCTTAACTTCAGAGTCCAGCTATAACTCAAGTTGGACTATAGTAACACATCAGGAGAGGAGGAAAAAGAAAAGGTAAGAAACGTAATGTGGGACTACATATAAACTACCAACTAACACCACTTAAACCTAAATTAACTAACCAGAAAAAACAAAACAAACTCTATTGAAAACATAAAATCATACCCGTTACCCATAACTGAATTGATTATCAAAATTAAGAATTACTAAAACCCGTAAGAATTCACAATAACTAAATAACTAAAAAAAAATAACAATAACGAGACTCACAATAAAATTACCTGAAAGCTTTCACCTTTTCCCAAAAGGGTGTCCAACCATAGTCTTAGGATCTGAAAAAAAATGAAATGAAAAATAAAAGGGGAGCTCAAAAAGCCACTGAAGCGAGGGTTCAGAACATCAAGATGTGGATCGTAAAAAGAAGATGGGGAGTTTAGTGGATAGAGGGTGAAGGAAGAGGAATTTGAAAAGAGGTTGAGGAAAATTGGCGGGGAAATGGAGAAAATCGGAATTAGGAGAAGAAGGGTAAGGAGAAGAGAGGAAGATTGGGAATTAGAAGGGTACGAGAAGCATCGGTTCTGAGGGTTGAGAAGGGAAATACAGGTTTGGGGCTATCCACAAAAAGAGGGTATTTAGGTCAAAGGAATTCAACCTCTCCATTTTTGGGTTTCACGGAATTACTGTTTTGCCCCATTGCATCCTAATAACCTTCGTTTTCTTAGTATGTAAATATTTATCATGATTTTGTAACCAAAAAAAAAATAAAAATAAAAATTATCTTGATTTTATAATGATTTTGTTTTGGAGGGTGAGGTGAGGAGATTATGACATATTATTTAAAAAATAGCAATATGGTGCATGGTTTATAAGGCAGTAATAAATGTAATTTATGTTAGACAAATATTAAAGTATAAGATGTTATGTGCTAATGTTTTATGTCCAATAATGGTCGTTGTAATTCTCTATGTTATTTCTTTTTTATTGGTAACTATATTCTATATTATTTAATCTACTCTGCGCCAGTAATATACATGCATAGAATGTTTATAGTCAATGTAAAAATATTTGTGATCAATGGCAGTGCTATCGTAATTAATAGAGTTGTCCAAGTTATATAATGTTTATCTCTGTTCATATGTAGTATGATAGAGTCTTGCAATCACAATATAGTTTATTAGTCTCTAATTGTTTTTTCTAAAAACGACAAAGTATTACGTGTAAATGTTTTATGCGCGGTATTATTACATTGTGATTTTTTTTTTTGTTATACACTAAGAATCTATCAATTGACCGTGCCTACCAACTAAATAAAAAGTAAAATATTTATAATTAAAATTCAAGAATTGTATTTTTTTTATATTTTTATTTTTAATTCCTCATAAAAGTATAGTCGTAAATCTAAGTAATTAGAAAACGAGCTCAGTTAGCTTCAATCTGATAGTGAAACTCATACAGATTTAAAGTGAAATGTGTACGCAGCATTATAACAATGGTATTCAGTACACTTACACGAACCTAATTTTACATATTTTAATTTTTTTACCAGTTGATTATAATTAGGTTTGTCTCGTTTCTACACAATTATATTTCAAGTGTGATGAGTCTTACATTGATTGGTAATAGACTGAGTGAAGAATATATAAGTAGAAAGATCCATGAACTCAATGCTTAAAGTTTTGGGTTAAGATGTGGTGTCGGACCCACTTGCTACGGTTGGGCTAGCGTAGCCCATTGATGGTGGTCTCTCGCCACGAACTTCTTCTGGACTCGCCTGATAGTGGTATCAGAGCCTGGTGGGTTCAAGCTAGCTAGATGTTTGGCTAGGAGGCGGGTTGAGTACTTTGATCCTGGACTACTCGGTTGAGGAGGAGGATAACAATGGTGATTTGGTAATACCTCTTAGAAAATTTAGAAATGTTCTAGGTTTGGTGAAAATAATTGATAATTGCATATGCATTGAATGAAGGTCCTTGAGCATAACTCCAAACCTAAGTCTTGTGCTAGCGGTCTTTTGTATGTGATTTAAGGCATGTTTGGTGTGACACATAAGGCATGATAGTATAAGCTTATACTATACGTTATGACATTTTCAGTTGTTTAGTGTGACCATCGTATAGTATAACCTTATACAACATAATCTCTTAATACATCAAAACAATGTATAACTTAATCCGGCCTAAGAGTGAGGGATAAGGCCTGATAAGAGATTGATGTATTAACATCGTTGACCAATGTAATTCTCAAAAATTAATATATTATTTTAATATTAATCTATTAAAATAAAAATTAATTTTTCAATATATTAATTTTTAAAATATTGAAAATAATATATATTTTGGACACACTGATCAATAATATTTTATAAAAATTAATATCATATGACATTCTTTTTGAAGAATTATATAAATTCTTTATTAAATGATATTTTTATTAAAAATATTTATTTTTATCATATATAGTATTATACAGTGCATTACCAAATACTATATGATATTATCTTATACAATATCGTGCCAAATGCGGGATAGTATTAAAATTCAATCAGGTCTTATACAATCAAGCCTTATACTATCAGGTCTTATACTATCAGATTTTATCTTTTACTATGCACCAAACATGCCCTAAAATGAGTTTACGTGTAGATTTTTTTTGCGAGGAGTGTAGTGTGTGGTATGCTTTGTTTTTTTGATTATTATGTTTTATGAAATAAGTTGGAGATTCGTGATACTTGTTGTCATTTCTGTATATATTTCATAAAATGACCTTTTATTTGATTACTGAGGGTTGTTTTTGTTTTTTAATAAAAAAATGTTCGACAGTTGTATTTAGCCCAAACCGGCTCTGATATCAGAGTCAGGCGGGTTCCGGAGGAGCCCGTGGCGGAGAACCACCACCAATGGGCTAAGCTAGCCCATCCATAACAAGTAAATTTGACACTATGTCTCAACTCAAAATCTTAAGGCATTAGGTACATGGGTTCATCCACTTATATGAACTTCCTTTAGCTTATCAATGTGAGACTCATCACATTTGAATATTCCAACAACCTTCCCCTCAAGTGCGAAATCCACTCAACCGAGTACCCAAGCCCAAAGTACTCAACCATGTCACAACCCAAAATCTTAAGGCATTAGGTTCATGGGTCCCCCACTTATATACACTTCACTTAGCTCATTACTAACTAATGTGGTACTCATCACACTTGAATATCTCAACAATCTCCCCCTCGAGTGTGAAACCCACCATTGGTATGCTCCCCCTCAACCAAGTACCTTAAGGCCAAAGTACTTAACCCGCCTCCTAGCCAACCGCCATACTACCTCGAGCACAACTTGACTCTAATATCACTGTCAGGCAGGTCCAGAGAAAGCTTGTGGCGGGAGACCACCACCAATGGGTTAAGCTAGCCCATCAATAGTAAGTGGATCCGACACCATGTCTCAACCCAAAATCTTAAGACTTTGGATTCATGGGTCCCCCCTACTTATATACACTTCAATTAACCCATTATCAACCAATGTGAGACTCATCATATTTGAATATTCCAACAATCTCCCCCTCAAGTGTGAAATCCACAATTGATATGCTTCCACTCAACCGAGTACCCAGGCCCAAATACTCAACCCGGCTCTGATACCACTGTCAGGCGGGTTCCAGAGGAGCCTGTGACGAGGGACCACCGAAAATGGGCTAAGTCTATACCACTTTCATAAATGAACGGCGCTTTGTGAATCACACATTACCTTGGGAGTATCCTTACCTAAACCCAACTCAGAAGTGATCCCTTTGAGCCATAAAGCGCCTTCACAACTTCGGTCAATGCAACATACTTTGCCTCCGTTGTTGATAATACTACAATATGCTGCAAATTAGCTTTCCAACTTATCACATTACCCCCAACCGTAAAGATAAACCCAGTAAAAAATCTCCTCTTATCCAAATCAGATGCGTAATCTGAATCACAAAAGCCTTTCACAGAAAAATCATCAGCATTTTCTGCATTAAAATGCAAACATTAATTAAAAGTTCCATTCAAATACCTAAAATCCATTTTACACCATCCCAATGGTCTTTATTTGGTTTAGACATAAACCTACTTACCATACTTACACTATATGCTAAATCAGGCACAGTACTGATCATAGCATACTTAAGTTACCAATGGCATTTGAATATGGTACCTTCTACATGTATTCAGCTTCATCATCACTCAACACACCATTAACAGATTTCAATCTAAAATGGGCAGCAAGAGGCACATTAGTAGGCTCACTTATATGCAAAGAAAACATATTCACAATTTTCTTTACATATAGAGATTGTGACAGAGTAAGGGTTTTTATTTTCCTATTTCTGTCAATGTCCATTCCCAAAATTTCTTTTGCTGGACCTAAAAGTTTCATGTTAAACTATTTCATCAACATTTCTTTTAGCCTATTAATGCAGTTTATATCACGTGAAGCAATTAGCATGTCATCTACATAGATTAGCAAATAAACATAGCAATTCTCACCAATATTCATATAATAAACGCAGTGACCATAACTACATCTAGAGAAACCTAAAGAGACAACATATTCATCAAATCTCATATGCTATTGCTGAGGTGACTGACTGTTTTAGGCTGTATAAGGATTTTTTCAGCAAGCACACTTTTCTTTCAAAGCCTCTCTTTACGAAGCCTTAAGGCTGTTCCATAAAGATTTCCTCATCTAAATTGTTCCAATTCAAGATCAAAAACAGCAAAAACAGACAATATTAATCTAATGAAACATGTTTTATCACTGGTGAAAATATATTATGGAAATCTATACCTTCAACTTGTGATTAACCTTTGGCTACCACCCTTGCCTTATACCTAGCATCTTCTACACCAAGTATTGCGGGTTTTTTTCTTATAAACTCACTTACACCCAATAACTCTCTTACCTTGCGAAGGATCAACGAACACCCAAGTATTGTTTTTACTCAATGATGCCATTTCCTCCTCCATAGCCTGCTGCCATTTCTCTCTGGTTTTCATCCTCATTGCTTCCGTGTAGGTTATAGGTTCTTCTTCTTCTAAACATTTTCCAACCTGCAATGCAAAAGCAATGACATCATTTGATATGGTGGCGGGCGACCAAATGGTAGCTGAGTTGAGCTAGCCAAGTGGTGGACCTGCCTAGGCCCGACACCATGTCACAACCCAAAGCCTTAAGGTTTTGGGTTGAGACATGGTGTCAGATCCATTTGATATGGTGGGCTAGCTTTAACCCATTGATGGTGGTCTCCCGTCATGGGCTTCCCTTGAACCCGCCTGACAATGGTATCAGAGCGGGGTTTGGCTCCGACTATACACATATTTGGCTAGGAGGCAAGTTGAGTACTTTGGACCTGGGTACTCGGTTGAAGGAGAGATATCAATGTTGGATTTCACACTTGAGAGAGAGATTGTTGGGATATTCAAGTGTAATGGTCCCACATTGGTTGGTATTGGACTAAGTGAAAAGTATATAAGTAGAAGAACTCATGAACACAATGCCTTAAAGTTTTGGGTTAATATATGGTGTCAAATCTACTTGCTACGATTGGAGTAGCTTAGCCCATCGGTAATGGTCTCTTCACCATGAACTTCCCCTAAATCCGCCTCACACCTTCTTTAAGCAATATTGAAAGCAATAATGGTGGAAGGAAAAAGATTAGATGACATGATTGTATACCCGGACTATTAGGACATATATTCCTTTGAGACATTTTCCATAAACCATCATATTGGACTATTGGATTTGTGCTATAATCAAGCAAAACTGGCTGTCCGAGTTGAACTCTTCGGAGAAGAAATAATGTGCTTATTATTTGGCAATGAACTTGTAAAAAAATTGATACTGTATTTCCCTTACCCAGGTGGATTTTACATGTCATTCTTGAGATATTTAAAAGGAAATCACCTCCCATGAGATTTATTTTATCTTGTTAAACAAAATATGTATTGTTACAATATCTTAAAGAATTTTAAAATACTTTTGAACTAAACGTTTTTTAAGACTGGATTTTGATCAGGTTGATTTGGAATGACATGGTTCCGTTTTTCGAACCTTAAACTAAACTAATATTAAAAACTAAGCACATAACTCAAGTTAAATTGGCTAGTTTTTAAAATTCAACTAAATCTGCTTTATTTTGTTTGTTGGTTTGGGATAATTTCTTACACCATTTTTAATTTATTATCTCACATCTCTATTTCAATTAGCCTAATAGTGTAGTTAGAGAAAGATAGAACATCTTGTTGTTTGAGACGCTGAGACGCATTTAGTATAAGTTTGATTGTTTTTTGAGACCAGCTTGACCTTTATTTGGATCACATAGTTCTTGCCTAAATGTTGAAATTTAATTTTACTTTACTCTTTTTTTTTTATATTTTTCTTCATGTCCGTAAATTTTTTTCATAATTAGAAAGAGGAGCACCCAAAAAAAATGGTCTCGGTCGACCAAAAATCCTCTCGACTAGTGAATCTTATGTACTCCCACTGTACCTACAGCGTTTCTTAAATTAGAAAACAAGTAGGATATCAAAGGAAATAAACAAAAAAAAATATGAATTGAAATGATACATAATTTTACTTCATCAGAATAAAAAAATGAAGTGTGCTGCACCTTAAAATTTTTCATTACGAGGGGAAATTAATTCCCTAGTTCCTTTCTCTCTCCTCCTTCTTCCTCTCTCTTCGGCGTTGCATTGCTCACGGACCACTAGGGGTGTTCATCAACTGATCCAAACCGATTCAAACCGCGAAAACCGAACCGAAAAACCGATAACCGAATAAATCGAAAACCGAAAAATCGAAAACCGAAAGAAAACCGCAAATTTTAATTAGATTGGATCGGTTTTCGGATGGGTTGATGAAAACCTATTCAATCCAAACAATTCAATATATTAATTATCCTCTACCTACTTGTCCTTTCCCCAATTATAGCCTAAAAATTTCTAAACTCAAGACCCATTAACTCATCAACTAAATCCAAAAAAAAAACTTAGTCACGTCTCATCAACTATAGTATTGTTTACTAATATTTTTGTATTTCAATTTTTTTTTACAAAGCCAATATATACAAAAGATGTTATTTGCACAATAATCATGAGACTAATTTTAGATATTCAAAAAACCGAAAACCGAACCAATCCAAACCAAAAAAAATTGGATTGGATCGGATTGGATTTGAAAAAAAATATAAACCGAATGGATGATTATATTATCAAACCGAAGGGATTGGATCGGATGAGTTTTGCTTCCAAAACCGTTCTAATCCAGACCGCGAACACCCCTACGGACCACTACATATTTGCTGGTTATGAGGGGCCTGTTCTAGTGACAGCTGGAAATGCACTTTCGGCTCCAAATTCCAAGTCTCAACCTTTATTTAGTTTATTCTTATTTTAAATAACAACTTTTTGAATTTTATAATTTTATTTAGAAAAAAGTTTGAAAATCCTATGTGCTATTATTTTAAATTACTTATACTTCAGTGTTTTTTTTATCTATATTTCTCCTTAACACTGTTAGAAAATCAATTAACGGGAATGTATTAGATTAGAATTTTAAAAGATTTTTTTAAGATACAAATCTTATAAATTTTAAAGATTATTTAGAATTGAAAGAACTTTAAAGACCTTTTTTAAGACTTTTTTTACAATCAAGATTTCATATGATTGTATTTTAAAAGATTTTAATAAATTTTATAAGATTTGAAAGGATAATATGGATTTATAAGATTTTAAAAAATCATATGAATTTTTATCAAATATTCAAAATTACAAGAATTAATAAAAAATTAACAAAGAAATCTAATGATATTAATAAATAAAAAGTAAAATCTAATACAATTAAAATGTAATATAATTTTTAACAAACATTCAAAATTATTAAGCAACAGCTCTCCACATATCTAAAGTTATGTTAGTCCTCCACACATTATCATTTTTTCGTTTATGCTCTTAGATTTGACCAATAGATTGAAAATTATCTTCTTCATTTGGTATGAGAACTATACATATATGATTATAAGACCCGATTTTTTTATTTATTAAAATAATTCTAAAATTTTCATATAGAACCTAAAGTTCATGATAAAATTTCATTTGAATTGTTCTGCAATTGATTTGGGAAACCTTGGGATTTTTGTTCTACGTGATGAAAATTTTCTAACCATATATCATATGCATGTTTTCATTGAGTATTCTAAAAAAAACTGAATTTGAATTTTTGGGTTTTATTAGATGAAAGTTTAGAAAATTTCTCAAATTATTTTTAATCGATACATTGAAACCTTAAATTGTTTTAGAGCTTTTGAAAAACAAATTTTTAGTTATCTATTGATACAAAAATTGTTTGAAATCGTTTCCTATAACGAAGAAATTTCGTTCATGAATGTATTGTTGCGAAATATAGGGTTCATATTATGAAAGTTTCAATCTTTCTTTAAATTGTTATTGTTTTATTGACGTAAAATAAAAATTGGTTTGAAGGTTTTAGTTCCCCTATTGTTTTTCCACTGTTTTATGTCGTTTTTAATAAAAAAATCGTACCTTTTTATATCAAGAAAAACGGTGACTCATAACTTGAAAAATTATTTTTTAAATTTTCAAAAATCACTCAAAAATTTATTTTTTTAGATGGATTATATTAGAATCTTGGTTTGTTATTTCTGGTTATTTTATGATGAAAATCACTCAAAAATTTGCTATTTTTGAGCTTTGACAAAGCTCCAATAGCGGACCCCAGTTTCGAGCGGGTCAACCCGCCAAAAGAAGAAGAAGACACTGCAATAAATATATCTGAAGAAATCCTATGGGTTAAGGTGAGATCGTGAGAGAGACATCCTATTTATATTTCTCACTAAAAAATTTCACGAAATTCACACCAATAGAAAATTCATTAAAATCGTTAGATTTTTGAATACCACAAGATTGTTTTTCCTTTCGTTTAAAATTCTGATTGAATACCAACAGATTTGGACAGAGTCTCAAAAAATATTTTAAAATCCTAATTGAATACCACATGACTTTTTTTTTCAATCCTTTAAAATCGTAATTGAATAGCAATAAATTTTTTTGTCCAAATATAATCCAATAAAACCCTTTGAAATCTCAATTCAATACGCCCCTAGTATACCTTTCTTAGAAGAAGAAAATAAAGTGATAAAGAAAAAGGAAAATAAGGTTATGGAAACTTATAACACTTAAATAAAAGATTAAAATAAAAAATAGCAAAAAAAATCAAATGTGTTATGTGTCTAAATAAAATAAATAAATGTATAAAAAATAGAATAAGAATAAAAAAAATTAAAGAAAAAACAAGATCAAATATGTTAAAAATCACAATAGTAGCAGAAGATATTAAAATTTTAAAAACAAAAGTCTAAATGAAAAAATAGAAGAAAATATTAGGATAAAAAATAAAATAAAACAAAAAGAAATCACAGTTTTAAATTTCTAATATATTTGCTTTTATTTTTTTCTATTTTTTTGTCCTTGATCTATTTATTCTTTTTATTTAAATTTGTTTCATCTTTTTTATATCTATATTTTATTCTCTCTGTTTTTTTTTTACGAAAATCTTTAGTAGGTGTTATTACTTTTTAGGCTAAAAAAAGTTGAAAACAAAATTAGAATAAAGCAGATCAAAAAGTGAAAAATTAAAATAAAATAGAAAAAAGGTCAAATATATCTAAATAAAAAAAAATAAAGTAGACCAAGGATAAAAAAGAAAAAAAAAATAAAACCAAATATATTGAAAACTTATTTTTATCTTAGTTGTTTCTTCTAGTTTTTGTCTTCGGCATTTTTTTTCATTTGGACTTTTATTTTTAATATATTTGATTTTATTTTTTCCTATTTTTTTTTCTTATTTTATTTCCTTTTTTTTTACATTTATTTCTTTTTCTTTATTTTGACACATTTGATTTTTATACTATTTCTTCTTTTAGTCTTTTATTAAGTGTTCTAAGTTTTCATAATATTTGTTGTTATTTTTTTTTTATCAATATATTTTCTTCTTATAAGAAGTTAGAATATGTATACTTAATTAATGATGTCGATAAAAAAATTGAAAAAAAGTTAAGTGATTAAAAAAGAAAAAACATAGAAATGTATAGCAATAACTCAGGGGAGTTTTTTGAACTTTTCCTTTTTATTTATTTATATTATATCTTAACAACGTCTAATTCAACTCAAACACATATTAAAATAATATGATCATGTTATCCTATTTACATCAAATTCAAATTAGGATAGAAACTCTGGTTTCAATGGGATATTGGTGCCTAACCTCATTTAATTTATTTGTTTTTTTTTGAGTTTTTTCAAAATATCCTCATTTATTGGGCTTTTTTGGTAACCCCACTTAAACTTTCTTTTATCAAAAAATTAGGATACAATCTTATTACTTGGAAATCAAGGAATCCGTGTTCTGCTTTCCCCTCGCGTTTTTGGTTTGTGTCGCTTGTGCTTGAAAAGGTACACACACACACTCTCACGACGACTAAGAAGGTGTTCGCTGCGAAAACTGAGCATTGAAGGTATGCTTCACACTCTGCGCATAGTGTGGTCGGGACACACCACTTCACCTTTTGTCTCCAGACGTTATCATCCCTTTACCAATACAACTTCACTCGGCTTCTATACGGAGCAAACTCCTTCCTTATCTCCGTTAAAGCTAAAACACTGTCACCTCCTTTGTCAAGCATCACAGGATGCAGTTCCTCTAAGGTTGGCTTTCTCTCTCCTTTAGTTTTTTGTGAGGTTAAAGTTTGCATTTTTATTAACGGGGTTGGTTTGCTATAGACTTCTTTTAACAATACCATTTGTCAGCTTTCTCTGCCTTAAGGCATATAAATTTTTAAAGTTTCTGAACCTTGGAATTTCATAAAAAGCCCACAAATTTCCACCATGATGTTGTTTGTGTGTAGGAATGATGAATTACTTGTCCATGAACCATCTGAAATGATTGTTGGGATTCTGGGAGGAGGTCAACTCGCTCGCATGCTATGTGAAGCTGCTTCTCCAATGGGAATTAAAGTCATGGTTTTAGATCCACGGGAGAACTGCCCGGCGAGTTCACTGTGTTATCATCATATGGTTGGAAGCTTTGATGACAGCACTACAGTTGAGGAATTCGCCAAGAGGTTCAAGTTTTTATACAATAATTGTTATTTTAAATTTCTCATTTGCTATATCATTTAAGGGGAATAATGTATATATGCTGGTTTGATATGGTGTTCAGATGTGGACTACTAACTTTTGAAATCGAACATGTTGATGTTGCTTTGCTGGAAAAACTTGAGAAACAAGGAGTTAATTGCCAACCCAAAGCCTCCACTATCCGAATTATTCAGGTATTATCGTGGCATATTGATGGAATTGTTCTAATTTTCACATGTAGTGTCAATAGATGAAATGAACAATTAGATATTTTCAACTCATGTATAAAGTATTGCCTTTGTATATCTCACATCACAAATGTTTCATACTGAGCTTGACCGTATGCTTCTATTTTGGAATTTGTTATTTCCATGATTTTCCCTTTAAATGGATTTGTTTTACGTAGGATACTTTTTTCAGCCCATCATAGACATGCTAATGTGAATATTTTTAAAGATAACAATAATGTTATTATCTGAATGATTTCATTTATATGACTATTCAATATATTTCAGGATAAGTATCAGCAGATGGTTCATTTCTCTCAGCATGGCATTCCGCTTTCTGACTTTATGCAAGTTAGTACCTGTTTATCTTGGTCATAGTAGTATTTAAAAATTCATCTTTAGGATACTAATTGAAGATACTTAAATATTACATTGAACAGATAGGTGATCTTGAAGGTGCAAAGAAAGTAGGGGAACTCTTTGGCTATCCTCTTATGATCAAGAGTAGGAGATTAGCTTACGATGGGCGGGGAAATGCTGTTGCTAGTAGTGAAGAGGAACTTCCTTCTGCTATAGATGGTAATTAGTCTTTTAACCGGTGTATCTTTGTCTTTTCTTTCTTTGAATTCATACTTCTTGTCTTTCATTAGCCTTGAGAAAAAGAAAAAAATCCTTCTGCCTACTTGATATGTGCACACTTCTGTTTTACTTTTTCTTCTTTAACTTTTTGCCCTCCAACTTTGCAGCTCTTGGAGGATTTGATCGTGGTTTATATGTTGAAAAATGGGCACCTTTTGTCAAGGTCAGTATCTAAAATATCTTAAATGCTGATGGTGATTTTTCAATCCATGATTCACTAATTGTATGATGGAGAAGTGGTATTGCTGGTGTTAAGCCACCAAATCTTTAATTTTTGTATGTTGTGATTTGTAGAATATCTAGAATATTCTACAATCGTTGGATCCTTGATTCAGGGGCCTCTGATCACATGACAGGTAATGCAACCTTATTTTTCTCCTATACCCCTTACTATCACCCGTCACGAATAAGAACAGCTGATGGGAATTTCTCCACTATTGCGGGAAAGGGATCCATTAAACTTTCTGAGCATATTATTT
Organism: Gastrolobium bilobum; assembly: GCF_033153095.1. Lineage (NCBI taxonomy): Eukaryota > Viridiplantae > Streptophyta > Magnoliopsida > Fabales > Fabaceae > Gastrolobium > Gastrolobium bilobum. Next base: position 38,758 of record NW_026898220.1, read on the forward strand.
TGAACTCAGTACTTCATGTTCCCTCTCTTACTTGTAATCTCATCTCTATTAGCAAACTTACTGCTGAGTTGCATTGTGTTGCTAAGTTCTCTGCAAATGCTTGTATCTTTCAAGAACAGGACTCGGGGATGAAGATTGGCAGTGTTAGAGAGGAAGAAGGGCTATACTATTTTACAGATGTTCATTGTGAAAAGAGGATTTTTTCGAACCACTCTCTATGTTTATCAGATGACTGTAATGATGTTTTGTTATGGCATCGTAGGTTGGGACACCCAAATTTTGTTTATCTCCAGGAGTTATTGCCGAACTTATTTATCAATAAAAAGCCAAGTTCCCTTCTTTGTGATATTTGTCAGCTTGCAAAGCACTCTCGTGTCACTTATTCTCCTAAGAAATATCATGAATCTTCTCCCTTTACATTGATTCATAGTGATATTTGGGGACCTGCTCGTGAAAAAAATGTCTCGGGTGCTCGTTGGTTTATTACTTTCATTGATGATCATTCTAGGGTATGTTGGGTATATCTCTTCAAAGATAAGTCTGAGGCAGCATCCACTTTTAAAAACTTTCATGCTATGATTCAAACTCAATTTCAGACTTCTATCAAAATTCTGCGAACAGACAATGGTACTGAATATTTTAATTCAGTTCTTGGAGATTACCTAAACCAGCATGGAATTATTCATCAAAGTTCTTGGGAAACCAAATGATGCTGCTGTCTTACCTTGGCCTTTGGAAACAGGTGGAGTTATTGGGAAGGAAACATGGGGAGCAACTATACCTGAATCTAATGATCCTCCTTGTGATCCTCCTGGTAAATGGGGAAAATTTTACAGCAGGCGCAAAACACATGAAGATACTCTAGACTGCCAGGATCCTGACTCGAGTCCTTGTTCCAGCAACCCACTTGAATGTACTAGTACAACCAACGTTGATATGCCTATTGCTCTTCGGAAAGGTACTAGATCTTGCACTGCTCATTCTATTTCCCATTATATCTCATATGAAAAGTTGTCTCCAGGTTTTCGTGCTTTCAAAACTATGTTAGTTAGTACCAGGATACCCAAAAATATCCAAGAAGCACTTGATGACCCAAAATGGAGGAATGCAGTATTAGAAGAAATGGATGCACTTACAAAAAATGGAACATGGGAGTTTGTGACATTACCTAAAGGAAAGAAAACTGTTGGTTGCAAGTGGGTGTTCACAATAAAATTCAATGCAGACAATAGCATCAATAGGCATAAGGCCAGATTAGTTGCTAAGGGATTTACTCAGACTCATGGGATAGATTATCAGGAGACATTTGCTCCTGTTGCCAAACTTAACACTATCCGCGTTCTGCTATCTCTTGCCGCCAACCTTGATTGGCCATTGCAACAGTTAGATGTTAAGAATGCCTTCTTGAATGGTGATCTCCATGAGGAAGTTTACATGGATCCACCTCCTGGTTTTGAAAAAGGGGATGATTCTGTGTGCAAGTTGCAGAAGTCTCTCTATGGACTTAAACAATCTCCCAGAGAATGGTTTGGGAAATTTACTCAAGCTGTTAAGGGAAGAGGGTTCACCCAAGCTCAGACTGATCACACTTTATTTTTTAAACACTCCGACAAAGGAAGAATTGCTATTCTGATCGTTTATGTTGATGACATAATTGTCACTGGTAATGATAGCGAGGAGATAACTTCTTTAAAAAAATATTTAGCTGACCAGTTTGAACTAAAAGATCTTGGATCTCTCGAATATTTCCTTGGCATGGAAATTGCTCGGAGTAAGGAAGGAATTTCTTTAACTCAGAAAAAATACATTCTAGACCTGTTGCAAGAAACAGGTATGCTTGGGTGCAAGCCGACAGAGACTCCAATTGAAGCTAATATCAAGATGGGAGTTGAGGACGGGGAAGATGTTGATAGGGAGCAGTACCAGAGACTAGTGGAAAAATTAATCTATTTGTCTCACACTCGTCCTGATATTGCTTTTGCTGAGAGCTTGGTTAGCCAATTCATGCATTCTCCTAAGGAAAAACACCTTAGTGCTGTTTATAGAATTCTCAAATACCTCAAAAATACCCCTGGTCGAGGAATTTTCTTTAAAAAGGGGCACAAAAGGATGATTGAAATCTATACAGATGCAGACTGGGCTGGCTCTGCAATGGACCGAAGATCTACTTCAGGATATTGTACTTATGTCTGGGGAAACCTTGTGACCTGGAGAAGTACGAAACAAACTGTTGTTGCAAGAAGCAGTGCAGAAGCGGAATTTCGGGCTCTAGCCCATGGTATTTGTGAAGGAATTTGGTTACGAAGGCTTCTGGAGGAGTTGAAGATCTCTTATTCCCTACCTATCAAATTATATTGTGATAATAAGGCTGCTGTCAGCATTGCTCAAAATCCTGTTCATCATGACAGAACAAAACATGTGGAAGTTGATCGTCACTTTATCAAAGAGAAATTAGAAGACGGTAGTGTATGCTTGACATATATACCTACCAAGGAACAGACGGCGGATATCCTCACCAAAGGATTACTTAAGCCGACCTTTGAGAATTTGATCAGCAAGTTGGGAATGATCAATATATATCTCCCAACTTGAGGGGGAGTGTAGAATATGTAGAATATTCTAGATAGTATTTATTGATGTAGTTGGTAGTTGTATATTTATTGATGTAGTTGGTGGTTGTATATTTATTGATGTAGTTGGTGGTTGTATATTTATTAAAGTAGTTGAGGTAGTTGGATGTACTCAATATAAAAAGGACCCATTGGGTCTCTCAATGAATCAAGAAAGTATTATTCAGATAAAACACTTCTTCTTTTCTTCATGATTAATTTATTGACTTCGCTCCAATAAGTTTGTGATGATGATGTTGATGTGATGTGCCTGTAATAATTTATTGATCTTTAATTTTTCAATCCATGATTCTTTTGATTGTTAACTACAGTTATGTTCTCAATCAGATAATAATGCCCTATTTTTTATCCTGTAATCTCTACATTTTTTACCTCCAATGGTTTGTCTTTCATAAATGTGAATTATTTGGAGATGAAACTTATTCCAGTGTCATACTATGCTCCCATCACTTGCAAAATGCTCTTACTACTAAATCTTCTCTGTTTAGAAAATTATGATTACACTTCCTAGTGCTTTCATACAATTTATCTATGTTAAAGCTGTTAGTTCAAGCATGTCTTTTGATTCAGAAAAAAATGTCTTTTATATATTAAAACTCCCAATTTTCGTCATGTTAGTTTATGAGTTTATGAATTTTCTTACATTTTTTCTCCTAAAATAATTGCAGGAACTAGCTGTCATTGTGGTGAGGGGAAGAGAGAATTTGATTTCAAGCTATACTATTGTTGAAACTATTCATAGGTAACATGCACAGCACTTACAAGCTATTTATATGGAAAATTTAAAATGCAAGATTTACCACAGATCAAATTCAAAACCAAGCTATGATAATTTAAATGAATCAGAAATATACCACTTCAGTTTTCTTATAGATCTGCTTGAGGATTTTATGTTTTGGTCTAGGGACAACATATGCCACATAGTTAAGGCTCCAGCTAATGTGCACTGGAAGATTCGGGAGCGGGCTACGGAAATTGCTTGCAATGCTGTTAACTCTCTAGATGGTGCTGGTGTGTTTGCAGTTGAATTGTTCTTGACTAGGGATGGGCAGGTAGTGAATTTATTTATTCATCTAATGTGGACATCCTCATTGTTTTTTTCTTCTTGAATGCTACACTGGCTTCTTTTTACTAGTAAATTCTCAGCTGTTTCAAATGTGTTGAGATATATAAAACCATTAATGTAGCCTCACCCAACAGCTTAAGCTTTTGGGTTGAATTGGTTCTTTACATGGTATCAGAGCCTCGCCGTCCCCCACTTTCTCTTGTGGCGTTTCTTAGCACAGGTAGGCTGGGCCTGTTGCGTTGTCCACTCTTCAAGCCCAATGGGCTCTTGTGTGAGGGGGCGTGTTGAGATATATAGTCCCACATTGGTTGTATGTGCAACTAATGTGGAGTTTATAAGGCCTTGGGCACTCCCACCCTTTGAGCTAGCTTTTGGGGTGGTGTATCCCAAGGTTCTTTACAAAATGCATTATTATTTGTTTGTTAATCCCCTGATAGAGACTGTGCCTGTGTTTCTTGACAGATTTTATTAAATGAAGTAGCGCCTAGACCTCACAATAGTGGGCATCACACAATTGAATCTTGTTATACATCACAATTTGAGCAACATTTGCGGGCTGTTCTTGGTCTTCCCCTTGGTGATTCATCAATGAAAGCTTCAGCTGCTGTCATGTACAATATATTAGGCGAAGAAGAGGTATTAGAATTTAATTTTTCTCCATTGTCCTTTTCTTTTACCTTCTCTTTTGTAAATTTGAAAAAGAGATTTGGATTTTCTCCTATCCCTGTTGAAGTAGTGCTATTATTTTTGGTTGGGATTTATTGTGTTTCAGTATTATTATTACAGTGTTATTATAATAGCATGGTTGGAAGGGAGTGGTGCTATTACTAATGAAACGTATTTTCTCATTATTATATGCAGCAAATGAGAATGTAAAAGATGAATAGTAGCTTAGTTAATTATGTTATATTGATGTGAAAAAGATAAAGCAGTAGGAAATTAAACGCTTGTCAGTAATGAAAGTCATATTAGATATGAAATCTTATCTGCTGTCATGAACGTGAACACAAATGGTTGACCTTTTTTGTTTTTTAATTTTGGTTATACACTGAAAGGCTATTGAGTGCTCTCTTTTGTTCATTTACTTGTTTCAAGAAGATCATTCTATTCAATAAACACTGTTTCAGACTTAGTTTGTGAAATCTGCTTAATGATTTTAGGGGGAGCCTGGTTTACGTTTAGCTCGTCTATTGATCAATAGGGCACTGACCATCCCTGGGGCTAATGTTCATTGGTATGATAAGCCAGGTAAGCTTCTTTTTAAGTTGCAATTTGGGTTCATCACCCCCTCTCATTCGTCACTGTTTGATCACTTGTATGTCTAAATCAATGAAATCATTGTCATGACAATTGTCAGAAATGAGAAAACAACGGAAGATGGGCCATATCACCATTGTTGGGGATTCCCTAGCTGATTATTGAAAGCAATCTTACAGTAATGGTGGAAGGGAAAAGATTAGATGACAAGACTGCAGGTTGATGACACAAACTTCTCTTCACTCAATACTTTATCTTTGTAGTTATTGATCTTATGTTGCTAGACCAATGAAGAAAGATGGTTTTCCTAGTCAACTTCGTTTTATATCTTCATCATCTCATATGCAATAATTTAATGTGTACAAAGAGTAATTTGCAACTATATAACCAATTTAGTTAGACTTAGGATACATGTAATATACTAATATTTGAAGCATCGATCAGTTGTAACCATGTCAATTCTTTCCCCTGTCAATCAAAATATACACTGCCTGTCTAACCAAATATGTTTTTCTTTTTTTTCCCCTTTTCTATTATCCTCCTTTTGAATCGCAACCGCTATAGCATTTTTCAGGCCGCAATCCGCATTTGATAACTTTGCTCTTTGGTGAAGATTGAAAACTACCGTTCCATTACAATTAAGGAAAATGGAGTGGAGCATTATATTTGAAGAGAAAATTTTGTTATTCTCGCACTTAATTATGCTTTGTTTTGTGTGAAATGTAGTTGCTCCACGTGTAGGGATCATAATGGGTTCTGATTCAGATATATCTGTGATGAAAAGTGCTGTTGAAATCTTGGAGAAGTTTGGTGTGCCTTACGAGGTTAAATTATTTTAATTTCCCAAAGGGAGGGAGGTTATTTTGTATGAAGTTGTTTATCCTTTCTTATACCTACATGTGTCAAATTTCAGGTAAAAATTGTTTCAGCACACCGGACTCCACAAATGATGTTTTCTTATGCCTCCTCTGCTCACGACCGAGGCATACAGGTTATTATTGCTGGTGCTGGTGGTGCAGCTCACTTACCCGGTAAATTACTTAGATCGTGCTTTGCATATTTTTCTTAAGGATCAATTGTCTTATTGGCATTTGTAATAATTAAGCTTTCATATCTCAGGTATGGTTGCCGCTGTTACTCACTTGCCTGTGATTGGTGTTCCTGTGAATGCTTCTTTCCTGGAAGGATACGATTCACTCTTATCGATTGTCCAGGTATATTTTTTAATGATGTTTTGTAGGATTGCCTTTCTAGTGATGAGATAATAACATGCAATATTTTTGTAACTTTGGTATTACTGCTTCATTTTTAAAAGCTTTAGATCTATATTGTTTGGAATCCTTTTGAATGAAGGATTTTCTGCAAGTACCATATGGTAGTTAACAAAAGGACTATGGGTGAATTTGGTATTCTGTCTTCTTTCTAAAAGCTGTGCTGTTTAAAAGTTTCTTCACTATCTAGAACTTGCCATCACTAAGGAGTCTGTTAATTATATGAATGTTGTTAAGAGTGTTAGTGTTAATAGTGTAGAAGTCCCACATTGAATGTGTCTCTTTGTATTCTTCAATTGGTTTGCTATATAATAGCACCAATGTTGTGTAGTTTAATACAACAAAGATTACTATCATTTCCTCTTGTATCTATGAGATTTAACATGGTATCTAGAGCCTAACAAGAGGAATCTTAATCCATTTAACTTAGTTCTATTTTCCATAATTTCAATATGGTTATAGAGAGATATCACCCTCCTTGAGGGATTCCCGTTGTTATTTCTTTTTCGGGTTTTTCTTAGTATGCTCTGTGACTGCAGCTTAGACTGATCTGTCACATCAGAAAAGAATGATCCTTGGGAAGTTGTTGGGTTGACCACCGTTGTCGTTGACCGACCACCGTTGACCGCGTCGTCCACCGTTGACAACCGTCTCCGGCGACTTTTCCGATGACTTTCCGGCGATTTTTTCGGCGATCCACCACCGTCTCTGACGACTTTTTCGACGACCCACCGCCGTCTCCGGCGACTTTTTCGATTCCGCGAAGCTTTGTTTTTCTTTAATCTTCTTTCTTCCCAAGATGGAGTATTTATACTATTCATCATCCATCTTGAGGGGGAGCACTGTCCATGTTTCTGATGATCATTCCAGCACAATTGTCTTTTCCGATGATAATTCCGACACTGTTTAGAAGTTCCTCTTGAGGGGGAGCACTGTCCATGTTGCTGATGGTCATTCCAGCACAATTGTCTTTGCCGATGATAATTCCGGCACTGTTTAGAAGTTCCTCTTGAGGGGGAGCACTGTCCATGTTGCTGATGGTCATTCCAGCACAATTGTCTTTGCCGATGATAATTCCGGCACTGTTTAGAAGTTCCTCTTGAGGGGGAGTACTGTCCATGTTGCTGATGGTCATTCCAGCACAAATTGTCTTTGCCGATGATAATTCCGGCACTGTTTAGAAGTTCCTCTTGAGGGGGAGCACTGTCCATGTTGCTGATGGTCATTCCAGCACAATTGTCTTTGCCGATGATAATTTCGGCACTGTTTAGAAGTTCCTCTTGAGGGGGAGCACTGTCCATGTTGCTGATGGTTATTCCAGCACAAATTGTCTTTGGCGATTATAATTCCGGCACTGTTTAGAAGTTCCTCTTGAGGGGGAGCACTGTCCATGTTGCTGATGGTCATTCCAGCACAATTGTCTTTGCCGATGATAATTCCGGCACTGTTTAGAAGTTCCTCTAGAGGGGGAGCACCGTCCATGTTGCTGATGGTCATTCCAGCACGATTGTCTTTGCCGATGATCATTCCGGCATCTTCCATGTTGATGTTCATTTCGACGCCATTTTTAGCACATTGTTGATTTTTGGTTTCTCATTTAGGAGATTTATTTTGATGTTATGTTACTTGGTCTTTCTTGTAATAAGCTTGTAGCATAGTCAAGGGGAAACCACGGCTTCTCACCAACTGTTAAATGAAATGTCTGAGAGGGATCTTGATGCTGATGTCCTGATCAGCTCAGTTGTCTTTGCCGATGATAATTCCGACACCATCCATGCTCTGATGTCCATTCCAGCACTGTCTCTTTATCAGCTCTTCAGACTAATGGTCATTCCAGTTGATTTGTTGTACTTAGTCATTTCATTTCGTTGATGTAACATTGTTGTTTTTGGTTCCTAATGGGAGTATTATTTATGTATCAAGCTTGTAGCATATGATCTATATGCTACAGCTTGAGGGGGAGTGTTAAGAGTGTTAGTGTTAATAGTGTAGAAGTCCCACATTGAGTGTGTCTCTTTGTATTTTTCAATTGGTTTGCTATATAATAGCACCAATGTTGTGTAGTTTAATACAACAAAGATTACTATCATTTCCTCTTGTATCTATGATATTCAACAAATGTTAATTTTTGATTCATTATTGTATGAAAATCAATTTGGATTTATGCCAGGAAGATGTACCATGGAAGCCATTTTCTTGATGCGACAACTAATGGAAAGATACCGAGAAAAGAAGAAGGACTTGCATATGGTGTTCATAGACCTTGAGAAAGCATACGATAGGGTTCCAAGGAAAGTTTTATGGTGGGTCCTGGAGAAGAAAAAGGTTCCATTAAAGTATGTAAAGGCAATCAAGGATATGTATGATGGGGTTACTACATGTGTAAAAGCTTGTAGCGGATCATCAGGTTATTTTCCTATCACGGTAGGTGTACACCAAGGGTCGGCTCTAAGTCCTTACCTATTTGCCTTAGTTATGGATGAACTAACAAAAGATATTCAAGAGGAAGTGCCATGGTGTATGCTTTTTGCAGACGATATTGTGCTTATTGATGAGAGCAAGGAGGGTGTTAATAGAAAACTTGAATTGTGGAGAAGCACATTGGAATCCAGAGGATTCACATTAAGTCGAAGCAAGACTGAGTATCTGAAGTGTGAGTTTTCTCTGGTACAAGATGAGGACCAAGAACCTGTGCATCTAAATGGTCAAGAGGTACCCAAAAAAAAATGCTTTTAAATACTTGGGCTCCATTTTACAAAATGGTGGAGAGATTGATGAGGATGTAAATCACAGAATCAGAGCAGGGTGGATGAAATGGCGTAGTGCATCTGCATTTTTGTGTGACCGCAAAATTCCCCTGAAGTTAAAAGGAAAATTCTATAAAACGGCAGTACGACCGGCAATGCTATATGGAGCGGAATGCTGGCCAGCACATAGGCAACATGAGCATAAGATGGGAGTAGCAGAGATGAGGATGTTAAGGTGGATGTGTGGGTACACAAGGATGGATAAGATAAGAAATGAAGATATTCGACGAAAGGTCGGAGTAGTACCGGTAGCCGAGAAGATGAGAGAACATAGATTGAGGTGGTTTGGGCACGTGATGAGAAGACCCATGGATGCTCCTGTAAGAACAGAAGTTTGTTACCAAGAGCTAAACACAAAAAGAGGCAGAGGTAGGCCGAAGCTTACTTGGGGGAAAGTAGTAAAACAAGATTTAATGGAGTGGGATATAGATTGGCGGACAGTATGTCTTAGAAAGGAATGGAGAAAAGCTATAAGTATGGTGGAGGGTTAGACTCGCTGTTATTCCTATGTTCCAGATGGTCCTTTTTTAGTCCTTTTCCCCTTCATTTCCCCCACTTCTTCTTGTCCCTTTCTTTTTTACTTTTATTTATTTATATATACATATATTTTTATTTCATTTTATTTTATTTTATTATTTTATTTGTGTATTTTTATTTATTTATTTATTTTTATTTTTTATTTTTTTTACTTTTTTTCAACCGTTTTGTATCTTTCATGTGGGTTCATCTACCACCGACCCCAATTAATTTGGGATAAAGGTGTTGTTGATGTTGATGTTGATGTATTGTATGAAAATGAAGGATGTCTTCCATAGATGGGAAAAAAAATGAATAATAGATGTTTACTTCTAAAAGCAACCTTGTTATGTTTTTGGAAGCAATTTGCGGAAAGCATAAACAGTTTTAAAGATGCACTTATTGATGAGTTCAGCAACTACCTGTAGCACTTGAGAATTAGTGCTGATAATTAGTAAACCTACACATTTTCCTTTGTTCCCTCTTTTGTTTCAATATCAGTTTTTTCTTGGTTAGTGGTGTGTCCTTCCCAGATTCACATATCTTTGTCAAATAATTCTCTCATCACTTCATTGGTTCAGCCTCATTGAATATCAGCTACAGTAGTTTTCATTTTCGCCCTCTTCAAAATTACCCTTGTTTTGCTTCTTTTTTGAGTAGGTCATTACATGACATGAATGAACAAAAAAAATATGGAGTCATTGTCAGATAGAGTATTCTGGATGACTACGTCAATTGGTGTAGAAGTAGGAACTTGCATCAACAGTGACCTTTTGCAACTATTAAACCTGATGATGCAATGTTTTCTTACTAACGAACATTCTTGATTCTTGTTGGGCGTGCAGATGCCAAAAGGTGTCCCTGTTGCCACTGTTGGAATTAATAATGCGACTAATGCTGGATTATTGGCAGTGCAGTATTTGGGTATTGCCAATGATAATATTCGGTTAAGCCTGCCACTCTCTTCCTTTCTCTATGCCCGTCATTTAAAAATTATTTATTGAAGTAAAATTCATAATATGAAAGAAGTGGAAGTATTGTCTTGCTTTTGACTTATATTGATTTAACCTTTATAAAATTGTGCAGGATGATTCAATACCGAGAGGAACAAAAAGAAAGCGTCTTGATAAAAGGAGATAAAGTAGAAAAATATGGTTTGAAATCCTACTTAAATGGTACTTAGTTTAACCTATTTATTTGGTGATTCTTTTTAAGGTCTATTATTCCCATTGGCAGAGGACTACAAATTTTCGATAGACAACAGGGTTTCATATGGAGCGTGTTTAGACATGGGATGTTAAGTAGATTGAGAATAATTTGAGCTAAATTAAGAAAATATTTTGCAGTTTTATTAATAAAATCAATATCTTTTTTATTTCTAACATATAGCAGGAGGAGAAAAATGTAATCTGGCAGAAAAAACAAATGATTACCTGCCGTTGGTTGGATTAGACCGCCTGGAAAGCAAATGATTATGAGCCAAAATGTAGAGAGTTATAGCTGTCGTCTTATAATTTTTGGGTTGGGTTAAAGCAATTGAATGAAATTTTTTCGGTCACTTCAAACTTTTTGTGAGATAAGAGCTCTGTGTTTGTGTCTTGGGGAAAGATCCGTTTATAATTTATTTTTACAAATTACACTAAGTATAACCGGTTATATACTCTTAATTAGTATATGACCGGTCGGACATAGTGTAGTTTGTAAACAAAAAATTTGTACATATAACCTTTTCCTTGTTTATGTTATACAAATGCCTAGCGACTCATTGTTATTTTTTTTTTTAAAGATGGGATTACACTAGTACAGTTCAGACCAGATTTTGGTTTTATGTTTTCCATTTTTCACTTTTGGATTTGATTTATTATTTGGACATGTTGCAAGTGTTCAGTTGCAGTTTTTTACTTGCTTTCCCCCCTTGTATTTTAAAGCCCATTAGTAGTTTTCTTTAATTATTTGGCATAGCTTTATTTTTACTTTTATTTAAAAAAAGAAAAGAAATTGACAGACTTTCATTGGTATGATAAGCCAGGTAAGCTTCTTTTTAAGTTGCAATTTCAGATTGACCCTCTCATTCGTCACTGTTTGATCACTTGTATGTCTAAATTAATGACATCATCATCATGACAATTTGTTAGAAATGAGAAAACAAGGGAAGATGGGCCATATCACTGTTGTTGGGGATTCCCTAGCCGATATTGAAAGCAATCTTACTGTAATGGTGGAAGGGAAAAGATTAGATGACAAGACTGGAGGTTGATGACACAAACTTCTCTTCACTCATACTTTATCTTTGTAGTTATTGATCTTATGTTGCTAGACCAATGAAGAAAGATGGTTTTCCTAGTCAACTTCATTTTATATCATCATCATCTCATATGCAATAATTTAATGGGTACAAAGAGTAATTTGCAGCTATATAACCAATTTAGTTAGACTTAGGATACATGTAATATTTGAAGCATCTATCAGTTGTAACCATGTCAATTCTTTCCCTAGTCAATGAAAATTGCACTGCCTGTCTAACCAAATATGTTTTTCTTTTCCCCCCCTTTTCTATTATCCTCCTTTTAGACAAAGACATTGTTTGTCTCATCCATATATTGCTTTAATCATTCTTTCTTTATTTCGCTATCAACTCTTTGGCGCAGTAGTTAATCGCGCCGCTCTGTGTGCACATTTTGCTATCAAAAGCACTCTTAGTTTGATATGGCTGAGGTTCTGGTTCTCTGTTACTGTTTGTTTTGGAACAATTCTTTATTACGAATGAATGTCTTTATTTTTGAGCATATATAGGTGTGATATATTTAGGTTCTCTTGATTTATTCCGCTATTTCCGCAACCGCAACCCACTATAGCACTATAGCTATTTTAAGGGTTCGCCGCGACAAGCCGTAATCCGCATTTGATAACTTTGCTCTTTGGTTAAGATTGAAAACTACCGCTCCATTACAATTAAGGAAAATGGAGTGGAGCATTATATTTGAAGAGAAAATTTTGTTATTCTCGCACTTAATTATGCTTTGTTTTGTTTGAAATGTAGTTGCTCCACGTGTGGGGATCATAATGGGTTCTGATTCAGATATACCTGTGATGAAAAGTGCTGCTGAAATCTTGGAGAAGTTTGGTGTGCCTCACGAGGTTAAATTATTCTAATTTCCCAAAGGGAGGGAGGTTATTTTGTATGAAGTTGTTTATCCTTTCTTATACCTACATGTGTCAAATTTCAGGTAAAAATAGTTTCAGCGCACCAGACTCCAGAAATGATTATTTCTTATGCCTCCTCTGCTCACGACCGAGGCATACAGGTTATTATTGCTGGTGCTGGTGGTGCAGCTCACTTACCCGGTAAATTACTTAAATCATGCTTTGCATATTTTTATTAAGTATCAATTGTCTTATTGGCATTAATTAAGCTTTCATATCTCAGGTATGGTTGCCTCTCTTACTCACTTGCCTGTGATTGGTGTTCCTGTGAGTGCTTCTTTCATGGAAGGACTTGATTCACTTTTATCGATTGTCCAGGTATATTTTTTAATGATGTTTAAATATTCAATATTTATCAATTTTCAGTGCTCTATATAATTGCTTTTGCTGTTTTGTAGGATTGCCTTTCTAGTGATGAGATAATAACATGCAATATTTTTGTAACTTTGGTATTACTGCTTCATTTTTAAAAGCTTTAGATCTATATTGTTTGGAATGCTTTTGAATGAAGGATTTTCTGCAAGTACCATATGGTAGTTAACAAAAGGACTATGGGTGAATTTGGTATTATGTCTTCTTTCTAAAAGCTGTGCTGTTTAAAAGTTTCTTCACTATCTAGAACTTGCCATCACTAAGGAGTCTGTTAATCATATGAATGTTAATTTTTGATTCATTATTGTATGTAAATGAAGGATGCCTTCCATAGAAGGGATAAAAAAAAATGAATAATAGATGTTTACTTTTAAAAGCAACCTTGTTATGTTTTTGGAAGCACTAAGTCAACTGGTGTAGAAGTAGGAACTTGCATCAACAGTTAGGGATGTTGATGGGTCGAATCGAACCGGATTTTTTGAAAAACCGAATCGAATTGGTTTAAATGGTTCGTTCGGAAGGGGTTCGGTTCAGTTCGGAAGTGGTTCGGTGCCGGTTCGGAAATGGTTCGAAACCGGTTCGGGTCGACCCTCTTTTGAAAAGAAAAAAAATTTAAAATTTAAAAAATAAAGTTATAAAAATTAATTTGGTTTGATTTGAAAATGGTTCGGTTCGGTTCGGAACCGGTTCGATTATTAAACCAGTTCTAAAAACCGGTTCGGTTCTTAAACTGGTTCTAAAAACCGGTTCGGTTCTTAAACCGGTTCTAAAAACCGGTTCGGTTCATGAACTGGTTCTTTAAAAACCGGTTCGGTTCACAAACTGGTTTTTAAAAATTGGTTATTTTATGGGCGGTTCGGTTCAGTTCATGGTTCAACCCACTTTTTTGGTTATTTTGCACTTTTTTTTGGTTATTTTGCACACCCCTATCAACCGTGACCTTTTGCAACTATTAAAAACCTGATACATTTACATGCAATGTTTTCTTACTAACGAACTTTCTTGATTCTTGTTGGGCGTGCAGATGCCAAAAGGTGTCCCAGTTGCCGCAGTTGGAATTAATAATGCGACTAATGCTGGATTATTGGCAGTGCGGTGTTTGGGTATTGCCAATGATAATCTTCGGTTAAGGTTTGTCCCTCCCACTCTCTTCTTTTCTCTATACCCGTGATTTAAAAATTATTTATTGAAGTAAATTTTTTTTTATAACAAGAAAGAAGTGGAAGTATTATCTTACTTTTGACTTGTATTGATGTAACCTTTATAAAATTGTGCAGGATGATTCAATACCGAGAGGAACAAAAAGAAAACGTCTTGATGAAAGGAGATAAAGTAGAAAAACATGGTTGGAAATCCTACTTAAATGGTACTTAGTTTAACCTATTTATTTGGTGATTCTTTTTAAGGTCTATTCCCATTGGTGGAGGACTACAAATTTTCTATAGACAACAGGATTTCATATGGAGCGTGTTTAGAGATGGGATGTTAAGTAGATTGAGAATAATTTGAGCTAAATTAAGAAAATATTTTGCAGTTTTGTTTAATTATTTGGCATAGCTTTATTTGTTTTTTTTAAAAAAAAAAAAAAAAGAAATTGACAGACTTTCACTACTTATGTTGGGAATTCCTCAACCTGCAGTAAATTTAAGTTATGCATGAGAATTTATTTTACCAAAACATCCTGGGGAATATTATTTTAACCTTAGACAAAATATGAATTGTTACAGTAATTTCAAGAATTCTAAAATAATTTTTGAACTAAACGTTTCTTAAGAATGAATTTTGATCAGGTTGGTTCGGAATGATATGGTTCCGTTTTCTAAACCCAAAAATAAACTAATATTATAAACTGTACATATAACTCAAATTAAATTTTTTATTTGGTTTTTAAATTGAATCGATTATCCTTGATTTAGTTTATTGGTTTGGGATTTTGTACCATTTTGAAATTATTTAGATTCTCACACCATCATTTCAATGAACCAAACAGCTTACTGAGAGAAAGATTGAAAATCATAAATGGGATGTTTTTTTAGTAGGATTTAATTCTTTATAATAAATCATTTTTTTTTTGGTAATATAATAAATCATTTTAATTACTTAAAGAGAAAGTATTAAAAACTTTTTAGTCTCGATATATATTGCAAACGTGGATTCATACTTGTGAAAAGAGTTGGATTTTTATTTTAAATTTAATCACAATATTTATGTATGAGATAAGATATTATGTTTATCTATTTTTTATACTTATTTTATCTATTTTTCTTTGAGGCAGGCTACATTTATAGTTTTTTCGTTTACAAACTCTTACAACCTCAATTACATAATTCGGAGAATATACTGTGAGTGAATGTATTTTCGGGAATACATAATTGAATTTATTAACAAAAAAGTTATAAATATAATATTTTCTTTTTTCTTTACACATTCAAATCACTCTTTCATCTTTTCTCTCCCCTTCTATTATCGGTTGAGATTGTGGTTTATTGGTGAGGAGAAAAGTAAATAAAATAAGGATAAAAAAATAAACATAATATTCTACCATATATATATATATATATAAAAGGTTTCGTGCGGTCAAAAAATTATAATAATGTACAACGGATAGTACATAGTTATAATATTAAAGTTATTTTTTTCTCTCTTCAAAAATTTAATTATGTACTATGGGTAGTACATAGTTACAATATTAAAGTTATTTTTTTTTTACATCACCCGACAACTGTCTGAAAAGATACTGAGGAGAGAGGAAAAAAATAGCTTTATTATTATAATTATGTATTACTCGTAATACATATTTAAATTTCTAAAGAGAGAAAAAAAAACACAATAGTAGTATTATAACTATGTATGTACTACCCGTAGTACATAGTTATAATTTTTTGACCGCACCAAATCTTAGATCCAGTTATTGTTTATTTGCTAAACCATATATATATATATATATATATATATATATACATACATACATATATGTATATATATACATACATACATACATACATACATACATACACACACACATATATATATATATATGGGCTTATTGTTTCTCAAGCTGCTTGAGATAATCTTATCTCCGGTTACTAAATCATAACCGTACAAAGATGAATCAATGGTGATAAAGGAAGAGAGAGAAAAAAGGAATCATAATCATTCAAAGTTGAATCAATTAATATAAGGAAATAAATAAATAAAACGACGTAGTTTTGGGATAGCCAGAGATAAACTTATCTCAAGCTGCTTGAGAAATGTTTTTCCATATATATATATATATATATATATATATATATATATATATATATTTATTTATTTATTTATTTATTTTCTATTGGGAGGAGTTTCTTGAACAATATAGGAAATCTTCAATTTAACAACACGATTTTTTGGTAAAACCTAATCCGAACTCAACAAGTATATATTGTGAGTGGTTTCTACTTACTATATATTTATTTCAAAGTTTCGTATTTTACAAATTAATTTTTATTAGGTTCAAGAGGCATAGGCACTTTTGGGACAAACATGAAAACTCATTAATCCGTTGATTGGGTTATTTTGATACGAAAATGATGGTATTTTTTACAAATATTGCAATGCTTGTGAAAATGAATTGGATGATTAGTTTTTAAAATTGAACCAAAACTCGTTGATTTAGTTTATTGGTTAGGGTTAATTTTTTTACCATTTTTTTATTTATTTATGTTCTTATATCTTCATTTAAATGATCCAGACAGCTTAGTTAAAGAAAAAATGAAATCCGTACGTGTATGATATTGTTTAAGAAGCATTTTTTTTCTTTTTATTAAATCATTTTAATTAATTAACAAGAAATTATTAAAAGAGCATGAAAAAAAAAATCTATTGGAAGGAATTTTCGTCTGAGGCGGTTGGGTTGACTATAACGCGAGAGTTTAACCTCCTAAATGGAAGGTGGAAGATTAATCTAAGGGAAAAAAAGAGTCTAATTATATTTGATGTTTTTAGTTTTATTTAATAATCTTTTTGTAATTCATTACCAGTAATATACTTCTTAGCAAATTCTTTTTACTACTATTATTATTAATTTTAGAGTGGAGATAATCACATAGAGATTTGTACCCAAAAACAAAATCACATAAAGGACTATGATCTTGTGCACAAAACTAAGCCATTGTGGGAACAATGTGATACGAACTACTGTTTGACAAAGTCGTGGTCGTCGAGCGGTGAAGACTTCAAGATTGATAAAGTAGCACAAGAAGAAAATTACGAAAAGTTTCCGAAAGTAAGAAATGTTGAACGTGAATAAATTTAATTAATTAGAGGACTCATTCAACTAAGACCTAAAAAATAAAATATATCAATGCTTGGTAATTGAAAGGAAATTTCTTGGTGATTACGTTACGAATATATCTATAAATTCATCATATTACATACCCTGCACTGCCATTGTCATCCCTATATTCAAATTTTCGCTTCTTTTGAATTTTGACAATCTATTGTTCTTGTTTTTTCTCCTCAAAAAAAGTGTTTCATAAAGTTTTATTAATGGATTGCTACACGAAGATGTTGGTGTTCACAACAATTCTGCTATTGGGTTCGCAGCAAATATGGGCATTAAGGCCATTAAAGGAGGAGCAATTGTTGCATAAAAATATAGTAATACAGTCACTACAAAGAGGCCCAGTTCGAGCTTCCCAAAAAAACCCGTGCTCAACCGTTCCTGGCCGCAGTAGAGGACAGTGTAATTTGACTGGAATGAACTTCGCTGGTCATGTTGCTCATGCATCACCACCCTTCAAAAATGCTAGTGAGACTCAAAAACAAGTTTCAAGTTCTTGACTATGTTGGGGCTATCACGGATAGAGGTGGCAAAGTGGGTGGCTCGGCCTGTCCTGCCATTAATTCGTCAAAAAACAAGTCATCTCTCCTCCGTCTCACTTTTGAGAATGAACTGTAAAATTCAACCCTAGACCAAGCACGTTTTTCTGGCCCTACTCAGATATTTTTAAATCAAAGTATATAGGTAACTCTTTTTTTTGTGGGACTAATTTGTATACATTAATTTTTCTATTTAACTGATATAAATCAATTTCATTCTTTTTGTTTATCTCTCTGGCTTTCCGTCTTTGGTTCTATTTGCTTAAGGTTTTTTTTTCTCGATTTATTCTAAGCTCTACGGGTGGTTTAATTTTGTTTGTATATCGTAATCATTATTGCCATGATCTTGCGGTCAAATTTGCTCGCTGACATGCATGCATGCCATGTTTATTATAATTAATGGTACATGATCTAGAGTAAGTTTTGACAATAGTTTTGCTGCTTTCATTAAAAGATGCCTTGACTTTCACGTAACCTTTTCCGATCCATTACTTGAATTATACGAGGTAGTAGGTTAGTTTAGAACATTAAACATGGGACAGTTTGCAGATAATAATTATAATAGTAGTTTAGAGGTTCAAATTGACCCAATAGGGAGTTAATTTGTTTGAATTCCAAAGTCAGTAGGTTTAATCTGGTGAGAGATTTGAATAGTTTATATTAAGTTATGTGTTTAATTATATATAAAAAAAATGACTTCCGAGGATGTCAATTGGGTTTTGTCATTCTACTCGGCATCGATATTCCTTTGACATTAATTGAGAGTACTACTAACTATAGACTATAGTACGGTTTTGTTTTGTTTTTCCATTTGTTCTCATCCGATTTGATTCCATAAAGTGGATGGTGAAACTCAAAATTTTATTTATTTATTCTCTCATATTTTCATCAATTTTTTTTTTATTAATTTCATGACCTTAGTTATCACTTTGAACGAGTCAAGTTCTCTGCATAGATCCGTACATATATAAAATTAATTTTGAATTAAATTACGTGACAATTAAACACCTTTAGCCCCCAAAGCCATTCGGGATTCGAACCTAGCTCATTTCAATCTTTATAATTTTCTTCTTTTTGTTGTGAGTTCGTTCTCAATAGCTGTCGAGCTAGCTCATTCCGTCGTACAATATATAAGCTATATATGGTAGTGTGTATCGAAGGGCAGAAAATGACAAAGCTGTATGGGACATTAGCATGAACAAGTCACGTGATAAAGGACAGAGGTGGGGGAGAAAAACCATAGTACTGCACATAATTGACAAAGTCATTTAAGGCAACGCAAAGTGACAATGATGCATGGAAGGTGCAAGTAACTAATGCAAAAGGTAGTGTGTGGTGTTGTTGACATTGCAAGCAACACGAAACGCGTTATAGCGTGTCATCAACACGTACACTATAAGATAAATTTGTTAGAACATATAGTTGTCATCACTCATCACAAAGCCTATGAGTATAATTTTGGGGAATTCACTTACTCGAGAGATATTCAATCTGACTGAAGAGAATAAAATAGAAGGATATTTAACGTCACGAATCAAGTTAAATGATTAGTTAAATTTCCATTAATTAACTATTAAATACTATTGACTTGTTTTTTCAAAAAAATTCGATCCTCGTGTAAACAAAAAGGTTAGTTAGAAAATAATATGCAGGCTCCTCCATTTATATGCATTAGCATTAAAATATATTTAAATGATTATTATTTTTTTTGTTTTCAAAAAGTCTGTATCGCATTAATATTAATGCATATCGATAAAGTTTTGAATAATTTAGAATTAATATAATATTGGTCCGGGAAGTCCCACAATATATGTGCATTGGACTCTGGTTGTTCTCTATTTCATTGTAGTTCTTAACCAACATGGAGCAATAAAATAAGGAAAAAGAAAAATTTCGGATGAGTAACATGTCGTGGTCTACTAAGTACTAACTATTATTAGCACTTTATAGTCAAATTTTATGGTCTTTTTCAATGAAGTAGTCATGTTTGTGATGGTCATTTCTAAATATAATGTAAAGATGATATAATATTCAATCCAAATGGAAAAAACATTCCATCAGACTAATTAAGTTAAATGATTTACTAAATTTCCATTAATTAATTATTAAATATATTGACCTTTAAAAAAAAATGGATCTGCATGCCTCTAATAGCTTCACAACGACGAGTATTCCCTCTCTGCGCTGGTTCTCTCTGCAATTGAGATTTACTGCATTCATTTAAGGAAAAAATATTTTTGTACTTAATGTGGATAAGTTATCTGCATTTATTTCCAAAACGACATCGTTTTGATATTGAAATATTAAAAATTATAAATATAAAGACTATTATAACCCTGAAATAAATTAAAATTATAAAAATAACATGATTTTTGCCCCAAAATAACATCATATTGGGCTTACTGCTAGGGGTGAAAGTGGGATGGGCTAGGCCAAGCTTTGCCCCGAAAAGCCCAAGCCTACGTTAAAAAATTTCAATTTGGCCTGGCCCAAGCCTGGTACGAGTCTAATTGTTAGCTTGCTTTAACCCGTTTATAAAAAAACAAATGGCCTGACCCAGTTCGTTAGCCTGTTAATTTTTCACTTCCAAGCAGAACCATGAATCAACTTTACACAATACTCAAATTATGTTGCTAAACCAAAAATCATATTTTCAACGTCCAAACAGAATCATGAATCACAACAAAACTCATACAATCTACATTTAAGTCACTTTCAAAAGCAAAATGTTCAAACTAAATAACAAATATTTCATCAGATCCAACAAACAATCCATACTATGTAAATTAAAATAACTACATGAATCCAACAAACACATCATAATGCTTGTAGTAAGTATAACCTCTCCCAAAAACCTTTTAATATATTCATATACATAATCTAATATGCTGAGATGTTGATTCTTCCTAATAAGAAATAAAACAATTTTTTATTAAAATATAATCGAATATAATTAAGTTATAAATAATTGCAATTGATTAAATTTATATCTTTTGTTTTTTCTTCAAGGCATACTTATTATATTTTATTTTATTTAAAATAAATAGTACAATATAGGCCAGCCTGTAGGCTTATAGGCCAGCTCGGCCTATTTTACGAAATATACTAGGTCAGGTCTGGCCTGACGTAGGCCGAGCCGTAGGCCCCTGTAGGCCAGCCCGACCCAGTTTCACCCCTACTTATTGCATATGATTTATATTCAGTAACTGTAAAAAAAGTGAACCCTTCGTTTAATGATTAGTTTTTTTCTTCTTCTTTTTCGATAAATACACTTGTAATACCCCAAACTAGTGATAATAATATAATAATAAAAGATAGTAATAATAAAATAATAATAATATATATAGTAATAATAAAATTAAAATTTAAAATAATATTAGTTTGTGTATCTTAATTCAGTCATATCTTAATTAATAAGAATGAGTCAACCTTGTTATTCTTGAGTCATCAAATGAGTCAAAGCCATAAAAAAACTAAGAAGAGAAGGAAAATAATCGTAGGAAATAAAAAAGAAAATAATCCTACGAAGAATAAGGAAAAGTTTCAGGAAGAAAAGGAAATAATTGTACGAAGGTCATATCTGAGTCTTCAATTATAAACAGAGGTTTAACTTAACCAAATCAAATCAAATCACTTCTAGTCCTCAACATTTTTCCTCTTCTACTCTTTCTTCTTATTTCAATTTTCTATTTTTATTTTTATTTTATTATTATTATTATTCTTTGGTTACCAACCCGACTTCTCTTCCCAAATCGCTTTTCCTTCTAGAAGTTATTAAATACGGAGACCGGGTATTTTTAATTCCTATGTGTTCTTGGGTTAGTTTTGTATAAAATTTTTATAAGTAAATTTAAATTTAAATTAGTACATGTGATATTTAGAGTATTTCTGCGAACTTTATTATTTTGAGAATAAATAGAGATAATGAATAACTCATTATATTTGATGATTACGTGCGAATAAATGATTAGGAAAAAATTTCAAATATTGATTTATGATTGAATTTGATATTATGATACTTTTAAGAAAACTTCCAAATATGAAATTGATGATTGAATTTGAAATTATGTGTGATTGTGATTAATTAATAGTGGGATGATAGTTTTGATATGATATCTTTTAAAGTGATGAACACAATCTTTGGGCTTTACGCCTCCAATATTTATACATGTGAAAAGATATTGGATTACGTGTTCATTTTCTCTCTCTCATTTTATTATTGGTTGAGATTATGATATATAATGTTAAAAAGAAATAGATAAAATAAACATAAAAAATATGGGTATAATATTTCATTATATATATATATATAATTTTCATTTTCTCTCTCTCATTTTATTATTGGTTGAGATTATGATATAATAATGTTAAAAAGAAATAGATGTTCACCAAAAAAAGAAGAAAAAGAAATAGATAAAATAAACATAAAATATATGGGTATAATATTTCATATATATATATATATATATATATATATATATATATATGTTTGACACTTGCGAATATTTGTTTTCTAATTACATTTGGTCTATTTTATTTTCTACATAATTATCATTTGATTTTAATACCTCAAACAAATGTTGGGTAAGAAACATTGATCGATTTTATTAAGTCATTTTTGTTTTTCTTGTATATATTATCCGTAATGATATGAGATTCTCTCTCATTTTTGTTGTAGTAGAACCCCTCTCTCTCTATGTGGGTGTGTGTTATGTTAGGTGTTTGGTAAATGAATTTTTTTTTTGTTTACGAGAATTATGATTTCAAGGAATATGCTGAAAAAATGAATTTCACATGAATGTTACCAAAAAGTTGTTTGGTAAACTAAAATATTTTCAGAAATATTAACTCAAATTTCTCGATTCTATGTTTGGTTGTTTGTCAATGATTCTTGAGAATGTGGGCTGATTTTACAAAATTAACATTTGATAAACTTTTTGAAAAAAATGTCTAATATGCCACAAAAGGGTCAAAACGCGATATTGGGTCACTGAAGCAAAGCGGCGTGAATCATAGAGGAATCCAAAAAAAAAAAAGGCACTGTGAAAAGGAAGAGAGGAACACATGATTTTGTGAATGAAAAATTTAAAGTATCCCTGTGCCAAACGTGGCTAACTAAAATTTTCAATATAAATTTTTTGAGAATCTAAAATTTATCTCTCTACCAAACAACTTTTTGGAGTGTGGGTACTTGTGGTATAAGGATAAGTTTGAGATTAGTTTGTCCTTTTTTGTGTGTGTGGATATTATCCCTGAGTAATTTTATAAGTTTTCTATGAACTAATTCAGAATTCAGGAGGAGTTCAAGTTTAAGGTTTTAAACTCTTTTTAAAATAGTACATGAAAAGATCGAATATATACTCTCACCTCACCTGCTCAACTCTTATACACCAACTGCATTATTATCATTTGATTTTCCTTTTATTTGTTACGATGGATTGGACAACACTCGGAATAGGGCATGTGAACCTTTGGGTCCCAATCCAAGTTCCAATCATTTTAAGAATTTGTTTTTGGAAATATTATGAATATCCTCATGCGCTTGGTCGAAATGCAATGTTGGAAGAGTTTTTTTTAATCTTAAATGGAATTAGTTTTGCATTTAAAGAGTACTAAAATATTTAAGCAAGGATTAAAAAACATAAAAATCATGTAATATTCAGAATAAAAATCGTTAATTACAGCAATGTTTATTTCCTAATTCAGCGAAATATTTTTATGTTTATTATGTAATATTAGATTTTGAACTTTTACATATCGTAAGTTTGTAACAAGTTTCACATATATTTTTTATAATACTTTTTTATTAAAGAAATTCTTAAAATTTACATAGAGTTCTAATGCTTTTTGTTGTATACTGTTTAATGATTTCTATACATTTTTTTTTTGTTTATCTCAACTTTCTCTACTTTTTTTTTTTTTTTTTGTAAACACTTTCTCTACTTTATTATTAATTTATTACTAGTGTTTTGAATCTTTTTCTGAGGACCACGTACTTCTTATTTCTTAAATCTAATTAATATATAAATAATAATCAAAAGTTTATTATCCTCCTATATATACATTTATGTATGATTAAGAGTTTTTTTTATTTGAAGTCTGAAATATGGATAATTTATAGGGTTTGTTTTTTCTGCAGTTACTGCAGATAAGTTATCTGCTGTGAGCCGAATACGACGTCGTTTTGAACGGAAATCATGGTGTTTTTGTAATTTTAATTTATTTCAGGGTTACACTACTAAAAAAAGATCAATTTTCAACGGAATTTTTCCGTTGAAAATTATGAAATTTTCGTTGAAAAATCATTTTTTGACGGAATTTTCGACGGAATTCTACTGTTGGATAACCCTTCGTCGAAAGGCAACGGAATTTTTTTTTTCGTTGAAATTTACAACAGAAATTTTTTCCGTTGAAAACTTCAACGGAATGTATTCCGTTGGAAGCCTTACTTTTTCGTCAATAAATAAAGTCATGAAATAATATTAAAATAATAAATTCCGTCGAAAATTTCAACGAAAAATATATCCGTCAAAAAATTCTGTCTCAATTTGCAACAGAAATTAACAAAAATTCCGTTGAAATTTTTGACGAAATTAATTTTCGTTAAAAAATTCCGTCACAATTTTCGACGGAATTTAACTATATTTGCATTGATAATTGCAATAGAAAAAATTCCGTTGTAAAATTTAACGAAATTTATCTACAATTCCGTCTATACTTTCAACGGAAAATAATTATGTCAAAAAGTTCCGTCTCAATTTCCAACGGAATTTATCTATAATTCCGTTGAAAATTTCAACGGAATTAAATTCCGTTGAAAATTCTTAACCGTTTACAACGGAATGTACATAGAATTCCGTCGAAAATAATATTTTTAATTTTTAAAAAAACATTAAATTCATATGGAAACAGAATTTGTCCGTCCCTAATAGGATGAAAATATATCCTTCCCAAATTTCGTCCCTAATTTTTTTTATTTAATAAAAATATTTTTTTATTTAATAAAAATATTTCAATTTTTATTTAAAAAATATCCCTAATTTTTTTTAGCAACAAAAACTGTAATATAGAAATAAATTGAAAAGCAATAATATTTTTTTAAAAAAAGCTACCAAAAGTTGAATATATATTATCATCATGTCCTAAAAAAATCATCCCATACATTAAATAATTGTCAAGCTTGTCCAATACCAAATTACAACATAAAAAATATGACCTATAAGTATTACATAGGAATTATCCGTCGTTCTGAGTGTTTTATCCTCACTTAACAAAAAATTGGCAATAAAATGCTTGCTCCAGAGCTTCAAGACACTTTGTGGTCAATCTAATATCAGGAAGCCCATCACCAAATTCAATTTGTGCCTGCTCGAAGGAATTTCATCTTTTGAATCACAAACCAAGAAAAGGATTTAAAAGGCTCAATAGATAACAAGCTCTATATTGTACCTTGATTTTTTGGTGCTCTTGGTTACTCGGATCAAAAGAACTAGTCATGCACCATTCATAAGCACAAAACATTTGCCAGGCTTTAACACTATATATCTCTTTATATCATTCGTACTGTTCATGACTCCATAAAAGGAAAAATAAGTGTCACAGAATACAAATTATAAACACCATTTTGTAGATTCGTTGTTAACAAATGCACTCCATGCTATTATGCATGGCCACATTAAAAGTTGGTTCACATCTACTTGACAATTTACGAGTGCATGAGTATATAGAATATGAACTAGTTAGAGCAACGAAGCGAAATTAATTAAGAGTGTGAAATAATGTCACATACAATATCTGATGCATGGCAGGTGGCTTCAATCGCATACACTGCATCAAAACTATTGTCAGGGAATGGCATTTGCATGAAGTCAGCCTGCAATATAAAATATGATTGATGATAGTCATATGAGTTATAATTCTAAATTGATATCATATGATTATGAGCACAAGTTTGGTTATGCTTAACAAAGAATGCAAATTAAAACAAATTATATCAGGTTCAATTTAGACGCACTTAAATTAATACCATCTTAATTGGTCGTTGCTCCTCCTATGTGTCTTCAAACTTGTGTTGTGTACTCTCAGACCACGTCCTGTAATGGACTACCACCATATACCATCTAGGTCACATTCATGATTTTGAACTGCCAAGAAAAACAAAAAGGCTACTCAGGAAAGGGATCACAAGATGAGTAAAGGAGTAGATATTAGGAACTAATGCCTGATATAATTTTGCCCTTCCCTGCTTTTGTCCTCATGTAGCCTCAATCAAGAAGTTTTTCTTATGGTAAAACAACACTAGATGCCCAAAGACCAAACATTTTACATTTTCATACCAAAACATTTCCATATATTGGCTTAAATTATAGCTTAAGTTGATATACCTAGCTAGACACATGAAGGCCATTTTAGGGAAAAAAAGAAAAATCTGATATCACATGATATGACAGTACTTTAGCATATGCACAGGGATGAGTTCAAATAATTTTAGATAAACACAATTTTGTATCAAAACTCTGTGACTCGAACGTGTATAATGACATGAAATGTAGTGACAACATTGGATTTCACACTAACTGCAAACATAGATAGAGTCAAACTATGATTAAATGTGGTACTCATAGAAGCAAGTTGAATATTTGGTAGGTTTCTGGCCATGGCCTTCCTTAATTATTTGTTTAGTGACCTTCTCGTGAAGGACTTCAACTTGAGAATCAACTTTTGGAGGGTTACTAAATTATTGTGTTGGCTCCCCTTTAATAAATGCAGAGTTTTCAGTAATCACTTCATTCTCATCTTCTTGACCTGCAACCATTAACAGTGCCCAAAAAAAAATAAAGTTTTTTCATGCAAATACAACATTGAAAAGAAAGACCATTTTTTTCACCTCAGAGATGCATGCAAATTACCAAGTGGTGATTCGGTTTGAGGCTCTTGAACTTCCTCCATTCTGCAAAATTATTATTTCGTTCAAAACTTTAAAGAGAGAGGAAAAAAAACTACTTACTAAATTCTATAAATTTTCTTGGGAACCAAACAGCACGAGAGAGAAAAATTCCCTTTGCAGGGTCTGTCAAAACCAACTCAGCTCCAAAAGCTAATAGAATAATTCTTCTTTCGAGACTCATTGAAGCAGGCATTGTAATTATTTGCTTGTAACCCTTGGTTGCTGCCATGAAGGCTAATCCAATGCCAGTATTAGTGTCAAAAATTGCAACAGAATTATTTCCGTTGAAATTTGCAACGGAATAACTTTCCGTTGAAAATTCCAACGGAATTTTGGACTTTTTCCGTCGAAAATTGAAACGGAATAATTTTCCGTTGAAAATTCCGACAGATTTTTGGACTTTTTCCGTTGAAAATTTCAACGGAATTTTTTTCCATTTATAATTTTGATTGGATTTTGCTCCTTCATTTTGCTCTTCAAGTAATCACAAGCATTATGAAAAACCATAAATTTCTTTTATGCAAGAATGCAAAGTGTATTCCTAAATAACTCGTGAGAGACAATGACTTATTAGTGTCAAAAATTGCAACAGAATTATTTCCGTTGAAAATTGCAACGGAATAATTTTCCGTTGAAAATTCCAACAGAATTTTGGACTTTTTCCGTCGAAAATTGAAACGGAATAATCTTCCGTTGAAAATTCCAACGGAATTTTGGACTTTTTCCGTCGAAAATTTCAACAGAATTATTTTCCGTTGAAAATTTCTACGGACTTTTTTTTCGTTTATAATTTTGACTGAATTTTACTCCTTCATTTTGCTCTTCAAGTAATCACAAGCATTATGAAAAACCATAAATTTCTTTTATGCAATAATGCTATCATTTATAATTGTTTATGGTATTGTGCATACATATTGAAACATTCACATGAGAATTCAAGTAGTCATGACTATCCACAACTACAAGTGTTGAAGTAGTGGGTGAAGTTATGAGTATACAAAAATGATGCTAAGATGTACTCATATGATAATGGATATGAAAATAAGTAAATATGTTGTTAACAAATCTCTTTAATCTTTATTGAAATAAGCTTCAAACAAAAGATAAGGTCTTAAGCCTTGACAAATTAATCGTATAAATGGCACACACGCCAAAGCTCGATGAGGGACAAAACCTCCGAAGCGCATACCTGCTGGAAGCCATCAATAATAAACTTAAACAATATAAAAAAAATGCAATCAACGAAAACAAACACAACATGAGTGATATGCAATTATCAACATATATGATATTGATCTGAGTATAATAAATATTACAGAGATTTGTTAGCAACATGTTTACGTATTTTCACATCCATTATCATGTGAGTACATCTGAGCATCATTTTAGTATACTTATAACTTCATCCACTTCTTCAACACTTCCATATGTGGATAGTCACTACTTGCATTCTCATGTAAATGTTTCAATATATATGCACAACACCATAAACAATTATAAATGACAGTATACTTGCATAAAAGAAATTTAGGGTTTTTGATAATGGATGTGATGACTTGAAAATTATCAACGGAAAAAAACTCCGTTGATATTTTTGATGGAAAAAGACCAAAATTCCGTTGAAAGTTTCAACGGACCGAAATTCCGTTGCATTTTTCGACGAAAAACTATACCGTTGCAATTTTCAACAAAAAATTTCCGTTGTAATTATCAACAGAATTTGTTGTCCGTCAATATTTTTCGATTAAAAATAATTATTTGATAAATTTTTGACAGAAAATTTCAACGGAATTTAATTTCCGTTAAAAATTTTGACGGAATTTATTTTCCGTTGAAAATTTCCGTCTCAAAATTCAACGGAAATTTTTTCCGTCTCTACTTCCAACGGAATTGAATTTTCGTCAAAAATTCCGTTACTATTTTTGACGGAATATTTTCCGTTAATAAATTCTGTCGATAATAGAGCTTTTTCTAGTAGTGTTATAATAGTCTTTATATTTATAATTTTTTAAGATTTCAATACCAAAACAACGTTGTTTTGAGAATAAATGCAGATAATTTATCTGCATTAACTGCAGAAACATTTTTCCCTAATTTATAATTGATCCACCGTACTAGCTGATAACCTTCTTAGTCTGAATATTATGCAAGAAATTTAATTCAATAAAAAAAATTAAGCAGTTAGGTGAAGATACTTTCCTCAAGAAAGTTAATTTTTCATACATATTATGATCATGAATATAATTTGAAAAATTTACATGTGGCAAGTAATAAAATTCATAACAACATCCCGCACCAAAAAATAAAAAATAAAATTCATAACAACATATTCGGTTATGGGGAGAAGAAGTGTTATTCTTTATAATTTTCTCTTCCTTTCTCTCATATGGTAAAGCCTCCGTCAACAAATGAGATTTGGATCTCCTGAATTGCTGTTGCTACCAACAAATGAACAAATTAAGATAAAGATTAACAAATATATTTTTCAATTCAAAACTTGTTTATTGATAAAATCCCATTATTTTGTTTTTTAAGAGACAGATTGATTGAGCCTTTAAATAATGGGCTTTAGATTCATCATGCAACATAATTGATTTTTTTTCCTACAAAGAAAAGACAAATTAATTAATAATAAAAAAAGTTAAAAAGACACACTATTCAATGACTTTACTTTGTACCAACGGTGGTAGCTCAGTTGGCGCATGAGAGCTAAGCAGGTGGGGGTTGTGTTCGAATCTCCCCAGTACTATATATCTTTGGGAGGAATTTAAAACCTTAATCCTGGACCCGTCCCGAATCGGATTAATTGCGAAGTAATGAACAGATTAGAATATTTCCAAAAAAAAAAATGACTTTACTTTGTCTTATGTAGTTGCATGACACTAATTTTATACCTACAACATGATTCATATTTATCCCTTAAATAATATGTTCATAGACGTAAGTATATATAACCGCAAATAATTAATCTAAAAAGAAACTAACTTTAGGTTTAGGGCACCCTTAAACTTAAACAATATATCCCTTAAAGCTTTAGCATGCATATAGAAAGTAATTTACGAATTTAAAAATAAGTATTCGTTTACATTTGTATTGAAATATCTGATCAAATAGATATTTTTCTGCGCCAGCCATGAAAACGATGAAAGTGAAACCCTTTCTATATAGAATCGTTTCAAATACTTTAAAATATATATCTAGAACAGAGATAGTATATTCTCCTCAGCTATTATTTTGTATGTTTAGTGGTATTTTTCGTTCAACCAAAAAAGGAAACAAATTGAGGGGAACATGTTTACACATGCATACGAGGTATTAAATTTATTTCTTTGTCATGTATCACCAAGTAGCTAATGTTGTGTGTCTTTTATCAATGAGCATATACATAATACATATATACACTAGTTCATGCACGTTACATAAATTGACAAGCACGAGAGAATTGCGTCAGCCTGTCAGGTGAATCATCAGTGCGATAAAATGTAATATTTCAAGAAAAGCATTACGTGATGAACCAATTAAAATAACCAAGATTGTGTATTGTAGAAAAATATAATGAAGAACCCTCTGCTTCTGCCTGTGATAGGTTTATTAGAGTAATTTTCCCAAGAAAATCTGAGTAAGCATACACGCAATTCAAACCTTTTTTAATCACCGCTCAAATCTTTTATTCGGTGACAAACAGCCTAAAGCAAATTGATTAAAATTAATCTAGATTAAAAGGAGCATCATTATGAATGAAACGGAAAAACATGTGCATGGATCAAAGGAAGAAAAATAAAATTAGGAAGAAAAATATATGAAAAAACAATGATTTGCACGAAGGTCAAGGTAAATAGCGCGAATTACTAGAGTGAGCGGCGAGCGCGTGATGAACTGGATGGGTGATGGGTAGTACAAGACTGGGAATCTCTTACACAAGACCAACGTCATCATCAAACAATAAACATTAATAAGTGTAGATGTCATGTTAACGTGACTTTATTTGTTATGCTTTTTTAAGGATGAAAAAGTGAAGGAAAAAAAATAAGGTCGGGGGAATTTTTATTATTTTTCATTTTTTATAAAACAATTTGTTTTATTTTAAATAATTGATACTTAAAATAGAGAGTAGTATTTTAATAATGAAACGAAAAAATAATAATTATATGAACTCATCATATATTTATTAATTTTGTTTTGAAACTAAATAATTTTTTTTATTAAATGGTTATAAATAAGAGGAGTAACGCTTTTTTTTCCAAATATTTTTATGGTAGACGTCCTTTCCTTATTCTTATATGCTAACGTATTAATAATAAAAATTGTTAAACAAAAAAATATACTAGCTTACGTTATTTCAAAATTTTATAGAATAATTATTTTTATTTAAATAAAATAATTTAATAAAAAGAAATAAATATATTAAGTTGATTCTCTAACTGATGTATCACGTGAGCCACCTTTTGGAGTAGGGAAAAAAAGGACACGGAGTTCTAGAGGGTAGAGAAGAAAGAGCCATACTGAACCAAGATTTTTCGAACTCAAATAATCAATAATCAATTCGTTAAATAGAAATAAGAATGGATATAAGGATCGTGAGAAAATATTATTATTATTTTTTAATTTATTTAACCAAAAATAACTTAATAATAATAAGATTCTTCAAGCTTTAAATAGACAAAAAATAAAAATCACAAAAAAATAAAGAATTATAATTATGCACAATCAAAAAAAATAATACAAAATCAAAATATAATTTAAAAATAACAAAAAAAAATCATGCGCAATAAAAAAAAATAATACACAATCAAAACGTAATCTAAAAATAACAAAAATAATAATAATTAACAATTATTAAAAAAATCCTAAACTATAAAATAAATTATAAAAAAATCTAGTTCAAATCACCGAGTTGTCTTCTTTTTTTTCTCTCTCTTTGACCAATAAAAGTAGTATCTTTTCGATGTGGTAGACATTAGAGAAAGGAAAAGTGGGTAACAGAGAAAAGCACAGGGTTTTTGTTTTCTCTTTGCAGAGTTGCAGAGGGTGTTTCGAAGTGACTAAGTGAGTGGGATATATAGTGAGAAAAATGCAGCAGCAACTGGTGCATATGCAGCCTATCATGGCATCTTACTACCCTAACAACGTCACCACTGATCACATTCAACAGGTTTTCTCTTCAACTCGATGCTAAGATTCTTCAGTTTTCATCTTCACTCAATCTTTTTATGTATTTTTCTTAATATGTATTATTCCTTCATGTTAATCCCTTTCTTGCTTGGTTTGGATAATCTCTCTCTGCTGCGGGGACCTTTCTGTTTCCTGTGGGTCTTGCTGTGCCACTTTTAGTACCGCTTGTGCTGCTTCTGTGTTTCTGTTTCTTATCATTCCTTGTTCTCTTTATTATGCTTATTCTTTTGTCGGTTTCTGCTATATGAGTTTAAGTGGGTGGGTTTGGTGTTTGCAAAATTTTGGGTTCTTTGCTTTTTGGAAATATGCTGCTTGGTGCTCTTGACATGTGCTTTTCTCAGTGTTTAGATTAGATTATCTGAATATGCTACACTTCTCAGATATCATTATCCCTATCTTTCTCAAATTCAAAACAACACTTGCTTCGGCATCTTTTGATCATTTATTAAGTATAAAACTAGACTCATTCTTGGACCGGTTCAGTATCATGTTTGGTTTTAATTAGATTTTAGAGAAAAGTCACTTTTTTCAAACAAACTATATTGTTTGACATAACTCTCTGTTCTAGTCCCACCCCATCGTCTCACAGTTTGGTATAGCCGTATAGGCATATGCTTGATATCTATGTGCTTTAGTTTTGGAATTTTAGTTAACTTGTCTGTGCTGCATTATGTGACATTTTTTGAAGAATTTTAAATTAATTAAATGGTTGACCCGGCTGTTATGGTTTGATGACTTAGCTGTTGTTCTGATTCCTTGCACGAATTGACAATTAGTTTAAGAAGAGAGGAAGTTGCATGCCAGAAAAGGCTAATTATATTATTTACCATTTTTCAGCCAACACAGATAAACACTCTACATATTTTTAAAATCTTTTAAGACCGCCATGCATCATAGTGCTTTATAAGGGAAGACAGTTCAGCAAGAACTCTTTGTTGCACCCCCCCCCCCCCCCCCCCCCCCCCCCCAACACACACACTAGGCAATTTTCCATGTTGATATTATCATTGACTGCGTTTAACTACTTTTCTCCTCTCTTCAAGCAGTACCTGGATGAGAACAAGACCCTAATTCTGAAGATTGTTGAAAGCCAGAATTCTGGCAAGCTGAGCGAGTGTGCCGAGTAAGAACTAGTCTAAACTGCAACACCAATTGAAAATTGTGTTTCTCATTACTTAATTTGCTAACAAGTATGTCCCCATCCCGGTTCCTATTAGGTAGGGTTGTTTATTGGTTAGATGCTACTCCCACATCGTATCTAGATTCTATCTAACGGAGAAATGCCCTTGCCAACTTGACATGGTGTCACACCATAGAATTTCCCCAACCCCATCATCATTTGTTTTGGTAAAATTCAAGCATTTCCTCAGGCGGAGTACAATTTGAAGTTGTACTATCCATTATGTCAGGATTTCAACTTTATTGTATGCTATAATGTGTGAGACGAATAATATAGTGTCATATATAATATCTGCAAGGTATAGACACTTGCAAAGTTATTTACATAAATCTCTGCAGTGAATTTGTATTTTAGTATCTGTTCCTCTGCTTCATTTGCATGCCAATAAAGTAGCTCCTCTATGGTAAGCTTTTAAATATTAACATGGCTGCAAGATTAAGTAGGTTATGACATTAAATAATGATTTATCGTAACACTAATTTTTGAAGTTTTTTTAACTTTCTAGTTCCTTTGGTATATCAAAGTTTACATACAATTAAGAGTATTCATTGTTAAAAACTACTTAATCTAATGCTAAATCAAAGGTGTTTGACATCTTGAAATTATCTGAGTTTAAATGGAGTTTGCATTGACTTCCTCTTTTTTGCAGGCTTTTTCTAAGATGTGGGATACCCCACAATACTTAAAAAAAATTATGCTGACAGTTGTATACAATTATGAATAAAAGTTCCAAAACATGATGACTTGACAGTAATAAAAGAACTTTTTTCTAAAATTATTTTACATCCCGTTTGAGTGGAATGTCTATCTCGAAATTTAGGACAACCCTTTTTGACAACTGCATTATTCAAGTTTATCTATGCAGTTGCGACACAGGATAATCTTAATAGAGGAGTATTTTTATTTTTTCTTGTAAAGGTTTTTCTTCTACAAATCAAACCTTACTGGCTTGCCTTGAGATTGAAAACCGAAACTATTGTTGGATTTTTTCTTAAAGTATCTTGACGTCATATTCCCGTTCCTTGTTTGTTCTATTATTGTGGTGCTAAATGATCATAATCATCTTGCCATTATTTTAGGAACCAATCAAGGCTGCAGAGAAATCTCATGTACCTTGCTGCAATAGCTGATTCTCAATCCCAACAGCCTGAAATGCCTGGTCAGGTACATGTCTATTTTCAGAATTCGATCACTTAGAGAGTGCAGTTAACTTAAGATCATGTTGGTTACATTTTGATCTCTTTAATCCTGCAATGATCCATATCAATATCCAGTTCTTCCTATTATATTTGTAAGTTTCATCACTATTGCCCCGTTTTTTGGTCTCAAAATTCTTTTGGATAACACAGCAGTACACTCCTGGTGGGATTATGCAGCAGGGAGCAGCACACTACATGCAGGCTCAGCAGATGACACAACAACAACAACTAATGGCTGCACGCTCCTCCCTTTTGTATGCACAACAGCCTTTCTCAGTACTTCAACAGCAGCAAGCCTTACACAGCCAACTTGGCATGAGTTCTAGTGGAAGTCAAGGGCTTCACATGTTGCAAAGTGAAGCGATCAATGTGGGAGGCAATGGAGGGTTTCCTGATTTTGTACGCAGCTCCACAGGGAATGGGCATGGTTTGCAGGGTGCTGGTAGGGGACTTATTGGTAGTGGCAAGCAAGAAATTGGAAGTTCAGCTGAAGACCGACGAGGAAGCGCTCGAGGAAGTGGTGGCCACTCCGGTCTGAAATCTGCTGACGATGGGAACTAGCCAGCAAGAATGGTGAAGTTCCTGACCTTTTAGCATTTTAGTTAGGATAATTAGGCAATGAACATTATGCAGGGGGGAGAAAGGAAATCCTGCTGCTTTGGTATCATGTTTGTTTTCTTATGCCGAAGGCAAACAATCTAATCATAGCCATAAAACTTTCTGCTGGTAGCGTAATGCTTGTTCTATTTTCTTGTGTAAAGTTTTGGTCATGAAATGAGGTTGTTCCGTGTCCACGCGCTGGTGATTGGTTGGAGAGAGTTATATTATTTGGTCATACATGTCTTGCATAAAAAAATATTTAGTTAAAGTTCGTTACTGGTCATGCATTATGTTGACAGTCACAAGAATACCTTAAAATCAAGGTTACTAATGAGTTCATATGTCAACCAAACTGAGCTACGGATTGCATGTTTAATAAAGAATTATAAAATTGACGAACTCATTGGAAAGTTTGGTTGATAATGAGAAAATGAAAAAAATAATAAAAAGCAATTGAAGTTATAGGATGGAAGCATCTCAAAAATAATTTCTCCCTTTTAAACCACTCAAAAATTGGACCACCCTAAAAGCCCCAATAAATATCAATAACTTACAATAACCTGGACATCCAAAGTATATAGCCTCTATAATATAAAAAGAGAAAGAATGATTGGCATGTGTCAAAGTGATATAATATAAAAATCATGTATCTTCACTTAATAGCTTAAGTGCTGCTTAATTGATATGTTTATTTACAGTGGCGGATGGAGGGTTTAATTTTAGTTAGGGCCAAAAAATTTAACATATTAAATTATCAAAATATTTTCGTACTTACACATATCTATCAGGAAAAAAATTTACTTAAAATTTTCAAAATAATAGGATTGATGTTATTTTAACAAATAATAAATATTTATTTAAAATTTAAAATATAATATAAAATTAAATTAGTAAAGAAAGTGCAAATTATATGTATATATACATATATAAAATTTTCATGTGATTTTTATGAATATTTTCATGTGATTTTTATGAATATTATTTCATGTGATGTTAATGAAAATTTATTTCATGTAATCTTTGTGAATAATTTTTTTTATCTTTTATATTTTAATTTGGTTTGGGCCTATATACTTTAGTTTGCAACTTGGTAGCCTTACAGGTCGTATTAGGTTTTTTAGTTTTTTATAATAGATCTGGTCAGATATATAAATCAAGCATTTAAGCCAGTATCTATGTTGCACCGACACGAGACACGGAATACGACACGACACGACACTCCGATACATTAATTCTAAAAAATGATAAATTTTGACACGTTTTGATATTATATAATATTTTTAATTTATGTAGTGTATATTATATTTAGTATTCAATAATTTAACAAAAAAATAAAACTAAACTTATAATACTCATCAATTTTGCAAAGAAACATAAGATATCCCAAATGTTTATATGAAACTCAATAAAATCGTAATCGTAATCTAACGAATCTAATAGTTGGAACTCAAAATGCAACGCAACGTAATCATTGAATCTTTTTTGAGTCTTTGCAACGAATACTAGAGTGTCGAAAAATGTCAGAGTATCGGTGAGTGTCGGGAAGTATCGGACACGACACGTCAGGATTTTTGAAGTGTCGGTGCTTTATAGGCCAATATATGCTCTAAATATTTTACATAGGCTTAGGCTATCAAAGCCAAAACCTGGCCTAACTTGGCCCATTTATACCTTAGCCGTGACCTGTGAAGAACATCAACGTAGAGGGACTAAAATCTTCACAATTAAAAAGAAACATGAACAGAATGAGAATGAAATTCTAAGAATTTTATAACCAGTGAGTTTTCAACTGTTATTTTTAACTGGTTGACATAGTAAGAGTCTGTGAAATAGTTCCAATCTAGCAAATCTGAAATAGAGAGCTAATCTAATGGTATAAATATCATGAAAGAGGTTAGAATATGAAATGGTGAAGATTGATACCCATATTGGGGTATTTCTGAAAAGTCACTTTTACCGGGCGATAGAAACTGCCGGTAAAATTCTGAAACGGGAAAAAGATGAGAAAATGGAATGAAAGTCCAATATATGCCTAACAAGTCATAATTAGACCAAAAATATTAAAGGGAAGTTACATGTAGATAAGAGAACAAAGTTCAAATTACTTGGACAATTTAGTGTAAAAACGTATGGAAGTAGTGAGTTCAGTTTTAAATAAATCATATCTCACTCATTTATTAATCAAATTGAGTGTGTGAGGTACCAAATTGAACCTTAGAAGGTTCAAGGAGTATTTCCAAAAAAAAAAGAAGGTTCAAGGAGTTATGTAGTTGTGTTCTTGAGTTCTCTTGAAGAGCATCACTTGTGTGCGTGATTCTCTTGAGTTTTTGTGTAAGTTTCCTAAACTTTTCTTGAAAATATCATCTTTCTCTCTTGTGTGCTTGAGCTCTAACTCTTGAACATATTTTTGAAGGTGTGTTCTTGTTTAAAGGATCATCCTTGTTTGTAAAAAGTGAAGCTTGGAGCTAAAGATGTGAATTTTGAACCAAGAAATAGTTGATTGATGTGTAAAGGTATAATCTTTGAATCCTTGTATGGATTTCATGAAAAAGGATGAACTTGAACCCTAAAAAAGACACATGATGATTCTGAACTCTTGAGTATAAGGTGGATTAGTTGTGTTAAAAATAAGGTAATCATGGATTAGTAGATTAATTAAATGTTGGGACTAATTAGTTAAAGAAAGGACAATGAAATAAGCTTAAAAATTCTTAATTTACACCCTAACTTTGGAAGGTGATATCTCCCTCATCCCTTGGTCAAATGAGGCTCATGGTACCTCATTTTAAATCTGGAGATGTCATTTATATTGTCCTAAATTTTGAGAGTGATATATGTTGTGGTTTATCCACAAAGTGAATTTGAGTCCAGACTGCCCAAACTCACGTAGTGCAGGGACAATTCCAAAGGTCCAACTTCTAAAATTCATATCTCTCTCATTACATACTCAAATTAAGCTTATGATACCTAGAATTAAAGATATAGGTGTCTACTACAACATATTAAAATTTGAGAGAAATCCAACTTCTGGAACTCTCACAGAGACGAAAACCATGAGGGATGTTAGGATTCCCTGCACTGCCTAAAAACAGATTTGTAAGTTGAACTTCCAAAAATCATAACTTGCGCTATATAGCTCTGATTAAGGTGTGTGATACCTTGTTGGAAATTTAATTGAGTCTAGATTAACATACTAAAAAATGAGAATTTTATAACAAGTACGTTGGACACTGGGAGTAGAAAACAGAAGCATGTACAGTAAAAGAAAACCGTAAAATTGAGATTTAGGTGAAAAGGAATTTATAGGAACCCTTTGAACTTATAATAATTAATGTTCAAGGTTATGAATAACATATATTGGTGGTAAATATCTTGATTAGTGGTAAGTTAAGTGAAAAATGCTTTAAGTTAAGAGAGTTTATTAACGGACTAAGTGTCTAATGAGTTATTGTGGACTTAGTGAACAATTCCTTATGAACTAAAAATATGTAATTAAGTAATAAATGGTCTAGACTTGTAATGAGCATATTATTGGCATATAATTATGGAAAGTGAAATCATTAAATGGTTAAGTCTTGTATATGACTTGATTAATTACTATGTAATTAATAATGTGAATGGTTCCTACTCTAGGTGTGCCTAGAGAACCTTGCACTTGAGAATTTATTGGAGCATATGTATTTTACTGTCGGAGTTGGGCTTGTGATAAGCTCAGTGAGATAAGTTCCTGATTCTGGTTGCTCCTCTCTCTTGTGGCCCCACCATGATAGTGGGCATTATGGTTATATTGTATGAAAGTATGTGGTATACTGTATGTAATATGCCAGAAAATAGTAATAATAATAATAATAGTGTGTACCCTTATGTATGTGTTATAGGCATTGATTGCTAATAGTGTGTCATAATATGACTATAAAATTGTAACCTTAACTAGTGGTGATTTTAGTTGTAACGTTTAGCAGTTATGGTTGGTTATCATTTAGTTAGTAAATGCCAACAATTATATTTATTTAATTTTGTAACCATTGAGATATTATAATTAAAATAATTATGATGACCTTTGATATTACTTGCAGTTTCAATAATTGAAATAAGTATATGACTTTTGATATTACTTGCAGTTTCAATAATTGAAATAAGTATATGACTTTTGATATTATCTGTAGTTAATGTCTCGGTTTCAAAACTACAACTATAAATAGGAGTTTAACCTAATCAAACCAAACCACTTCCCAATTCTCAACATTTCTACATTTCTCTTCTCCTCTACTTTCTCTCTTCTTACTTCAAATTTTTATTTATTTTATTTTACTATTATTTTCCTTTGGACACCAACCGCTTTTCTTCCCCCAATCACTTTTCTTCTAAAAGGTAGCCAACACGGAGACCAGGTAATACTAATCCCTAGGTGGTTATAGATTTGTTGTGTAGAAATTTGTTGGGTATATCCTAAACCTTTAGAAGTAATAGATTATTTATATACGAATTTTGTTTGATATAATATTGACCTTTACAGAGTAATATATTAATTTTATGTGATTCTTATTTGATATAATCCCAATTTGTTATATGTAATCCTAATCCCTAGGTATTTGTAGGTTATCTCTTTTATATGAAATTTGGGCATAATCCTTATATGTAATCCTAATCCCTAGAGAGTCAAGGGTTAGCTTTATATGAATTTTTTATGTAATCTCGATACTTAGGGCACTATAGTTATGTTTTCTATTAAATTTATTCGATGTGATTCTAATCTTCATGGAATAATCAATTAATTTATTTGAAATTTATGTAATACTAATCCCTAGGTATCCTGATCCCTATGTGCTCTCAGGTTAGTTTTATATGAAATTTGTTGGGTGTAATCCTAATGCTTTAGAAATAATAGATTAACTTTTATAAGAAATTTTGTCTAATGTAATCCTGATCCCTAGGGCATCTTAAATTATTTTTAGATGAAATTTGGTATATGTAATCCTCTAGGTGATCGTAGGATAATTTTATATTAAATTTGTTAAATATAATCTTGATCTTTAGGGATTTTAGGATGTTTTCATATATTGTATGTAACCCTTAGGGTATTTAAATTAAATTATTTTAACCTCTAGAAATTAATTGGATTAATTATCAGATTTTGGCTTTACTCTAATAGATGTGAATATTTGAATTATGATTTGGAAAATTATGATATGATGATTGGATTTGGGTTTCACTCTGGTAGATGTTGAATATGAAAATTATGATATTATTAGATAATGGATTTGAAAATTATGATATTATTGAAAGATTGAATTTGGAAACTATACTCTTAATTTGATGTGGAAATCATGAAAACTATTTGACAATTATGAGAATCGTGATAAGATTGAATTGTATTGATTGTGTGTGATTGTAATAAATAATAGTGGAAAGATAGCTTTTGGGATGGTACCTCCTGAAAGTGATGAACACAACCTTTGGGCTGTATGCCTTTGATATTTATTTGATGTGACAATGATGTTTCTGTTCTTCCCAAAGTGGTATCTGGCAATAGTGGTTATCTCATGGGGGTACTAGTAGCAACTTTGGGAAGATGTGTGCACACTAGGATTTGATATTTTGATGATGGCCAATTTTGATTATACGTGACTGGCAACAGTGGTTATTTCCCGGGTCTACCATGGTTCTCTTCCCATTAAATACAATGAATTTAAACATTATTAATAATGAAATTTGCTATTTGATTTGATTATGATGAATGTCATTGAGTTGTGAATATTATCATATTATGATTAAGGTTGTGCTGAATATGTTAGTTGATAATTACCCCCACTGCTACACTAAATAAACTTAATAAAGATTATGAATAATATTTGATTCTATGTGAATATATATTGAAGTTGATGATTTGATTTGATTGTGATGAGAATATATATGATGAATATTGAAGTTGATATTTGATCTGATTATGATGAGAATATTTTATATATATGATAAAGTTGATATTTGATTCAATTATTATGAAATTATATATTTAATTTGATTACTATATTTGAGTTATGTAATTTGTGTTTTTGATTAGGATTACTAGCTTCGCTGACTGTTTGTGTTTGTTTGACTGCAATGATCCTTTTGGGGAAGCAGATCTTCCGTGATACAGGTTGCAAAAGATGGGGCTAGTAGTGAGCAGTGAGGATAATGACTCAGAGAATTTCCAACTAGTTCTACATTTTATGTATTAAAACAAAGTCTCTGATTTTATCTTAATATTTATGAATGTAATAGAGTTAGCCTTGCCCTTGTCCATGTACAGGTGCGGCGGTAACATTCCCCCAAATTAGTTTTAGTTTAGCTTCCGCAATATTTATATGATCATAAAAATAAATAAAACGTGAATTTTGGCAATTTCTTTATTATAATAAGGTTTCATAAATTGTTAGAAATTTAGGGGTGTTACACTGTATATGTGCATTCATTCACATTCATATAGATGTTATATGATCTTGATGTTATGATGATGCACTGATGATATATGTTATGAGGATCCTGGCCAGTGATTAAGGTATGTAGGCTGCCTGTGACTTGACTCTGGGAGCTATTTCATACAGAGGTTATGTGTAACCGTCTATGGCTTTGACCCTGGGGTTACACAAGGACGATATGATGATGCTATGTTTATGATGTATGTTTGTTATATATGCTTTATATCTGACTTGTCATGCAGGAAGTAGGCTCAGGGGATTAGAGGATTCTCTAAGAACCTTGAGTTTACTGAGATGTGGTTATCTCACCCTGTTTGGGGACATCATATCAGGTACTCAGAGTAGCGGTGATCATGGTAGTTAAAATCTAGATTTAAATCTTAAAATTCCGATTTTAACGATTTATTTTTGCTAAAACGATTTATTTTTCACTTAAAATCCCATCACATATAAAATCCCGATTTATTTCTCCTTAAATCGTAAAAGCGTAAAATCCTTCAACTTTTGAAACAGTGACTGATTTTAAATCTCAATCAACCTTACGTCCTTACCCTAAAAAATCCCACTTTCTCTCTTTCCATATCTGAAGATTTTGAACTGGACGGCTAAAGAAGGAAACAAAGAAACAGAGCCCTCCCTTTAAAACTCTGACGCCGTTCCTCACACGAATTCCATCCAGGTTAGCCACTTCTCCTTTAATTTTTTTTTTTCCGTTTGTTGTCGATTTAATCATGTAATAATGGTGATTCTTTGGTTTTTTTCAATGGATCTTGATATGTTTATTTCCCCCCACTTTAATGTGCCCTTTGTTCTTTCGTTATGGTGTTCGGTCGGTCTTTCAAATTTGACTATGTGACCCACTTGGAATCTGACTCCTTTCTTGTTTGCTTCAGAATATCGGTTGTTTCTACATTTCTGTCTCTTTTTCTTAATTTTTAGTTCTATCTTCTGTTTTACTTATAAGAGTATAAGAGTATAATTTACTTGTTCTATCTTCTGCATTTCTGACTAGCATCCTGAGCTGCATATAAGAGTATAATTTACTTGTTCTTTTAGGATTTACTAGCCATCTCATAACCTCCCTTGGTTTATTGAACATCAGTTTGTTCTCTCTGTTTTTATTTTGTTTTTTATAGATATATTGTCCTTTTTTTATAGAGAGTACTATATAATTTACTCTCTTTTTTTAGAAATCGGTCATCAACTCATCAGATCACTCAAAGGGAAGTTATCTATAACAATATATGTCGGTTTCACCTATTAAAAAAAAATATGTCGGTTTCAATGGGTTGAGGCGCTGAGCAAAATGCATTTGTCTTTTGATACAGTGTACTCACTAAATTGCATTTGTCTTTTGTCCT
The DNA here is from genome assembly GCF_033153095.1 of Gastrolobium bilobum. Classification (NCBI taxonomy): domain Eukaryota; kingdom Viridiplantae; phylum Streptophyta; class Magnoliopsida; order Fabales; family Fabaceae; genus Gastrolobium; species Gastrolobium bilobum. Next base: position 81,661 of record NW_026898220.1, read on the forward strand.
ATATATACTTACCAACTGCATTTGTCTTTTGATATCAATTTTATTGGTGCTTTATCTATATTTGTCGGTTTCAATTTTTCTTTTTATTATATTCTATATTTGTGCTTTATCTATTTATTTGGCTCATTTATTGGTTTGGATTTGTGTTGATTATCTGGTTTTTATCAATTTTCTGCTATTTGCTAGCTTTGAAAATGGCTTCTAGTGGAAGTTCTCCTGCTGGTTTTACTAGTTCTACGCCTGTTGTCTCTGTGGGTGGAGCTGGAACATCTTCAAGAACTTGCAGGACTGCTCTTGGAAGTAGGACTGATGTGGCATGGAAACATGGTTGTTCGATTGATGGAGGTACCAATAAAATTAAATGCAAATACTGTGAAAAGATTGTAATCGGAGGTGTTTACCGAATGAAGCATCATTTGGCTTGCACTCAAAAAAATGTTGGAATTTGCATTGATGTTCCTGATGCAGTCAAGAAAGAAATGTGGAACATTGTATGTGGTTTGCAAGAAAGATTAAACAAAAAATCAAGCTTTGGTGATGAGGATGAGGTGGTAGAAGTTGGTGAAAAAAGATCATATGAGGAAGATAGTGAGAGCTCTAGGAATATCTTCAAGAAAAAAGGAGTAAGCAGCCAACCTACAATCAATAATATTTTTAAGAAGAGTTTAAGAGAGGGTGCATGTCAGAAAATTGCTTTTTTTTTTCTATAACAATGCCATACCATTCAATGTTGCACGAAGTGTTGAATTTGAAGAGATGTTTGAAATGGTTGCCCGACACGGTAGTTGATTTAAGCCACCATCCTACCATGAAATTAGAGAAAAGTATTTGAAGAAACAATATGTGGAGACAATGCAAAGTATTGAAAAACATAAAGCTTATTGGAAGGATATGGGTTGCACTATAATGACAGATGGTTGGACAGATAAAAGGAGGAGGACGCTTATAAACTTCTTAGTAAACAGCCCCAAAGGAACTGTGTTTTTGAAGTCAATTGATGCATCTCACATCACCAAAACAGCTGAAAAGATATTCCATATGATTGATGAAATAGTTGAGGAGGTAGGAGAAGAAAATGTCGTCCAAATTGTGACAGACAACGCTGCAAACTATAAAGCTGCTGGAGCATTGTTGATGGCAAAAAGACAAAGGTTGTATTGGACACCTTGTGTGGCTCATTGTATTGACCTAATGTTGGAAGACTTTGAGAAAAAGTTGACAGTTCATCATGAGACAATTGCAAAAGGAAGAAAAATTACTACATATATATATTCAAGGACTTCTTTAATTTCCATATTGCAATTTCATACAAATGGAAGAGATTTGGTGAGACCAGGCAAGACTCGCTTTGCCACATCTTATCTAACTTTGGGGTGCCTTAATGACAACAAGGGAGCATTGGTAAGGATGTTTACATCAGATCAATGGATGTCTAGCAAGTTTGCTAAAACAAATGATGGCAAATATATTGAAAATTTGGTTATGGATAGGGAGTTTTGGAAAAATGTTTTGACTTGTTTAAAAGGTGCTTTTCCACTTATCAAAGTGCTTCGTTTGGTGGATTCAGATGAAAAACCAGCCATGGGGTTATTTATGATGAGATGATTCGGGTTAAGGAGAAAATTCAGATTGCATTCAATGGTGAATGGATTGTTGAATATAATATTGCTGATGTTTCATCCGAAGATGAATGGATTGTTGAAAATGAAGGAACTTTATCTCATGATGAAGGTTTAGATGAAGACAATTTTGATTTTGAATTGGATGCTCAAATTGAACAAGACGTGGCTCAAGTTGGAGGAGAGGATGACATTGGTGTTGTTGGTGCCTCTATAGATGATATTGTGATTCCTAATTTTGAGTTTGACAATGTGGTTGATGGAAGAGGAATAGAAGATGCCATGCCCATGCATCATGATGTAGTTGAAGAATGTTTTGATGATAATAACTTGAATGACTTATTAGCTTAGACCCTTAGAGTGTGACAATTATTTAAATTAGAGTTGGATAATGAGGGTTGTGTTGATTTAAATTAGGCTTGAATCTTGGACTTTATTAAGCTTGTTTGCCTTTGCTTGATTGGTATTTGATGATAATGTTGGACTATATTGAGCTTGTTTGCCTTTATTTTGTTTTTTGAAAATAATGTTGCCCTTAGTGATGGATTGATATTATACCCTTGAATCTTGATGACAATGTCATGACATGATGCTGGAAGGTGGCAGGTGATAAATTGGTATTATACCATTGATGATAATAATGTTGCCTTAGAGTAATATTTGATGCAATCTATGATTGTATGTAAATGTATAAGATGGTGGCAGGTAGTTTACTTTTCTTAATTTTTTTTATACATATGCATATGTATATAAAAATTTAATTTTAGAGTCCAGGTAAAATCTACGATTTGTATTACGATTTTACGATTTACGATTTTTCATTCTTCTTCCGATTTTACCTAAAATCTTGATTTTAACTACCATGGCGGTGATGCTTCTAGAGGCAAGGCCCCCGCCTTGGAGTAGTTGATGATGCTGCTAATTATTTATATTATGACTAGACTCTGTGATGACATGTATAATCATTAGCATGTCCAATTATCTTATGTTGAGATTATGTTATGTATTTACTTTGGCTCATGACTGTAGTATTGGAGCCGTGGATTATTTACTGATACTTTGACGTTTTGAAATTTATATATCCTTGATGTATGTATTCAGTTATTTGGATTTGCGAGCTGTCTGTTTAATTATTGTATCTATCAGATAGTTATTCGAATTACAGCCGTTATGCTGTCCGCGAGACTCCGTCAGGAATGATACTTAAAGTCATATCCGGATGGTCAACGGTCAATTGATATGGCCAATGGTTTTAATTAGTAGACTTAGACGTTAATGTTACGCTAATGCAATATATCAGATGAATGCTTGAAAATGTTTTAGAAAATATTTTGGAAAAAGTTTACTCTTATTTTATAAGACGCTTTATTATTCTTTAAAATAAAGTATTCCGCTGTGTATGCTAAATATTATGGATGTTAACAATTGGAGTACTACGGGGTGTTACATAGAGGGGCTAAAATCTTCACAATTAAAAAGAAACATGAAACAATCAGCGACAAATGTCTAAAATCATTTAAGTGACATTGGATCCACAAAAATCATTTAATCAATGTTTAGATATTTTAATTTTTTTAAAAATACAATTAAAACAAAGAAGTTGTTAATTGTTAAGAATGTGGCTTCCATACTCAAGAGGGGGGTGGATTGAATATTACAAGATTTTCGCAAAAGTCCCCTTCTAGTTTCTAAATAATCATTTCAAAAAAACTTTGATATGTTGAAAGCTAATCAATACATTTAAATAATCCATAATATAATATATCACAATTATAGAACTTATTTTAGCACATACAAGATATCAAAGAAGCAATTAAAGTGCTAAAAATAAAGAGTTTAGAGTTTAGAGAATTGCAAACACAATATATCCTGATTCGGTCACCACCACTTGTGACCTACGTCCAGACTGAAGACGCTCGATCAACTCTTTCACTAATGGTCAAGCTTCACGAATGCTTGACAAACCTTTACAATCTTCCAAGACTTCAGGTTCTTGGATACCTTGCAATCTCCAAGTTTACGGGTACTTGACAACCTTACAATTCACTCCAAATTTACTTAGGTATTTGGCTACCTCTCAAACAATGGGTCTCACAAACCTTTCAACTCAAGAATACAAGGAGAGAAATATTTGAAAATGAATATACACTCTCAAAGTGTGGATTTACAACTTGAAGCACTATGGGTATATGAATTTTTAAGATATAAGCTCAAATATGTTTGATCTTTGAAAGATATGAAAGAATATGCAAATGATAGTGTAGAAGCTCTCAAAGTATGGTTAATATGTGTAGGAATGATGCCCAATTCGTTTCAGAGTCATTGAGAATGCATATATAGTATTTCCATTGAAAACTAGCCATTTATAATCGCTATATGCATTCTGTCATAGTGGTAATGGATTACCAAATGGTGGGTAATCGATTACCTCAAATGGTAATCGATTACCATATGCTAGTAATCGATTCCCAACCTGACAACAACAACTCTATTTCGTATTTTGGGCATAACTTGAGTTATACTTGTCGGATTGATGTGATCTTGGTCTTGTTGGAAAGATAAAAGAGAGATATATAACTTTTATGAAGAACACAAGATCCAAGTTCATCATCTGAGATACAAAAAATTGTATAGAAGGAAGCAGCAAAATTATACATCAAATTTTAAGTTCAAATGTGTTATAGCTTGCTTCCAACCACTTTTTATGAAAGATCTTGACTTGATAAATATGTTTTGAATTTATAAAACATGTCAAGGATATTTTCTATGAGTTTTTCAAATTTCTTTAAAGTATATAAAAGTTATGATTATGCAATTCGAAAAACACGTTTACTTTGAGAAAAACTTTGAGCTCATGCAATGCAATCTACCATATACCCTCATATATATTCTAAGTCCTAAAGATATATTCTAAATATGATTTTAGACTTAGCTTCATGTCTTGTGTCTTGGATCTTTATTTGAGCTTGATGCTTTGACTTCTTGGATATGACAATACTTGACACTTGTTGGTTTTGATCATTTTTCACCATGGTTATGATATTGAGCTTCTCTTAGATGTTGTCCATGGTTTGTTGTCTTTGATATTGGTGTTGCTCTTCTAATTATTCTTTGTTACTCTTGATTTAATGATCTTGCCACTTTGATAAGACATTACTCTTCTTGTGTGGCTACATCATACGTCTTCAATATCCACATATGGTTGACGTTTTTTGCTCTTGATCAATGCTCTTCTCTTTTTTTGTTATCACTTTGTTATCATAAAAAATATACCTTGTATCTACATTAATGACTATGTACCAGAAATTTTCATACTCCATATATATATATATATATATATATATATGGGATTTACATTTCTGCAGCTGCTGTACATGCAGCAATCAAATACTTGCCATATATATACTTGAATGCATTAAATGCAGGGAATCATAACCATACAAAGGATGAAAGCATTAAATGTGGAGAATCATAACCATACACCTGTCGTTGCTGTACGTAAAGCGGCTGCAGAAATGATTTTACCTATATATATATATGTGTGTGTATATATATATTCATTGATTTTTCTCTTTAACAAATTTCACTGATTAATCGCTAAAATTCTTATTCCTGTTGTGAAATCAAATACAAATAACACAAGAAACAATTCAATTCTATTACCAATAGCAACTGTAGCTTAACATTAAAATAATTTTTTTATTAAAAAAAAGGTAAACGTAAAACACATTCCATTTTTCAAAAGAAATAAAATCAATAAATACAACCACAAAAAAAAATATGTAAATAAAAAAAGGGGCAAGAATTTCACTAATGTTAGAAACACCCAATAAACAATTATGGTCAGCAAAGACAAAGAATTTATCTTTTACAAGGTTCAAAAAATGTAAATCAATTTTCCCCTAGCGGACAATATAATTATCAATGCATATTCTAAGAACATGTATCCATAAAATCTTTAGAAAGGAACGAAATATCGTACATTGTCGCAGAATGGCTGAGTTCCGGGTGGTGAGTGCGAATAAGAAACAAAAGGTTAGAAGAAAATCCTAATTGGAAAAAAGATGAAAGAAGAAGAAGAAATTAACAAGAAAGCAATATGTTATCTGTCATACACACAAAGCAGCTCCAAATCTTCCTTTGTTACCACTGTTACAATTTTAGCTAGGGCCACTGGCAGACCCACGTTGGGGCAAATCTCCGCCAGTGCGGACATAAAACTTTTGAACTTAGTTTTTTTTCTTTGTTACAAGTACTTATTTTTCTCTTGATTCAATATTTATATTAAGAGTAAATACATTTTTAAGTCTCTAACAAAAAATATGGTCTCCATTTTAGTTTCTTACAAAAAAAATTAGTCTCGAGATCCTTAAAATTTCAAAATGGATCAATTTAGGTAAAATCATGTTCCCTCACAAATTCAAAAAAGACCTACATTAGTCTCTCAAAAAAACCAAAATGGGTCCACTTTAAATTTCACAGGGACCAGGTGACTAATGTTTTTTTATAATGGACTAAAGTGGGGACCGAATTTTTTGTTAGGTACCAAAAAAGATATTTATTCTTATATTAGTTAGCAACATACGGAGATGATTAAACTATTGTCTGCAGCTTGTTATGGAAGCAACTAGATTATAAGCGGGTTCAAGCGTTAATTTAAACTTTATTTACAAAAAAAATTTGGTCAAACTATTGTCTGCAACTTGTTATGAAAACAACTAGATTATGAGCGAGTTCAAGCGTTAATTTAAACTTTCTTTACAAAAAAAAATTCGCCCCCGAAACCCGCAACTAAATGTGCGGACATAAAGAAATTTTTCTGGATCCGCCACTGGCTAGGGCCAACTTACAATTTTAGCCAGGGCCCAATTATATTATTTATATAATTATATATAATAAATAAAATTTGTTGAAATATAGCTGGAGACCAGGCCCTACCTAGATATAACGCGGATACGCCACTGGTTATTTATCATGGTATTAATTGAGATGGTTATGTATTATGATATTACCAGAGGCTCTATACAACGATGAAAACTTAACGAGAATGCATTCAGTAAATGAATCGCATTTTTTTTAATGCTGCTGATTGTTTTGTGGTTGGAAATCTTTGCACCATCTGATTCCAATTCCCTTCTACATGATCCATTCTGAATCATCTTAAAAATGGCATTCCTTTACCTTTTCTAATTGATTGTTTCATTCTCTGATTCTGTTCACCTGGCTTTAAAGCAGCTTCCTAGAGAGGAAAATCCAGCTAGCAACAAAATTTGGTTTTGAAAAGCTTGATCTTTCTCATAATCTTATCAAGATCAACGGTACACCCGACTATGTGTGGTCATGTTGTGAAGCCAGCTTGAAACGTCTTGATGTTGATTACATTGATCTCTATTATCAACATAGGGTGGGCACACTTACAAAACATAATATCAACTTAGAATTATATTATAAACATAAAGAAATGATGATAAAAAATACATATAAATAGATAAACGATTGTAATAGAGACATGGGTTTAAAATATCTCTGAAAATCGAGGGAAAAAAGGCGGATATAACTAGTATTTTTAGAAATAGTATTATAAATTAGATACGAAATTATAAATTAACTTTGTACCCTGGATATCATTATTGTAATTACATTCTTTTAAGTTATGCAATAATAATATTGGGTTTTATAAGAGTTATGTGGTAGGAAAAGTGATTGTGTAATGTTCTAGAGATTCGTTTTGCGTGCCATAATTTCTTTTTTCTTTTTTCTTCAAAAAATGTGGACCCCACAAAATATTGTGTGTGTAGGAAAGTTTGTTGTGTCATGTTAAATGACAAATGCAAACCTCAATAATATTTCTTGGTTATTGTTTTGTCCTATGGACAGAGATATCTAGTCAAGAGACTGATAAGATACTCTCGGATAGAGATATTTATGGACTAGATACCTTTAAATATAATAGATCTACTAATAATAATGGTGTTAGTCAAAGGAATGATGTGTTTATAGTGACAACATAACAATAAATAGAGAAAAAATGTCGATATTTGTAGACTTTACCTTTTATTTATAAGATTTATTTGTGGGTATTGAAATTCTAAGCCCTTTCATCTGAAAGCCCACATCCATGTTCATTTTTGTTGTATTAGAAGAATTAGTATTTTGAATTGATATTTTTCTTTAATTATATAATTTTCCTCTTTCTATTATCCATTGTAGGCTTGGTAAAAATGAGTCAACTCATCGGATTGGCATGTAATCCGGCTAAAATGAGCCTGGTTGGATTAGAAAAAATGAGTTAGTAACTTGAGTCAGCCCGACTTGTTTCAGCTCAAAAAAAATCGAGCCAACCCACGGGTTAAACAGGTTGGCTCGCTGGTTATGATTTTTTTTAATATAAAACTATAAAAATTAATGAAGGTAAAGTGAAAAGCTAAAACCTAAAATCCCAATTCCAAAGACCCAAACAAAAATACCCTCCAACTGCCAATAAGTCCAAAATCGTGCATTAAGGACCTTTTTGTAGTATGTGTGACAGTGTGAATGTGGTGTGTCCAAGTCCAAATGTAAAATTTTCTATGGTTTATCTGTATAATCTCTTTGTATTGAATGAATTAATAATTTAGGAAAAAAATTTAGAAGTTATAGCATCAATGATTTTTTTTTTATTTTTTCGAGCCAACCCTAACCTTACTCGGGTCGAATTGAGTTTTCTGACTCATTTATTTTTTGAACCAACTCTAACTCGGCTCATTATATTCGGATTGAACGCGAGTTGAGTCGGGTTGAGCCGGATTGACCTATTTTGTCAACCCTAATCCATTGTTGAGCTTTATATAACGTGAGCCTTTTGTATGAGTTCATAACAATTATAATAATGATATTGAGGTTTGATGTTATATTAATTATTATTAATACATTTGTAATTCTAGAAATCTAAATTAAGAGCACTAAATGACGAGGATAAGGACAAGAAGACATGAAACTGAAATCCCCGGAGCAGTTAGAAACTGATTGTTGTTAAAGTTTCACAACGTTGTTATAAAAAAAAAAAAAAAAAGTTTCACAACGTCACTAGAAGGAAACATATTATGTGCAATGTACATAATTTTTTTTAAATAAATTTTAACGTGCATTTAAAATAATTGTAGTAAATTGTTATTACTTATTAATTAGCTTAAATATGACATTTAATTTTATTTAAAAAATTATAACATTATCTATTATATAAGAAGAAATTTTTGCTAATAATCATTAATCAAAGTGGTAAGAATTTTTCAATTGTCAAGAGAGTAATAATTGAGAAAGAAAATATTTGTCACATGCTTGTTGATTTTGAAATGAATCAAAATATAACATATATTAATATATTTTTTTTAAAATTGTAATTTATTAATATGTAAAAAAGATAATGTAATTAAAAAAAAACTATAACTTAATCTTAAGCAAATCATAATTATTTTGTTTTTGGTTGAAATCATGAACAGTTTGATTGAGAATGGATGGATTGTATTAATTGATCAAGATTAAGGGCTAATCCCCAAGTGACAAATGTCACTCCTATTCACACTGTTTCATCATAGCTTTAAAACATGTTCATCACAAGAGACTGAGAGTTATTTCCGTTAAAAAGCAGAGAGAGAAGAGAGTTGATTAGTAGCCACGAGTTGGCGCGAAAGCAAAGGGAAGAAGAAGAAGGTGCCGAAGTTGCAGGGCGTGGTGAAGAATGTCGCTTCATGGATCCACATCCACGTTCACTTCCACTTCCACTTCTCTCTCCTTTCAATTTCAATTTCAATTTCTCCCAAAAATTAAAAAATGGCGTTTCCATTTCCGTTTCCCTTTCAGCTTCACATTTTGGCACATTCTTAACACGTTTCATTCACTGCTCAACGTCAGATCCCTTAATTTTTTACTTCTGTTAACGAACCTACTCCTTGAGGCGTCCCAAAGCGTCCAATTTTGACCTGAATAATGGTACGTTCGCTAATTTTGAGTTTCACTGCATTTTGGTTTCGATTCTACTTTAAACATTTTTCTGTTCTATTTTTCATTTTTATTTTTTTGTATTCTTCTATAGTTGCTTGAACAATTAATGGAGGATTTTTTTTTTCTCATTTAAAAAACTATAAGAATACGTTTTCGTGCATTGGAATGGAAAATAATTATGTGAATGAGATTGCCAGTGATCGAATGGAACTATGAACTAGCTGTTTAAACTTTGAAGTCAAGTGATTCTTTGTCATGCCGCAACTGTTTAATATTTCGATCTTCCTTGATCAATGCACATTGTTTGGAATCTCGGGTGAATATGGGGAAAGCGGGTAGGAGTTCACTGGTAAAATGTAAAAGCAAATGATCAATTCAAGAGATGTTGCTTTGAGGTCAAGCTGGGCAACTTAGGCAGCAGTGCTAGAGGATAATGATAGTATGATACCACCTGTGGAAAAAAAATAAGAAACAAAAAATTGATGAATCGTTCAATGCAAAGCAGACTAATTACATTTGGTTCTGTATAAAGTGGATGGGCATGTTCTCCTGATGTGTTAGTGATGGCTAGAAGAAATATTGGTGTAGTAGGCCTATCAAGTTTCGAAACAGTATTGACCCCAATATCTCGTGTTGTGACTTGTGATTGTTTTTACTTGAACTGTTAAACATGAACTTCCACTTTTAAATAGCATTGTTAGACATGTAGATTATGGTTTTCTGTGGCAGTACATGATTATTTGAGGCTTATTTCAATATTCAAAATCTCAAAATATCTCCCAATTTATACGTAGAAAAAGATGAATTAGGAAAGAAATATGATATCTTGCCATATAGCAACTAACTTGCGATCAGACTGACTTTTCTGCAATGCTGTATCAAGTTGGTTATCAGGGCACTGTTTGTGAGAATTGGGGTAAAACATTCTGATATTTTTTGTTTGGATAGTATAACAAGTCCTTGCTAACTATCAGAAAGAATCATGCATCAATAATTTATAGATCTTTCTAGATACCCATCATGGGACAAACATATGTAAACTTTTTTCTAGCTTTTCTTGCACCCAAGATGATATAAAAATACATATTTGGAGCCTTAATGAGATCTTACATAAACTATTGTAATAAAAAAATGATGATTCCATATCTCCATCTGCAGGGGACTCCAGTGAATATCATTGTGGGTTCTCATGTCTGGATTGAAGACCCAGACGTATCTTGGATTGATGGACAGGTATTAAAAATCAATGGAAAGGATGCTGAAATTGAAACTACCAATGGCAAAAAGGTTTGTAGACTGCCAGTAACTTGGTTCCTAATTTCATGCTATTTATTTTTTTCCCATTTCCATATCCAATATATTTTGAGAAGATTGATAGGTTTGCTTCCAATTTCGGTCATTGATAGATGGCACCCTAACTTCATAAATCAGACTTACATTCTGGAATCAATTCATACTGTATTGGATAGCTAAACACTTGACATAGGCATATTGTATGACAACATTTAATACAAAAGAAAGATAAAATAATAATGATGGGAATGATTTACCTCTCATTTAGGGGATGCAATATATTGCTGAGGGGGTTTGCATGTCTCCCCTCATATTTTATTCTAGCTCCATCCCTGGTCTCCTTTTTTATCTTCCTAGGTTTGTACTCAGCAACTGCTTCCGTTGTGATCAGTCAAATAAAAAGCACTGTCAATCTGCCGTATCTGAGCTTCAAGTAGATCATGGAAAGAGTAAAGAAGGGGAAAAGAACACTACAAAGTAACACGGGAGAGATCCATGAACAAGCATTCTTTCTTTCCTCATTGACCTTCCCAGATTGGGATTAAAACCATCATTATTTATGGAAATTATTTAACTAATGTTTAACATCCTGAAAATCTACTGCCAAAAATCAAAGTCATTGGAGTCTTGAACCAATTCATCACTGTCTGTTTCTCTGTTTATTCCTGCTTTTTCTTTAATTATTGTAGTCTGCAGTAAGAAAATAATTATTGTTTCTCTGCTTCTAGAGGAATTTTACTGCATTCCTTAGTGCAGTACTTGTTTATTCTCATGTAAGTATTGCGAACTGGAAAAAGGTGCAAAATGTTGCAGTAACTTATTAAGCCAAAGATTACATCTGAATTATTACCTGTTCTTCTGTTTTGGCTATTTCAAGGTTGTTGCAAATTTATTAAAAATATTTCCCAAGGATATGGAAGCTGCTCCTGGTGGAGTGGATGATATGACTAAGCTGTCCTATTTGCACGAGCCTGGAGTCCTGCAGAACTTAAAAATTAGATATGAATTGAATGAAATATACGTAAGGCTTTCTACCCTTTACTGTGGTAAGATCCAGAAAAGTTATCAGTGAAAAAGCTGTTACCTATATTCTTAATGGTTATGGCAGACTTATACTGGAAACATTCTGATTGCAATAAATCCGTTCCAAAGACTACCTCATATTTATGGTGCACACATGATGCAACAATACAAGGGAGCACCATTTGGAGAATTAAGCCCTCATGTATTTGCAGTTGCTGATGTTGCATATAGGTAATCCCACATTTCTTCTTATGATCCAAATTACACTTCTATAATTGAAGCAAATATTAAATTGATGCCTTTATTGATATCAGGGCTATGGTTAACGAAGGAAGAAGCAATTCAATTCTGGTCAGTGGGGAAAGTGGAGCTGGTAAAACTGAAACTACAAAAATGCTTATGCAATACCTTGCTTTCTTAGGTGGTAGGGCTGCTACTGAAGGACGAACAGTTGAACAACAAGTTCTTGAAGTATGATATTCAATTAGTGGCACTCATTTTGGAACTCTATCAAATTCCATTTTCATTTCCTTCTAAAAATGACATTCCATATTTTATTTTTTAATATGAACTCATTCGAGACTTCTTTGTTAACTGACTTGAGTGCAGTCAAATCCCGTTCTGGAAGCATTTGGCAATGCTAAAACTGTCAGGAACAACAATTCTAGGTGAGTCTTTCTTATAATTGAGCAATAGAATTCAATGGGTTTTATTCTCCCTGATTGTCTGATATATAAGTTAACTTTTTTTGTTAGTTTTTCTGATATTTGGGCAATAAAGGATTCCTTGTGTTTCATTCTCCCTGATAGTCTGATATTATAAATTAACTTTGTCTCATTATTTGTCTGATTTCACTCCTTTACTACCCTCTCATATTGCGAAATGTCATTTTCATATTAATAAGGACAGTTAGAATGACGGCCTTTTTATCAAATTTTCTTTCCAGCGAAGGAAATGTTTCTTGCTAAAATAAACTGCTACATGATACTTAACGTATAAGCTATTACCAAAGAGTTGGTTTCAAATTCTCCTTGTGTTAATGGTGCAGTCGTTTCGGTAAATTTGTTGAAATCCAATTTGATAAGAGTGGAAGAATCTCCGGAGCAGCCATCCGAACATACCTTCTAGAGAGATCTCGGGTTTGCCAAGTTAATGATCCTGAACGGAACTACCACTGCTTTTATCTTCTTTGTGCTGCACCACAGGAGGTGACTTTCTATCTACAATCTACTTATTGATTCTTTTAATTGTATAAACTCATCGCAAGTTCTGCTGACAGGAAATTGAAAAATACAAATTAGGAAATCCTAGATCATTTCACTACCTTAACCAGTCAAAATGCTATGAACTGGCTGATGTAAGTGATGCTCGTGAGTATCTTGCCACCCGGAGAGCTATGGATATTGTTGGAATAAGTCAAAAAGATCAGGTATTTATTTCACAAGTATGATTTTAGCTTCTTTCTTGCTAGAGGATAGAATGATTAGCTTTATACCTTTATGCTTTCCCCTGCTGCCTTTTCTTCAGGAAGCCATTTTTAGAGTTGTTGCTTCAATTCTTCATATTGGTAATATTGAATTTGCCAAAGGAAAGGAAGTTGACTCATCAGTTCCAAAAGATGACAAAGACAAATTCCACCTGAAAACAACTGCTGAGCTTCTCATGTATGGACGCTGTTGTATTATTACTCCCTCCGTCCATATGATTTTCATTTGCCTCTAAGATGATTGTCAATATCGGATCAGGTGTGATGCTGATGCCTTGGAGGATGCATTGTGTAAGCGTGTCATGATCACTCCTGAAGAAGTTATAAAACGAAGCCTTGATCCCCAAAGTGCGACAGTCAGTAGAGATGGATTGGCAAAAACAATTTATTCCCGGCTATTTGACTGGTAAGATACTAAAAGCGGAAACGAATCCATGTTTCTGACATTTATAATGTAGTACCACAAATGCTGAAGATAAGGATACAGGGTTCTGGTTTTGATTCCTGCTGCATTTATATGTTTGCTGACAGGTTGGTGGATAAGATTAATAATTCAATTGGACAAGACCCAAATTCTAAATCTTTGATTGGGGTTCTTGATATCTATGGTTTTGAAAGCTTTAAATCTAACAGGTAATATATAGTTTAGAAGAATAAACATGCCTATCAGTACAAGCACATCCACAAGATTGCATTACTGAAGATATTGAAAGCAACTACCTCTGTTAGTTTTCAAATTCCAATCCTTTTTAACTTATTTTCAGTTTGTCATACTCTGCAGTTTCGAACAGTTTTGCATTAATTTCACAAATGAGAAGCTGCAACAACATTTCAATCAGGCAAAGTCTCAGACCACATTACGCACTTCAAGTTTGTTTGTTATTTCCATGGTTAATATGGTTTTGACGATGAATTTCAGCACGTATTTAAAATGGAACAAGAAGAATATACGAAGGAGCAGATTGATTGGAGCTACATTGAATTTGTTGACAACCAAGATGTTTTGGACCTTATTGAAAAGGTTCTCTCTCTCTCTCTCTGTCTCTCTTTTCTTTTCTTTTCTTTTAGGCATTGAGAAATACCATCCTCATTTTGAGTTGGTAAATTCCACCATAGATGTTCAAAAACTTGATGAAACACTCATTTGAGTTGGAAACTTCCACCTTAGATGTTAAAAAACTTAATGAAACAGGAAGTAATATGCTTTTGATATGCTTAATGATGATCTTTACAATGCTGTCTTGTCTAATTATCCTGTTAAAGTTTATCCCAAAGCCTATTTAGTGTGACTACACCTTCCCTATTAATAACGAACATTCAATTGATCCCAATCTGCAAAGGTCGGACAAAGAATTACTGAACAACTGGATACGTCTGGAAAGGAGAAGATGCAGGGAAACCAGAGGTCGGGATGAAAATGAACTTGGTTGATGGGTTTCTTTCTTGCTTCTTTGGAATGGAACCAACAGGACCTCTATTGTGTATATTGCACAATCTGTAATTGTTGGGTTTTAGATGAATATAAATTTACAATTAAGGAAGTTCTATTTTTGAGTGGTCCTCCACTAATCACAGTGTAATTCAATCCTTACATAGACTTTTCCTTCCCTTTTGTTCTGATCCCCCGCCCCTTCTTTTTGTACTATTCTTTTACATTGATTTTTCTTTTGCAGAAACCTGGAGGAATCGTTGCTCTCCTTGACGAAGCTTGGTAAGTACTGTTGTTATTCCCATGAAATACTTCCTTTTAACAGCTTGATTGATGATTTTGACTTCTTTTTCCTTAGGTTGGTGACATTAGGCATGATCCAGTTTTTGTTTGGTTTCTTTGAATCTTAAAGCTCCTTGTTACATAACATACCGTATCTACCTCCTTCGTTCACACTTTTTTTTTCTCCTTTTTCCTTTCAGCATGTTTCCAAAGTCAACACATGAAACATTTGCAAACAAGCTTTATCAAACATTTAAGACTAACAAGCGCTTCATTAAGCCGAAATTGTCTCGAACGGATTTCACCATTTCTCATTATGCTGGAGAGGTATGACACATTATCATAGCATCAGCTGCTACAAAAGCAAGACATCTTTGCTTATTCATTTTTACCCTCATAAATCTGCAGGTGACATACCAGTCTGAACAATTTTTAGACAAAAACAAGGATTATGTGGTTCCTGAACATCAAGATTTATTGAGTGCTTCCAAATGTCCTTTTGTAGCTGGCCTTTTTCCACCACTTCCGGAAGAGACATCAAAATCTTCCAAATTTTCTTCAATTGGTTCTCGTTTTAAGGTATCATTCTTTATCTACTCTTCACCGGTAAACTGGTAGACTTTGCCTCAAAATACAAATTCATGTACAAGCTCATGCCACTACATACAAAAATTGAACTGCATTCTTATTATCAGGAAGCTAACAAAATTCTGAATGGTGCAGCTACAACTACAGCAACTAATGGAAACATTAAATTCTACAGAACCGCATTACATTAGATGTGTGAAACCAAACAACCTCCTCAAGCCTGCAATTTTTGAGAATGTTAATATTATGCAACAACTTCGCTGTGGTGTGAGTATACTTTTATTTATTTCATTCTTTGGATGATGGTTTATACAGAATTATATCCATAGTTCCTTCAAGTCTTCGACCCTTCTTCAGCTGTTCCTAACTCTTGCATTGTAGGGTGTTTTAGAGGCAATCAGAATCAGTTGTGCTGGCTACCCTACTCGCCGTGCTTTCTTTGAATTTGTGAACAGATTTGGCGTCCTTGCCCCAGAGGCTATGGAAGCAAAGTAAGCACTCTTTTAATATATCTTCTATGCTTGCGAGGAAGAGAGTTTTGGCTTGACGTGTTCAAATATTTGTACCACACATAGTGCTAAAAGGGGGCGAACTGGAACAGTGGTAAAATTGTTCCTTGTTCCTTCATGACTGAAAGGTCATGGATTCGAATCAGGAAACAGCCTCTTTGCAATTATGCAAGGGTAAGACTGTGTACAAGGATTTTCTTCACCCCACACTCGCTAGTCGGGTTTAACAGGGAGTGGTTTTTTTTTTTTTTTTATTGTGCTAATTTGTGAAGTTATTTCACCTATGAGCAGTTGTGATGAAAAGACTGGTTGTCAAAAGATTCTCGAAAAAATAGGGCTTAAAGGTTATCAGGTAATTTGGAATGTTTCACCAGAATATTCATTGCTTGCATTCTTGTCCATAATTCTATTATAAAGCTCTTAAGGCCTTAGCAACAACTATAACTCATGTACATTGCAACAGTAATTTATAATACCTCTTTCAGATGTAATTATCTAATATCAACATGGGTCTTGTATGGTCTTATAACATGCATCTATATATTATTTATGCCCTGCTCACTTGGTCACAGAATTCATTTGATTGGCTGTCAAATGTTGTAGATTGGAAAAACAAAGGTATTCTTGAGAGCAGGTCAGATGGCTGAACTAGATGCACGGAGAGCTCAAGTACTTAGTAATGCAGCAAAAATTATCCAATGGCGCGTACGAGCCCATCAAACTCGTAAACATTATCTTATGTTGCGAAAGAAGGCCATATATGTGCAGTCTCGATGGAGAGGTGAAACATTTTATAAAAGTGAAATAGCCTAATTAATTTGTTAGGATAGATGCTGTCATATTTTCAGAGTATGGACTTTCCTAATCAGAATAATGTTTCTCAGAGCTGTAGCAGACCTCATTGCTTAATCACTCTCCTTCCTCTACACACTACATATTTTTAAGATGTATGATATATTATCTGTAGGAAGACTTGCATGCAAAGTCTATGAGAACATGAGAAGGGAGGCCGCTTCTATGAAAATTCAAAAGAACGTACGAAGATATGAAGCTAGGAAAGCCTATAAAGAACTTCACGTGTCAGCACTTAAATTGCAAACAGCTTTAAGGGCAATCGCTGCCCTCAAGGAGTTCAGATTTAGGAAGCAGACTAAGGCTTCTATCATTATTCAGGTTTTAGTCGAGTACTATATGATTTGGATCATCCACTAGGGCAATCAGTATTCAATATTTTAAATTCCTTATCTCAAAAAATTGCAGGCTCGGTGGCGATGCCACAAAGCTGCCATATATTATAAAAGGCTCAAGAAAGGTTCACTAGTTGCACAATGCAGATGGAGGGGACGTGTAGCCAGGAAAGAACTTAGGAAACTGAAAATGGTAAGTTTCTATGTTTACAATGTTTCTTATGCATTAAGTAGAACCTTCAGAAATACACGACTAAAGATGTAACACATACAGCCTACATAACTTAAGGCGCACAAGGTAAAGAATACTATCTGATCATTTTTTAAATTGTAAAATTGAGCTTTCATGTCATAAAAGTATATACAAACTTTATTCATATTTTTTGGTTTCATCATCATCATCTTCAGAAGGAAAAACAATAGAAGAAATAAATATTGTCTTCTGATCTGGATTTAACTTTTCACTTATGATTACAGAAGCCAAAATATTTGTTCTCTTTCTGTTTTCTATTTTGATTTCTTAAACTATAATCATATCTTTATAGTGAAAGAAGTGAAGTAGATTCAAAATAAACCTTGGGGAGAACTACTGAAAAGAATATCCCATCCAAATTGGCACTGAAGTGAGAGTCATGCAATATTTATTTTTGTGATATTATTTTTCTTCTTTTTGGTGGTTTTATGAAGGTTCAAATCTAAAACTAACCCCACCTTCTTCTAACCAATTAAGCTGCTTCTACATAACTCATTCTGTAATATTTAAGTATCACTGAGTCTCACTTTATTTAATTTATTTTCCTGGTTTCTTTATAACTTTCTCTCTTTTTTTCTCTCTCCTCTTAGTTGACATTTGTTTCCATTTGCTTTAGGCTGCAAGAGAAACTGGTGCACTTCAAGAAGCAAAAGATAAGCTTGAAAAACGAGTGGAGGAACTCACTTGGCGTCTTCAACTAGAAAAAGGTTTAAGGGTGAGATATAAGTTTTGCAGATAGATATAACTTGGGAGGATGTTATTGTTCTGATCTCTTTCATAATCATGGATTTTGAAGAACATTTTTGGGAAAATGGAAATAAAAATGAAGGGTAAAAGGCCAATTTTTGCAAGTTATCCTCTCAACTGGCAAGCACTAAAGTAAACCATCTGGAATCATGTGCAGACCAATCTAGAAGAATCCAAAGCACAGGAGATAGCAAAACTACAGAATTCATTGCAGGAGATGCAGAACAAAGTTGATGAAACCATATTGCAAAAAAAAAAAGTTGATGAAACCAATGCTATGCTCATCAAGGAGCGAGAAAACGCAAATAAAGCTATTGAAGAAGCAGCTCCTGTTATTAAAGAAACGCAGGTTCTTGTTGAAGATACGCAGAAGATTGAGACACTGACTGCGGAAGTTGAGAGCCTCAAGGTAAGAAAGTTCAGTTGTACAAGAACTAATCTCCTGTCAGGTGAACCTTATTTCAAGGATGCATCTCTTTCTGTATATAATGCTTCTTTAAATAATGAAAGATTTTATGAAAATATATATTTCGGTTAGATATGGCTTATATCATTCTTAGAGGGGTACATCGATTCTTAGGCCTCTTTTCTAACCTTCATTTGTTAATTAGAAAAAATATATTAGATAAAATTTGGTATGTCAGATTGAGGGCCAGAAAGAACTTCAAGGTGAAGATTCTACTCAAATAGTAATTATTTTGTTCTGGACATGATTTATCCAAGGATGTAACCTAGCTTGTAAACAGAACTAAATATGCACCTCATCAAAGATGTTTTCAGAACTAAGTGAAACCTTTGCAGTACGATGCAGAGTATTTGTATGAGATGTTGTCTCTCTATATAAAGGGATATAATATAACATGGCATCTTCCCCCTCCTATTGATTTGAAAAACAGTAAAGTAAATCCACATTTGTTGGGGTCCCAAAAGTAAAGATCCAAAAAAAAGGAAAGATAGAGAGAGATTTGGAGAAAATGGAATGTAGTGATCTGAAGTGATGAACAGGGAGAGATTCTCCCTCAAGGGTTTCCCCTTTACAACTGAGGTAAGACTGTGTTCTCTGATCTTTCAAAAATGAATAATGCTTAATGGTTACAGTATTTCCTAGTTAACCGTCTAACTGACAGTTTACCAGCCTAACTAACAAAGTAATTATCCCATCACTTAACTCCTTTTATTTCTACGTGTGTACACCTTCCAAGTCTTGACCTCATTTGGTTGGGTCCTAACAACATCATTGTGCATTCTCTTGAAATTAATTCTACAATCAAATCAAGGTATTCATAATTGATGAAAATTAAAGATAGTTAATGCCAGTTGATGTCCAGCGATGTCCTTCCTTCACGAGAAGTTTTTTGGGCTTGAAGTGTGGACAATGCATAAGCGCATCTTATCTCGTGCTAAAAATTACTTTAGTTATGAATAATTATGAAGGATGAGGGTGACAAGGATCAAGATTTCACTCTTAACCACTAGGTCATGGAGGCTGTAATATCATGTTTGCATGTCAAGAAGAAATCATTTCAAAAACATAAGAAGTTGGGCTGAGGTACATGAGTGGTTTTATATCTCTATCAATTTGCGTTAGGATGATATATTTTAATTGGACAGATTATAAAGAACGCAATAATGATTTTGAGTTAAATGTTTATGTTTTTCAATATGCCTTTGGATTGGTTTATCACAAAATGACTAAGGAGCACGATTTCCTCTGAAGTTTATGCCTGTTTATGTTAGCAGCGTATCATGATGATCTCATCTTAAATGATATTGAATTGACTTTATCTTCACCCAGACTTCACTCGAGTCAGAGAAACAGAAAGCTGATGACTTTGAAAGAAAATATAATGAAGCCCTAGTTTGGAGTGAAGAAAGAGGTAAAAAATTAGAAGACACAGAGAAAAAAGTTCGTCAGCTGCAAGAATCATTGACCAGGTAATATAAATAATGAACATTAAGAGTTGATGTAATTGTTTTCCCCTGATAATCAATGATGGCCTGCTTTAATAATCCTTGATGTGCAGATTTTCTTATGAAATGTGTGATAATATCATTGACTAACTTATTGGAAATTTATCTTTCTTTATCTTCTCTTAACAATGCAGAAGAATTTGTAGCTAATTTCCAAAATTTCATCTTCAAAAGTATATGTCATACTTTCTCTTAATTTTCCAAATGGTTTACTGAAATCTCATAATTCTATGATTAGGCTAGAAGAGAAGATTACTAATTTAGAATCAGAGAATCAGGTTCTACGTCAACAAGCAGTATCCATGGCACCTAATAAGTTCCTTTCAGGACGCTCCAGATCAATTATGCAGGTACTCCTCATAATGAATCTTATATGCATGAAAACAATATAAAGCTTGAAAATGGTTTAAAAAGCTTTCTTTTGTCTCTTTTGATAGAGAGGTGCTGAAAGTGGTCATATTGCAGTGGAAGCAAAGACACCTTTGGTAACTAAATCTATTTTAAATTCAGTGTTATTGGTTTTGGGTATGTCTATGTGGATTTGACTTGTTTCTTGGTCACCTAATAGACTAATCAGGAACTGCATAGTCCATCAATGAACCAGAGGGAATCCTCTGAAGTGGAAGACAAACCACAGAAGTCACTAAATGAGAAACAACAGGAGAATCAAGAGTTACTCATTAGATGTATTGCACAACATCTAGGCTTTGCTGGGAACAGACCAATTGCTGCCTGTATCATATACAAATGCCTATTGCATTGGAGATCATTTGAAGTTGAGCGGACTAGCGTTTTTGATCGAATCATCCAAACTTTTGGCCATGCAATTGAGGTGTGAAAAGTGCAACTCACACATGCTATTGCCTCTTCTTCTTGCACCACTTTCATAATATATTACTTTCAAGCAACTGATATATTTCCATTTGGACTTCAGACCCAGGATAACAATGATGTCTTGGCTTATTGGTTATCCAATACCTCAACACTTCTCTTGTTACTCCAGCGCACACTCAAGGCAAGTGGTGCTGCTGGAATGGCTCCACAGCGCCGTCGTTCTTCATCAGCAACCCTGTTTGGGAGGATGACTCAGGTAAACATAGCTTCTGACTTGAACAGATTAATTTCCATTGAAATATTTTCACTCTCCAGATAAGCGTAGTCCCTTTTTTTCCCCAGAGTTTCCGTGGAACGCCAGCTGGAGTCAATCTTTCCCTAATCAATGGTAGCACAAGCAGAGGAGTAGATACATTAAGACAAGTTGAAGCCAAGTACCCAGCTCTGCTTTTCAAACAGCAGCTTACAGCATATGTGGAAAAGATATATGGAATGATTCGTGATAACTTGAAGAAAGAAATTTCTCCCTTGCTTGGATTATGCATCCAGGTATTACTCTCTAGTAAGCTTCAACGAACTGATCTATCACGCGTGCTTGCATTAATGATCAATTTATTTATTTATTTTTCATTTGATTTTTATATTTTTATTTTATTTTTTATTTTTTCTCAATCTTTTTGTACTTTTCATTTGGGTTCATCTACTACCGACCCCAACGAGTTTGGGATAAAGGTGTTATTGATGTTGATGTTGTTGTTGATACATTTCCTTTCAAATTCACTCATTTGAAATGCTGTTTGTATGTGATGAGACAGGCACCGAGAACATCTAGAGCAAGCATGGTTAAGGGATCATCACGTTCTCCTGCAAACACAGAAGCCCAGCGTGCTTTGATTGCTCACTGGCAGGGGATAGTGAAGAGCTTAGGGAACTTTTTACATACTTTGAAAGCAAATCATGTTAGTTGAACCTCTTTTTTGACTTCATTCTCTCTAGGCTTTTGGTCTCCTTATAGCAATTTGTGCCAACAACACTTCTGGCTCTTTACGCATATATTTAGATCTCTCCTGCTAAATATATGATTATAATAAAATCTCGTATGCATGCTTCTCTTAAAATTCAATAAAATTAGACGGTCTCCCTTATTTGTTCTCAAATTATATATATATATATATATATGAGATAGGATATTATGGCTACCTACTTCTTTCCAACAGCGTTAGATCACAATCTCAACTAACATTCACCCTTTCTCTCCTCCCATTGTTGGTTGATATTATGATCTAACGATATTGCAAAGTAATAGATAAAGTAGGCATAAAAGGGTAGACATAATATTCTATCCCTATATATATGTACGGAGGTAATATATTAGGGATGGTCTACATAATTTCCTTAAACCTCAGGGAGGTCTATATATTATGTTCTTACATTATTTTGTTTACCTTTTTTTGGCAAGTTGTTATGTTTTCATTTATTTATTGTTGTCATGTTCTGATTTCTTCTACTTTTGCTTAATGTCATAGGTTCCCCCATTTTTGGTTCGTAAGGTGTTCACACAAATTTTTTCTTTCATCAATGTACAATTATTCAATAGGTTAGTTTATTCTGCCCTTCTAATTTCCTGTTTTAGGGGCTGTTATCTGTTCTATAAATTGGAATTCTTATTTTTATCATCTCACAAATTCGTTTGATATTGCAGTCTTCTTTTAAGACGGGAATGCTGCTCATTTAGTAATGGAGAATATGTCAAAGCTGGTTTGGCTGAATTAGAGCACTGGTGTTATAAGGCAACGGATGAGGTGCGTTAATATTACCCTGCTGTTATTTTCTGCAGTTCTTTTAATAGGTACATATACTAACCTCCTCTTCCCCCATTTCTTACTCCAAAACACACAAAATACAGTATGCAGGTTCAGCCTGGGATGAGCTCAAACACATTAGACAGGCTATTGGATTTCTGGTAGCTATCTATTCTTCGTTACATACCATCTTGCATGGTTTATTGTCTAATGGTCAGAGATACGAAAATACAGAAAACTGATCTTTCTTTATGTTAATTTAGGTCATACATCAGAAACCAAAGAAAACGCTGGATGAAATAAGTCATGATCTGTGCCCAGTAAGTGAAAGAAATCTTTCTTTGTCATTAATGATTCACTTTACAGAATAGTTACCATTCTCAGCTCCCTATGTACAGGTCCTTAGTATACAGCAGCTATATCGGATTAGCACCATGTACTGGGATGACAAATATGGAACGCATAGTGTGTCCTCTGATGTAAGTTTTTACAGAAAACCTTTACTCAGAATGTTTAAAGTCATCTATGTTACAAAGCAGTTTGATAACTTCAAATAGAAGACGTGCAGAAAACCTATGTTGAGCTTTGCCGTATCAATTTTTTCATCTAGGTCATATCCAATATGAGAGTGTTGATGACTGAAGATTCAAATAACGCAGTTAGTAATTCTTTCCTGTTGGATGATGATTCAAGGTAAGCCGGATATCATTAGCCCATGTGATAATTGTTCAGGTTTTTTTTTTTTTTTTTAACTCACTAATAGTTGATTTTTTACTCACATTTTACTGGTGCTTCTGCCAAATAATTCTTATTAGTTTAAGCTATGATGCATGGGAACCATATAAAAAATAAATACGAAAACTGAAATAAGCTTATGGCAGCACCAAGGATTGGGGCTGTTTTCAAGAGCAATGCAGTATGATCCCTGACTTCAATTATTCTCATATGTCAACTGCTTGGCATCCGTTCCCAGTAATTATTGCTTCACCAATTTGCCCTATACACGTTGGCAGGGCCACGACTGGGGGAATTGGGTTTTATCTTCATGTCCCCTTTTGTAGAATATAACACGCACATACATACACAGAGTAGAGACCAATTTGCAATGTTGCTATATAAACTACTAAGCTTTATAACTCATTCATTGGACTGAACCTATTGCAAGTTTACATCGGTGTCTTTGGAGCCACAGAAAATACTGATTAAGCGAAGACTAATACTAGTTTGACAGGCTTGTACTTATCAATATATCCTTTTGCAAATATATATATATTTAACACTAACCATTTGGAAGCATCTATTTTGCAGCATTCCGTTTTCTGTTGATGACATATCGAAGTCAATGGAACAGATGGATATTTCAGATATAGAGCCCCCACCACTAATTCGTGAAAACTCTGGCTTTAGCTTTTTATTGCCGCGTCCAGATTGACAGCTTTTGTTGTAGAATTGATCGACCGGCATTCTTACCCACCTCCATGGAAATATGAAGTCACATTCAGTTAGATGTTATCATGGCATGCTGAATTGTTGACTTTGGTTGTATCAGAAACAAGTCATTGTATTTAACATACCAAATGTACTTACTCGGTGGTTTAAAAAATGGTTGACACAACGCAGATCATCCCGTTGGGCAATTAGTTTTTGGAAGTAAAAGAATAATAACCTTTTTCCATGGAAATTTCAATCTCCTTTTTGTTTGATTTTGTTACTTCTCAGCACATTGCTTTGCTTAGAATAAGATTTTGTATAAGAAGTATAGGAATTTCACCAAATTATAGTAGTGAATTAAGTCCATGGCTCAAAATATATGGCAACAAAAGTTCACTATTTATCGGGACTTGTCTGTGTCATATATTTTCGTTGCTTTTGAGTTGGCTATTTTATCCTATCGCTACAAAACTTCCGGATAATGAAGAGTTGGCCCTGATTTTCATCCACCTCCCACGGTATCTTTACCAGCTCGTCGCTTCGTGGAATTAGGCGTCATGAAATTGTGTAATATTTCATGCGTGCTATTCTGCTAGTGCAATGCTTCCCTTAGTTCATTGATTGCATACAGATTTGTAGCTGTATTTGTTAACTAAATATCAAATTGATATGAATCAAGATTTGTGTCTTCAAAGTTTAAGATTGAGTTCGGCTCCTATCAGAGTTTCAAGGCATCCTCCTTGCACTGCATGTTCGAGGCACATGGAAACAAAAAAATGAAGATAAAAGGATGTACGTGAAAATAATATATTATTTTGGTTTTAAACCTCTATTATGTCTATCAAGATCAGTCCCTCTAGCTTAAACAAATCGATGGGATAATTCAATGATGATTAATGTGGACCGAGTTGATTACAAAAATAATTGACTTGAGTGAATCGGAATAAACGGTTTTTTTTTTTTTTGAAAAAAAAAACAACACTCGAAATGGCATGCAAAAATACTAGGCTCGAAAGAAAAAAAAAATCTTTAGCTCGTTTGACATCTCTAACATATCAAAATAAATATAATGATTATTTTTCATTTAAATTATTATGTATATAATGTTAAACTGTGCCTAAATATTGTTATGAAATACATAAAATATAATTGAATCATTTAATCATTAAATTTTAATTATGAGTCTGTCTATTAAACTTTATGAAAACCATACCTAACACTTTTAATCCAATATTACTTTTTAAATATTTTGACTAGAAGATTTTCTTAAAAGTTAAATAAATTAATTTAAATATGTACTCAATATTTATTCATTAAAAAAAACTTATATTCAAATGTGTAGGATTTAAACAACTCAAGCAGGGGGTAGGCATAATATAACTAGTTATTAATATTATTGTTCCCTCAAACCAGGGCAGTGTTAGCAAATATCGAAGGAGCTTAACTTTGGTGTATGGCCCATATCGAACTTAGGCCCTAATCGTGACATCCGGTGAGAGCCCACAAGCGAAGAGAGAGACCCGGCACTCGCTCGCACTCGTCTCTTTCTGTGTCTCAGTAGATTGCAAAACACAGAGGATGCGAAAGAGAGAGAGAGCGAGAGGCATCGCCGTCTGTGTATTTGATATTTGATGCGCATGCGGTGGTTCCTCCAAAACCCGATCAAAACCTCTCTCACTCTAAATCTGAATCTGAATATCAATAATATCATCCGTTCAATCTCATTTGGAGGTTTGGTTCCTTACTCGCTCAGTTCGAGTTCAAGTTCGAGATCGTCAATGGCAGCCATCCACAACGAAGCGGGACCTGCGAGACGGTTCTGGATCAAGTTCAGCCGCGAATCCATCTTCTCCATGTACACTCCCTTTGCCATATGCTTAGCTTCCGGTAATTTGAAGATTGATTCCTTCCGCCATTACATCGCACAAGACGTTCATTTTCTTAGCGCTTTTGCTCGAGCGTGAGTTACTTTTACTTTCATTTACTCTCTTCCCTTCATTATATTATTAACCGTACTTGTAGTCTATATATTAATGAACCTACTCTCATATTCTACTCTTTAAAACTAATGCCTATATGCTTATAACTTCCATTCTTAACAATCCTTTGGAGTAGGAGGTGATGTTCTCATCAAATTATTGTCGCCGGTTTGGTTGCTGAGAAAGTTCACAAAGAGCCAGTAGAGTAATAATAGGATAAATAAAAAAAAATGAAGTTCGGTTTGTTTTTTGAACTGAGTAGCTGGAGACAAGCCTTGAAACAACTATATAGAGATTGGAATGTTTGTTATCTTAGATGGTAGAGAATGAAATGTTCTCATGACTCGACATTATAATTTTCATCTCAGTGAATTTATGGTTTTTGGAACTAAGTGCGACTAAATTCATGTGTTTGAAATTTTATTTTATGTCTTTTGTTCTGTTTGTCAGTTTTCTCAGCAACCAAAACTGGAGAGTTAGATTATTTGGTGAAATTGTATATACATTGATTGAGGTGAGTTTCGGTCTTTGAAATCCAGAACACCGTGCAAGACGTACCCCTTCCCCCTAGCTCTTCTTTTTCTGTCTTCCTTTTTTTTTTTTAAATAAAAATAAAAATTATTAAGAGGTTTATGCTAGATAATTTGGTTGTTTAAAGTTTTTTCTTTGGATTTTGATGATTTTGTAGGTATGAGTTGGCTGAAGAGTGTGCTGATGATGATGATGCAAAGCTTGGACTCTCTGAGTTGAGGAAGGCAGTTTTAGAGGAGCTGAAGATGCATGACTCACTGGTACAGGTAAGACGCTTTTCCCAGTAACATGGGCCTTAATTGGAGCAGGATCTTTCATCTTTCTCACTATAATTTTACTACTTATGTTTGTGAATGTGGATTGAATTATGAAATATTCAAGGGTAAGAGTGGCATTGCCATGATTTTTTCAACTTGTAAATGGGATGGGTCCCAAATAATATTTTAGGGGTGGTGTGCTACTAGTAAAGGAGATAAACTGTCAGCTAAATGCTGATTGAATCCCTTTTCAATTTTTAAAAAAAATTGAAAAATTTGTATGGATAATAATGAAGTTTTATGTAAAAGGGACGAGCCTAGAGTAGTGGTAAAACTGCTCCTTTGTGAGTGAAAGGTCACGGGTTTGGATCAGGAAAACAACCTCTTTGCAAAGGGTAAGGCTGTGTAAAAGGATTGCCCTCATCCATACCCTCGTGAGTCAGGGTTTATTGGGGAGTAGCTTTAATAATAAAGTTTTATGCAGTTGGAGCATGGGCACAAGGGGCATCCTTTCCAGTGGAACAAGAGAATGAGAATACTTTTGAATTAGTTTTGGGGAGGAAAAACAAAAATATGTATTTTGCCCAAATCCTACCTCGGTGTATTATTATATTGATGACCCCTTGTTTGAGATTAAGCCAATCTTAAAACCTGGAATGTATAAAATGTATGTCTCATGTCATGCTAACGTCATGAAATTTTCAAACAGCCATTTATACTTGACATGCTTGTAATTTTTTCCTTTTTTTGACCCATTTAGCCTATATTATTGTGGTTTTATGCCAATGGTGTGCAGGAATGGGGGTTGGACCTTGCCAAAGAGCACAGTATTAATTCTGCAACAGTTAAGTACACAGACTTCCTGTTGGCTACAGCCTCTGGGAAGATTGAAGGACTAAAAGGTCCTGGTAAACTTGCAACACCATTTGAGAAAACAAAAATTGCTGCTTATACTTTAGGTGCCATGACTCCTTGCATGAGGCTTTACGCCTTTTTGGGTAAGGAGTTCCAGGAACTTCTGGACTCCAATGAAAGTACTCATCCATATAAAAAGTGGATCGACAACTATTCTTCTGATGATTTCCAGGTTTGTCATGTTGAAAATAGAGCCATACCATATAGCCTTTGTGGTGGCTTGGATACTATTTTGAATCTTGTTTGAATATACATTTTAATCATGGCTTTCTTGTGCCCCAACCACTCAGTTATTCTTATATTTGAATTTAGGCTTCTGCTTTGCAAACTGAAGATTTGCTTGACAAATTAAGTGTCTCTTTGACTGGAGAAGAACTTGATATCATTGAAAAGCTTTATTACCAAGCAATGAAGCTTGAAATAGACTTCTTCTCTGCTCAGCCCCTCTTTCAGCCAACTATAGTACCCTTGACTAAAGGACACAACCCTGCAGAAGATCATCTCGTGATTTTTTCTGATTTTGATTTAACATGCACAGTTGTTGATTCATCTGCCATCTTGGCAGAAATTGCGATAATGACAGCACCAAAATCTGATCAGAATCAGCCTGAAGATCAAATTGTTCGCATGTCATCTTCTGACCTCAGGAATACATGGGGTTCTCTGTCCAAACAGTATACAGAGGAGTACGAGCAATGTATAGAAAGCATTTTGCCTGCTAATAGATGTATGGTGATTTTCAATATTCCCTGTACAACAGTCTTAAATGGTTTAGCAAGAATCTATGTTTTGCTCAGATTTTGTTAATTGGCTTTGATCTCATGTGATTTGCAGTGGAATCTTTTGATTATAAAGAACTGTCTATAGCACTTGAGCAACTCTCAAAATTCGAGAACACGGCAAATAATAGGGTTATCGAGTCAGGGGTCCTCAAGGGTATAAATCTAGAAGATGTAAAGCGTGCTGGGGAGCGTCTGATCCTTCAAGATGGTTGCACTAACTTCTTTCAGAGAGTTGTTAAAAATGAAAGTTTGAATGCCAACGTGCATGTGCTTTCATACTGCTGGTGCGGTGACCTCATTAGGTCTGCTTTCTCTTCAGGTACATATTCTTTACCTTGAGCTGTAGTCTCATTTCTCTTTGCTAATACTTGTATCTTTTGTTTATTTTTAACAACTTGAGCTTGTGGAATTCAAATCCTTTTCCCTTTGGACATTGCTTCTATGTGAATCTATTGTTGTGTTCATTTTGCACTCTAGGATTCATCCTAATCATGCTGTGTCTCTTAGAATATCTTGTTTGGGTTGTTGGGGAACACATTATACTTTTCATGTCAGCATTTTCTCATGATTTTTTTGAAGTTCGGGCAGGAGTAAGGTAGCTCTAATGGCATTGGGAGGTTTATGCAATTTTCTGATGTATTTGGTTGGAGAGGATGATCATATTTTCAAAGGGTTTCTTTTTGTCCATACATTCACTTGGGGATAGAATTTTTGAAGGCCTCTCTTTTCTGCTTTGCCCATGGTTGTTATAAGGGAATTTTTATTAATTTTATGCAAAGAAACTGGAAAGCTTTGCTTCAAATTTTAGCCACTTTAGCTTGCTGCTTCCATCCCTACTCTGTTATATTATTTTTTTAACTTTCAAAGATTTAACTATGATTTTATTATGTTAACCAAACATGTTATAATTTGTCAAGTTACATGTTTCTATATGTTTGACATGACAAATCAAGACTTTTGTGTCAGAATGGTTTATGAGAATGAATTGAATCACCATGAGTTCTTTATTATTGTTTGTCTTGATCTTTTTCTGTTATTTGATTGGAGAATATGCGAAATTTTCTATTGAAATAATTGTTATCTTGCATAAAATGGCTTGATCAAATCTTCATTGCTTTTCTGCGATTTTAATAATTGTTGATGTTACTTTCAAGTGGTTTATCTCCTATGGTCTTATATTACATTATTCTTTATCTGTACATTTTGCTGAGAATGTGCAAAGTTGATTGAAATTGGCAATTGATTATATTTTAGACTTTTAGTTTCCTATTCTCTTATAAAAAAAATTTTCTAATCTTTGAGCAGCTGATTTAAATGAGTTGAATGTTCATGCTAATGAGTTCACTTATGAGGGATCTGTTTCCACGGGTGCAATTGTTAAGAATGTGGAGTCTCCTATTGACAAGGTCCAAGCTTTTCGTATTATATTGAAAAATTGCAACGATGACAAGAAGAAATTAACTGTTTACATTGGAGACTCAGTCGGTGATTTACTTTGTCTACTTGAAGCAGATGTAGGAATTGTGATTGGTTCAAGTTCAAGCCTTAGGAGAGTAGGGACGCAATTTGGTATTTCATTTGTCCCATTGTTTTCTGGCTTGGTCAAGAAACAGAAAGAATACATTGAAGGAAGCTCTTCTGATTGGAAGGGTTTATCTGGCATTCTTTACACAGTCTCTAGTTGGGCTGAAGTGCATGCTTTTATTTTGGGTCGCTAGTCTTATTTTATGTCTCGCGCACCCAAATTCATGCTAGGCTAAAAGAAAGAAATATATATATTATATATAGTGCAATACAAATACACAAGCAGGTGGCTAATTTTATAAGCGGCCACAGATTATCTGCTGTCTCTTTTATTTCTCTTACAGGATGTTGCAAATCAGAGATATGGTGTCATTCTGATTAATGGATATGCTGTAGCCAGGGTATATGCGATTTCCTGGAATTTCCTCTTAAGTGTTTGTTTGACATCTCTATTTGCTCATTGTTATTCATATCTTTCTTTCCCCTTAAATCTTCTCAGGTATGAGAAATTCGGACAGCAATAATTCAAATGCTTGTTAGATCAGGACACCAATTCAGACTTTGTTGTCCTGGTATTTAGTAGGCTATTGCTGTTCCATAATTTTAAGAATTCGGCAGAAATCCTGTGTATTGTATTTTCAGTTGACTCCTTGATCATTTATGAATGCAAATGCAGAAATTATGTTCATCTTTATATTCGGACATTGTTTTATTTTACTTTAAATGTATTGTATTTTTGGGCAGTTTTATGCTAGATTTATGGTCTCAATCGTTTCCAGTATGATTTTGGAATTTGAGAGGTTAAGTGTGGAAGGGCTGAGGTTCTTTTCTGTCATGTTCGAATTAAGGGTGAGGATTTTGGTCCTTCAGTGTATTTATTGTCATACTATACCTTAGTTTTTATGGTTTTTTTCAAAAAAAATTCTTTAAAACTTAAAAAAAAACTCAAATTTTTATTAATTGTTTTATATTTGGAAAAAGGATTTGTCCTTTTAAAAGATATAATTTTGTGTCATTTTATATCATAACCATTGATTTATGTCAATCAACGATTAGAATTTATTGGGTCAAATTTATTAATTAATTAGTAATTCGTAATAAAATTCAATAAATTCTAACTGTTAATTGACGAAAATTAACGTTTAGGTTCTAAAATGATACAAAGTTATATGCTTTAAAGAGACAAATATTTTTCCCTTTATATTTATTCTCTCTTTGAATAATTTTTTCTAAAATTATTTTTTATCGCTCATCTTGTTCATATTTTTTTTTTTAGGAAGGTTATACTTACAACTTTTTTTTTTACAACCATATCTTAACACCGTTGATTTTCGTCAATCAACGGTTATGATTTTCTCAAATTAAACTCATTAATTAATTATTAATTCACAATAAATGATAAACGTTGATTGACAGAAATCAACGGTGTTAAGACATAGTTGTAAGAAGTTATAAGAAAAAAAGTTGTACATATAACATTCCTTTTTTTTTTTTTTAGTAAGTTGTTCGTCTCTTTTAAAAATATAATTAAATAGAAGTAGGGAACGCAAACATGGATATTATGGATTCTTTGGGAGAGATAAGCAGTTTTGGTATGTGATAAAAGAAGAGTTTTGAGAGGAGAGTTATTTTAAGAATGAGAATAAATAACAGAAAATTAACTTTTTTAAAGTTTTAAATGAGGATAAACTTTGAAACACGATAATAATTTAAAATTATAAGTGTGAATAGGCTATTAGGCATATTAAATTAGGGAAAAGTGTGTATAATTTTAAAGGATGTAAAGTTATGTCATTTTAAGAGAGAGAAAGAGATAGATAAAGGAGGAGAGAGAGTTGACAAAAAAAAATAAAGGTGTGGGCCCCACCTCTTTGTGAGAGTGAAAGGATGTAAGTTATGTAATTTTAAATGATAGACACTTTTCCCATTAAATTACTCTCTATAGTTTACCGGGAAAAAAAAATAACACTAAAATTTTTGACGTCTCTGAAAGTAGGCAACATGTATTCTAATTCTAATGTGAATTGATTAAACCTGTGAGATCGTTTCGCGCATATGAACAATAAATAGAAAGTCATTCCACATATAAACGATTAGATTAGCTGAGTAGAGAAACAAAAGAAAAGATTAAAGTACTTAGTTTGAATGAATATGATAGATTGGGCAAAAAAAACTGTTAAAGTAAAATCATCAATGAGGGGAATGGAATAGAAAGCATATTTTTTTTCCTATAGATAGATAATTTGTAAAGCTCTTTGAATATCAAGCAATAGATTTTGTTTTCATTCACGCATAATAGAGACAATAATGTATGAACGTGAAATTCTTGCAATGGATGAGCTGTAGAAAGGACTTCAAATCTAAAAAGAAATTTATATATGTTTAGAAAGACAATCAAATAGAAATAAAGAAACGAGTTTTTTTTTTTAAATAGAATTTACTGTTTTAATTTATAATTAGTTTTCTATTTTGATCTGGACTTATCCCATGCAGAATATAAAGCTCAGTCCATGGATGGCCCCAAGGGTCCAAAGATTAAAATTTTAAGGCAAAGGAAACGCGGTCATTCCCCATATATGACATTATATGGTTACATGATAACACCATCTTAGAAGTTTACAATCACCTGAATAATCAATGGCTAAGTGACAGACACATAGTTTCAATTATACCTAGAAGACGTAGCTCACAAATAGACATCTCGCACACGAAATAGCCTGTAAGAGTCACTTCTATACACCAATGAAATTAAATGCCGATACTTAGAGAGAGAGAGAGAGAGGGGGGGGGGGGAGGGGGGGGGGAGGTGAAAAAAAAGATAAAGCCTAACATCAAAACTTCTGGATTATACCTATAAGACGTAGCTCACAAATAGACATCTCGCACACGAAATAGCCTGTAAGAGTCACTTCTATACACCAATGAAATTAAATGCCGATACTTAGAGAGAGAGAGAGAGAGAGGGGAGGTGGAAAAAAAAGGTAAGGCCTAACATCAAAACTTATGAATTTTCATTTAAAAGAAGAAAACTAATTCCTTCTTCCCCAATATTGGAGTAAAACTTTGTTTCTGTATTACATATGTTAGAGAATAATATAAACCATTAAAAACATTATCACCTAATACCTTATAATTTTGGATTAAAATGATTCTTTACATAGTATCAAAGCTTCAGTAACCACAAGGTCACGAGTTTGATCCTCACTATCCCCCACTTGGGGAATTAAATAAGCATAAGGTAAAAAATAAAATAAAAATGGGCTTATACAATATTCACGTTTCAAGCCCAAAGGACTCTTACGTAAAGGGGTGTGTTAGAGAATAATATAAACTATTAAAAATATCTTCACCTAACAAGTTAAGATTTTGAGTTGAAATGGTTCTTTACAACATATTTCATTACTAAAATTAAAAATATGTTGGACTCATATAGATTAATAACAGAGATATAGGTGAAATAAATGTAATTAAGGGGTGTGTAACACCCCGTTCTAGAACCGGTTTGTTAACATCGCATTATGATATTAAGCGCAGTTACAATCACATGGGTTCAATTAAAATCCGGATAAATTTTTCATTTTAAAATGTACCGAACTTATAATACCCAATTTCGTGATCATAACCAAATTACCTTGCGGAAACAGATAAATTAAGCTTAACATCATGTTCATTTTCCATTTTTAAACCATTAATTTACTTCTTATTTAGTTCACATCTTCTACTATATTATAGGTTTCTTCATTAGCTACCTGTGGCTTCAAACCGTGCTCAAATCGGAGCACTGTAGCCCAAGTTAGGACCCTTTGAAGCAACACAAGAGAGTGTTGGTCACAGGCCCAGCGCGCTACCGGGCGCTCAAGCGCGCGCTATCGGGCGCTAAAGCCTCCATCTGGGCGCTTAAGCGCACGGAGGCAGTAAGCATCAGCATTTCCAGTGTGGATGGGCGCTTAAGCGCGCAACAGGGCGCTCAGGCGCGCTAGCCTGGGCGCTCAAGCTCCCACTGGGACGTTTTAGCGCGCAGAGACAGAAGCATCTCCTCCTTCAGTGGCGAAGGGCGCTTAAGCGCGGGCCAGGGCGCTCAAGCGCGCAACCCTGGGCGCTTAAGCCCCACCCTGGGCGCTAAAACACGAGGGGGCAGTAAGCCACCCAACTTTCTGCAGCAAGGGGCGCTTAAGCGCACGCCAGGGCGCTCCAGCGCGCCATCCTGGGCGCTTAAGCCCCCACTTGGGCGCTCCAGCGCGAGGAGGCAGAATGCATTGGCACTCGCAGGGGCAGCAGGGCGCTTGGGCGCGCTCCTGGGCGCGTAAGCGCGCTGCCAGGGGATTCCAATTCCCACATTTCTCAAGTCCAAGCCTAGGGGAGAATGCATCCCCATTACAAACCCCAAATGTCCATGCCCCAAAACTAAATCCTAGCACTCATCCAACCTCTCCTCATGAGATTTAGCTAGAATTTGGGCAGCATGACCTTTGTTTTCTCATCGTTTACCAGTTTAAACGAAGAGGGTACCTAATTGATTTTCAGCCCAACCCATTCAACAACTCAATACATAACAAGCATGCATATATTGAATTCCAAGTAGACATCATTTACATTACATATCCTTTACAAATCATAGAACTTAGCTTACAAAACACTATAATCATTCCCTTGGCTCCCATCAACAATAGGTGTAACCAAAGGCATGAGCATAGGCTAAGTTCATCCAATGAATCAAGATATACATATGATCATGGGCTTTCAAAATAAAATCCTATACATGTCAACTACAAAAGGCATGCATAAACTCAAAGAAGTGCCATATTTCATGCATAATCCAGATATGGCCACTTGCCACCAGAGGCTCCTGCAGCATCCTTACCTGAAAGGGGGTCCCCACAACACGGGGTGAGATATACGAATATATCCAGTAAACCAGGGGTCCTTGGAGCATCTCTCCACCCCACAGTTCCATATCAGTGTAATAGCAATAACAATAATAATGCAGTAAATACATATCTATGCAAAGTGCAATACATCTCCAGGAGAAATCCCTCGAGCTCTCAAGCTGTCCTAAGGAAACTCAGATGCAAATAGTCCTACTGGCCAGCTAACTACCAAGTATGATTTACGCATCGTCATGCAACATACCAACATAGGGAAACACCATCCTATGCCACACCAAATGCATACACATACGTATAACAAAGCATTACACTATTTTATTGCATTTATATACACAATCACAACCTCCACCCTTTCAGGGCTTGGTAGAACAGTCAAGGGAATTACACCCAAGGTCCGAAGGCTTACCTCAATGCTTCAATCGACCTTTGTTCTTCACCAACAGTTTCAGCAATCAACTTTTACAAACATACACCTACACATGGTGTAATGCAATCAACACATTGCATCCAAGAGTATTTCACAATCAACCATCAATTACTCAATTCAAAGCACAACCCAAGTATGAGCTTACCAATTCCAATGAGCTATTCAAGCTCCATAGCTTGCTCCAATGGTTGATCACTCACGGTTGGTCCAAATGTCTCAATCCTAGACATCACAAGGATCCAATCAGTCATTCAACTCACTAATTGTTCAACATGCTAGAATACTAACCAATCCAAGCATAATTTTTCCAATATTATGAACAATTATCAAATGACTATCTAGGCTCATTTCCACCGATTAAATGACATTCCTAGCATTTTCCATAACATGCTCTAAGCTCCATTCTTCCTAGAACATAGCTAATTCAACTACATTTCATAAAAATCCCAATTTACTATTCACAAACCCTAACTCATGCAAATTTCAAGGAATCATGAGGTTCAAGGGTTAGAATCTTACCACCAATGGTCACACAACCAAGGATTGATGGCTCCTCAAGCTTCAATGGAGGTAGAAACTCTCAAAACCCCAAATTTCTCCAAAGGGCCGAATTTTTGAGAGCCAATATCCCACCACACAAAGCTCCCCACTTAAAACTAAGCTTGGATTATGAAAGAGGGCGAGATTCTAAGCGATTTAGGCTTTTGAATCATCCAAAACCATCAAGGTTTGATCTCTCTCTCTCTCTTTCCCTTTTCTTCTTCCCTCTCTTCTCCCTCTCTTCTCTTCTCCTTTCTGGTTCGACGGGTTGGGTGGGGAAATGAGGGGTTCTTTTGGTGACTTAAGTCACTTAACATAGGTTAAGTGGCTCTAAGCGGGTATTGGTTCGTCTATCTATTTAACTCCAATAATTACCAAACTTTACCCAAAAGTCTGGAATATTATTCTAGGAATATTACTATTTTTATTTTTATATTTTGGGTACTTTTGACAGTACCCATTTATACCCCTTAATTTTCACTGAGTACACTTTTTAACTCCAAAGTGACTCAGATTCATTTTATTAAGCCTCACACTTAATTTCACCCAGTAAAACATGTTTAATTAATTAATTACACTTGATTTCCTAATTAATTAATATGGGCTATTATAGGGTGATTTTTTTAAATATATTTTATTAAAATTAGAAATAAATAAGACTCATGTGATATTAACAATTAAAAAAATATGTGAAATAAATACTATAAATAAATTATATTTTTTTAACTTTAGTAGGTAATATTGTGAGTGTTTATTAATATTCAGAATTTTACAATTAACCATCATCATTACTAAATCTACAATTATAGCCATATAATACATAAGGGAAAAGTGTTTGTCCTTTTAAATGACATAACTTATATTCTTTCACTCTCACAAAGAGATGAGACCCACATCTTTATATTTTTTTGTTCACTCTCTCTCCTCTTTTATTTATCTCTTTCTCTTAGTTAAAATCTTACATCTTTTAAAATGATATACATTTTTTCCAATATATAATCTGCATAATAATTCCCCTTTTTAAAAATGCGCTGAATAGAGAAAGCTTCGATATCAAGAATAAGATCACCATGATTATGACGAGAATGAGAATGTGCACTTTGATTAATTTTAATCAGTTTAGCAAATATTGTAACGCTTGATCTTTCCGACGCAATTATCGACCCTGCTTAAGTTTTAATTATTTTGCACTAAATGCCACTTTTTTCAATTACAATAAACCAAAGGCATTAAAAGCAGTTTTTCTTCGCATCTAGAGAAGTAAAATTTTATTGGATATTGTTCGGAATTGACATGAATTTGTCATCGGAAGAGTTTTTTCTATCTCTCTTTAGTAAACATTAAATAACTGAGTTCTATTAAAATTTATAATAAATATGTAGGAAGAGAAAAATGTATACAAATTTTTTTAACTTTAATTGAGGATCCGTTTCTAGGGTAGTAAAGATAATTATGACAAGCAATTGTTCTGTGATTACCTCAATGACAAGATACTCAATTTTTTATTTTAACAAACGTACCACCGTTCAGTGCTGTGTACTCATTAGTACTTTGTTCAGTTGCTTGTTTGAATGAGGAACAAAAGCATGCAGTCCAAGGTTTATTGTAGAGAAAGTAATGATTCTTAAGAAATGATTTGTGTTGATGGTTAGTGGAGTGATTAAAGTTGACTACCGAATCATACATAGAGGGATGCTTATTGCAAACTCATAATAATGTGCACCAGTCTGTTAATTATTAATAAATGAAGATCCTAATTTGCATTTTCAGTTTTTCCATTTCAACTAAGTATAAATGTGTTACATGTAGAGCAGCTTGGAGTTGGAATAGTTAATTAGTTATATTCAAGCTGCGGAGAGTGGTAGTTAAATTCTTTGATGATCCAACATTGGTTGTTGTCGTCCGTACAAGTTGCTTGGTACGTATGTTGTCCTTTACATGGTTATAAAATTTACAGCAGGAGCACTCGCACTCGCACTAACTTTGCATGTTATTGAGTGATTGAATTTAATATTTACAAATAGTGAGTGCCTCAAATAAATCAGTCGAATGATCAGTACAGCATAAATGTGGTTATGTGTCGATTTCCAACACACTGAGTGCTAATTTATATTATATTGAATTGAAAATGTGGACCCATCACAACTTAGAAAATTATTTTATGTTCTTAGAGCAATCTTCTGAAATAGTTAAAGCATGTGAAACGAAAATTGAATTTGTGTTGGATTGATTTGTAAAGTAAAATCTAAGAGTATTACCTTCAAAGCATGCAAGAACTTCTTTCATATTTGAGTCAATTTGTCTTGAGCCTCGGCCTCACGGATTGGTAATCAAAAGGGGTTACATAGTTCCAAAATTCAGTAACACTTAGCAAAGAATGCAAAACACGAAAAAAAAAAGTTGCACACTAGTTTTTGTTTGGGAAACAAAACTGGGGGACAAGGGGTGATCTTGCTTTCTTTTCAAGCAAACAAAAAACTGCTTAATGCAGTTTTGGCTGGTCAATTAAGGAAATTATGTGTTTCTCCACTTACAAGATATATGGTTGAGTACAATTGAAGAAACTGAAAATCATGGGCAGAATCATCTGCAGCAACTTTGTCAACCTTAACAACTCTGGTTTCATACTCTCTCCAAATCTTTACTTTTCCATTAAATAGAAAATCACCTCACCTGATCCGAGGTTGTCCAAATTAATGTATAATTTGGATCAATTTATTTATTCACAATACAATTAATAAAAATTTGTCCTGATTCAAGAAGATTTTACGACAACTCAAATAGTAAAAATTAATAACAGACATTTAACTTGCAAATACTTCCTTCCATATATATAGATTAACTCTGATAATTAATTAGCTAGAGGAGAGGAAATGAACTACAAGTTGGTACTACAAGTCTACGACTGAAATCTTGAATGCCATAAATATTTTGATAAATATAGCGTAACGAGTTTCTTTAATGAACAATGTCAAAAGCCAAAACTTTGTTTAACTTCATTCTTTATAAGGTCCATATAAGTGACTTTATACTGAAATTAGGTGGTAATTATGAATATTTACTTTGCAGGAATAGTATGTATCTTATTATTTACTTACTAATAAAATGAAATTATTGATTTATTGCTCCATATAAGCTTTGCCTTGTTCATCAACCTGACTATTGACAAAAGAGCAGGTCAGGTCGATCATGTTGACAAATAATCCAACTTCAATGCTCTAAGCAAATAAAAAAGGGTAATCTGGTCCTATAAAGTTCCTGCAATAATGCACTTGGTTCATTGAAATATTAGACTCATTGTGTGGGTCTATAATAAGATAGCGTTGCATTTACAAGTGACTAATTAATTAAGCTCTAAGCAAATATAACAAAAATATTCTTCATTATTAATAATTTGTTTTTCTTAATGGAGAGCCTAGTCAATGGTGTACATCAGATTCCCACTCTAATTGTAATTTGCAAAAGATCTACAAAATAGAATATTCCTTCTCTGTTAGTGTTAGTATATGAATAAATCCAAGACAATGGTAAACTAGATAGAACCCCTCCTTATAAATGGCATTCGTGTATTTATATAGCTAGAAATATAACCTTTCATCGATCTCTTCCACTATTGTCGGCAAAGAAATATATGTCCCGTTCGTTGTAAGAATAACTAACAACTCTAGCATCTTTCTTCTTTGAGCTGCAGAAAAAGATCATCATGAGGTTCTTAAGGTTGAGAACAACACCACTTTGGTCCAAGTTCAAGTATATGCTTCTGGGGTTCACGCTGCTGTTGGAGCCATGGCCAAATGATACCACAACAAAGAAGCTAGAAATTTGAGGACATTTGACATGAAGAAACATGCCATCTAGGCAAGTCTGACGCTTGGCTTTTCATCTTTCTTGTTGGGTTTGCTGAGAATCAAAAATAAAGCATTAAGCATGGGATTATTTAGTGTATCAATTAGATATTAATTACTTGTTTTCTCTTTTCAGTTCACTATGTCTTTAAATTCGGGCAACAAAAAACAACCCTTTCCCTTTGCTTTCCCAGCTGGGACTATGATATATATGTTATGTACCCTTAATTCTCTGTCTTTTTTAAACTTTCAGCTGCATTTTATATTACTACTTGTATGAAAGTCTTATACCTCTAGATTGTTCTATTCTGTATGTTAAGTAATTAATCAAAGATGTTTTTTGTGCTGGATTTATCATATCATAGCTGTGCCTAGGAGAATAGAATCACATGATGAGCCTTTCTGGTTCTGTCTTTAGATTATTAAAAG
Source organism: Gastrolobium bilobum (assembly GCF_033153095.1). Taxonomy (NCBI): domain Eukaryota; kingdom Viridiplantae; phylum Streptophyta; class Magnoliopsida; order Fabales; family Fabaceae; genus Gastrolobium; species Gastrolobium bilobum. The sequence goes on from NW_026898220.1 coordinate 122,210, forward strand.
TAAATACACTCCCTTATGAGATATTGGTTACACAGAATAGTGCAAAAATTTCACAAGAATGATGTTGACTTAAACTATGTGATAAAGTGACTGACGTGCTTCAAGAAACCGAAAAGAATTAATGAATAACACAAGCAGCCGGCTATTAGCTGTGTATTTTTGGTTTAAATACCATCAATGCAGATTCTTAAGCATCATACAAATAAGTCAAATATGAATATATACAGCATGCATCTACATCTTATTTCACATGTAATGAAATAATGTAATTCTTTAAAGTTCAGTAGTAGTATTGGATTGTTAAGGGAAAGGTTAAACTTTCCAAATAACTGGAAATTGAAATAATTAATACTTGAGGGATGACATATACGTGAAATATCTGCCTACATTTGCAGCTGGGCCAAAGACTTTTAAATCTATCATAATACAATTGAAGAAGTTAGCTGCAACTAAATATATCACTATGATTAATGCTATTTTTCTTTTTTCTTTTTTGACACATTTCAAAATTTCCAGTGTCCCATTTTAATAATTTGATACTTGATATTAATTACTACATACGATAAGAGTGCAATTTATTTCACATTCACTTTTTATTCAACAACCATGGCCTGCCTTTTTTTTTCCATCTTCAAATTAAGTCAGAGACATTATCTTTATCATTCTTATTATTATTATTATTATTCAAAATGTCAATTAGACAAACCAATAAAGTCGGCTAACCATATGCACAATTATGTAATGAATTCATTCAAATACGTCCGGGCGCGTCAAGAATCAATGACTATCCCTACACATCAACATAAGATTTTTCAGTGTGCTTTTTCAAATTCGTTCTGGGCTACCAAAAAGTAGATCAATCTCATTAGTATAGGTAGTACCAATTAATTTTTATAAACTATCACAAACTGTATAGTTTCATACCTGTACAGTCTTTGGAATCTCTTTCCTTCGGGCGTTGATTCGATTCATTTATGTAACGCTTGCTGGAAGTCTGTCAATAGCCGCTCCTTGTCCATGCCCTTTCGCACCGACTATCACTCCCCGCCCTTATGAGCTACACAAGGATCTCCCATTAATCTCATTACAAATTTTCATTGTAATTTTTAGTTTGACCTGACGTTAAAATATAAAGTTATATGCATAGGGGGAGAAATGTTAGGCAAAGTACTACCGTGTTTAAGCTTAAAGCCAAGTGAGTGGGAACAGATTTGTAGTTTTCTTATATAACACTTTTATTTACTTGAGGTTGAGGATAAGCATGATAATTCCCGTCAAGCCGACCCTCCATTTGTCCATTATCTACTTCGTTTTTTCTTTATTAAAATGAGTTAGTCACCATATGTCCCACACTCCCACCTGTAGGAAAGGGATGCGCAATAACAAACAAAAAAGGGGGTATGGCCCCTCAAGGCGTCAATTAACAAATTTTCATTTGCTTAATTGTGAGTCATCAAGGGCAAAATTGACTGAACAATATCCAGAATCCAATATAAGAGCAGCACCAGCTTCCAACATCGATCGAAGATTATTGCTTTTCTACCTTTTTGATATTTTACACTCATTGTTTTGACTTCAAGTGGCAAAAAATGATGTCCCTCGTGAATTTTTTCTGAGTGATGAATCATATGCATTGTCATGCCTTGTACCATTTTCAACTTAATAATTTCAACAATCAGGGCAGTTGAAAAGAAGTACAAATAATTATATAAATTGTCTCGCAAGTGCTAATTACACTATATGTATAATAAAAGAGAGATATTCTATGAATAAGGTCCTTACAAGGTTCTCTTGTGAGAATTCCACTCTACCACTTGGCACAAGTATAGCAAGTCAAGAATGCTATGAACCTATTCTAATTTCAAGTCAATAAGGTCTTTATAATAGTATAGAAGTTGGTCTTGAGTTAGGTTGTGTTGGTCACGGATGAACGGTGAATTAAATTTATCAAAAAATTTGTAATTTAAAAACACACAACTGAGATACAATAAAAGAAAGAAGTGACACAATTATTTTAACATGGAAAAATCTTCAATTGGAGGGGAAAAAACCACTACCCCAATTTGTATACCTCTATTCAATTTGGAGACAAATTCACTATCAATCAATTTAAAATACAAGAATAGACCTTATTCTATCTTTATACAAGAATTAACCTAAAACTTTATCCAAGATTTCCGGAACCCTACCCCTAGGATTTTCACGGAGTCCAATCAAAGACTCTCCCAAGCCAAACGGCTCTCGTCTTTATAAAGACCAACTTATTTTTAAGTCGTGACCTTTTCCAAGATCAAGAAGAACGGAGTTCAATCAAAGACTCTCCGAAACCAAACAGCTCCCGTCTCTATTCACAATGAATAAAGATCGACTTATTTCTAAGCCACGACTTTTTCCAAGGTGAAGTAGAAAATCCAATTAAAATTGGTTACCTTATACGCTTCTAAATAATAAGCAAATAGCTACAAATAAAATCTAAGTTGAGGACTTAATGAATCTGCTCATGTCTTGTTTGCCAAATAATTTTGAATGCACCTTAGGAAGAAATACTCATAATATACTCAATTCGTTTTTTTCTCATGAGTGCTCAAAAGCATTTTTCTCTTGAATGCTCACCCACACACACTTTGAACAAGGACTCAAGGTATAATATTTATAGACTTTTTTCCAAAATCAAATCCTAAGAAAAAATCTCAAGATTATCATGATTTTTAAGAAAACTTTCCAAAATATCCTTTTGAATATAAAATCAAAATCTTCAAATTAACTTTCCAAAAATAGATAAAATCAAATCAAGTCTTTTAAAAAAAATAAAATCTCAAATTAACTTTTTCTTTTTCAAATCAAATATTAAAAATCTATTTGGATTAAAAATAAAACTTTTAAATCTTCTTTCCTTAATTTCCAAAACTTTAAAGATTCGTACCTAAGGCATGATTAAGATTCACCTCATCCAACCAACATGAAATCTAAGATTTTATATTGCAACTTTGATCTTCACAATTTCATGACAATTGTGTTGCATTATCTTTATCACAATTCATCACAAACTAAGTCCTATAACAAATTTTAAAAAACTAAACAAACTGTTAAATACTTTGGCATCATTTATTTGTTATCATCAAAACTAAACAAAATCAAAATGTGGGATCCAACACGCTGTGCTTTGTCGGAGTTATAATAGATAAGCCACACAAAATAAGTTTATGTAATGTTTGCCTATTTAAGGATGTAAAATGTCATTTTTCCTTCTAAGCTACCTATTTTTGCCAAGCATAGCCTTTTTCACATCTATAGTAGGGGAGAGTGGGAAAAAAGGTTTCAAGAAATTCTCAGCTACAGCAAAAAAAAGGAATATGTAAATTACCAAAGTTTATACAAAATAGAAACTTTTCTCAAATCCCTGATAATATCCTGCATTCATGTGAGTAATTCCCATCTCGCATAGAAGTGGATCCCACACCGAAGATATGAACCAAAAGAAAATTATACTGAAAGACACCAATTGGTTCTCTTTATTGAGAAAAGTAGAGATGAAAAGGAAGGGTATGACAAAAGATTAACTTTATATCTTCCTTTTTTATTGTCTAAGATATGGATTAAACAAAAGGTTCCTGCTTGTAACCAACACGCACCACTCAATCACTCATTGCCTGGTCAAGGCTAAAGTAGTGCCATCAAAGCTATGATTAGATAATACCATGGCATTTAGTGAAGTACTACTGTGATCGGATTTGGATTTTCAAAAATGAAAAATTAATCATACGATCATGTTATTTGATTATAATTACTTATTGATGATGAGATAAGAAAAAAAATACATATAACTTTTTTTTTTTTGGTGAAAAAAAATATATAATTTTTAAATAAGTAATTATGATCAAATAACATAATCACATGATCACATTTTCACGTAAAAGAATCCAAATTAAAAAAACTAAGCTTATTATTGCAGGTGAGCAAAACAGCAAATTGTGACAATTATGTCAGTGGCATTCTCTCCATTGTCCTCACGAAAATGAGGATTAAAAAATAAATTACATTTCGCATTAATCACAATTGTTCCTGCTTTTACCGACAATTCTGACAACCATTTTACATCTATCAGCCAAGCACGTCCTTAGAAAAACACGTTTGCAAATCAATTCAATTGGCACAAGTAAATTGAACAAGTAAAGATAAGAACATGTATTTAATTTTCTTTAAAATTGTCAGAAATTTAAAATTTTAATCCTAAAATCTATTTCAAATCAGACTAGTCACGAAGCAATGAATCGATTGGAATATCTCAAAAAAGAAAAAAAAAATACACGTTTGACTCATTAGAGACTCAATTGTAAATTCAATGGAGCAACGTTACCTTTTAAAAGAACAATAATAATGTTACAATGGAAACACTCGGGATGTGAGACAAAATTTTTAATATTACATTTGCCCCTAGAACAACGCTAAACGTTAGCTGAATACAACAATAACAACCACCAAGTCTCAGCATGTGAGATAGGTTAGACAAATCAAATGTCATTGAGTTTTATCAAAATCTAAATTTCAGTAGTTTGTCCTAAAGTTTTCTTCGGCCTAATGTCATGCTTTGTTGCCAATCTTTGCATAACCAGTCCAAGCCCGGATGAAAGGTGAGGGTTGTATATGGCAACTTATCCCAATTCTTATATGGATCAAGGACGCATATTTTAATGAAATAAAGGTAAATAGAACAATAATCTACCGTAGTTTAAGCCAGTTTCAAGATTTTAATCAACATGAGGAACAGAAGCTCCCATCTCGTGCAACATCCCACTCTTCAAGGCCTTTCAGAAATGATCTGATAGCAAGATGTTCAGAAGCGTATGTCATGAAAGACGTTAATATCACGCCCCCAACAATCATCAAACCTAACCTGTTAGAAATATAAATCAAAATATAAGTGTAAATTCGAAGAAAAAGATTTCACAAATGATGATTTTTTTTCATAAAATTTAAATTAAAAAAATACTTAGAAATATAGTTAAATCCACTTCAAGATAAATGCATACCAAACAAGGGAAGATTATTTTGGTAGATTCCATTAAATTTCAATTTCATGCAAACTAGTGCTGGTATTCTATGCGCTGTAAATAAGCGACAAAAAGCACCCCGCTAGTGACACTACAATAGAAGACAGACAAAGAAAAACCATCCTGTCACAAATGAATTGCTCTGTTCAGAAATACATACTATCTGTTTACTGTTTAGTATTTACTTTGCTCCCTCCTCCCTCTCCCTTAAAAAGTGCAAGAAAACAACAGCAAACAAAGCTATTAAAGCCCCTAATTGTTTCCAGACCACCAGTTTAGTTGAATCTGGTAGAAGAGCTTAATTAAGATGTGAGCCAAAAAAAAAGCAAAGAAAGACCAATTAAATGGTCAATAACCTTTACAGTTAACGGTTGCTCCTCCCATTTCTTAACCTGGGTAATGGATGAAATCACAGCTTGAAAGCCTATCAGATGGACATGATTCCAAGTTACCACTCAAAAGAGATAAACCGGAGATTGTAGGTTCTTTTGAATTTGAAATTTGAAATCACAGGCAACTGTGCATGTTTCAATGTGATATATTTACTAATAAATTGTAATGAAAATTACCGTAAAAACAAAGCAGTAATTCCAAAAAGACAAGGCAAAGATGGAGCAACAATGGCCAAGAAGGCCATCCCTAATCCGTAGTACCATGTAGCACCATCACAAGAAGGTATCTGTCGCTGATGGCCTGTGAATACAGATGAGATAAAATTAATGATGACAATTAGGAAAAAAAAAAAGACTAAGGATCTTGAGGACACAATTAAATGAAAGACAAAAACCCCAAATAAGCTCTACTCCTGGAGAACATACGTTTTCCCGAATCATCATCAGAAGATCCATGATGAGACAATGAAGGTGCTTGTGACGCCATGATCTTTCCCCAATGGTAAATCAAATTGAGATAACCTCCAAATAATATGAAGAAGATTGTGAATGTCCATTCATACATCAAAAGCAAACCAGTCCATGGAGTCACTTGCCGAGGTACTGTCAAGAGAGCTAATCCAAGAGACACCACTGCAGTCATAAAACAGACACAGACAGAAATACCGCCCAAATATGCAGGCACCTTATACTGAGCACCATTTAAGAGCTGTTTACAGAATAATTTTGGAATGTTAAAAATATACAAGCAGTATGCATATCCAAATATAGGATTTGGATCCTCTCTCTTGAGGCCATCACATGACCCAGTCATTTGATGAGAAAGATACACAATGTTGAGCTCAAGAACTTTTTGTGCCTCTACATAGGGCATTGTGTCCATCTCTCATCAAATTAATTGGTCATACGAGGGCCTCACATGAGAGGATCCAAATCTCCAAACAAGACAGAGAAGTACAAACTGACCTGATGGGTGGAATTAATAGTTGACGTAGAAATGTTAGTATATGCAAGTGGCCCACCTGATTTAATCCTATAATAAAGGTGTCTGACATGATCACATAGTGAGCTTCTACAACAGGAACCGTAGTACCCTTGATTCTGCCAAAAATACAATGTTATGAGTCTCATGTGAATTCATAGTGCTTGGAGAATGATATCAATCCATGATAGCTGACCTTCAGAAACGAACGATAGCAACAGAAGAGCACAGCACAAAATGGTAACAGAATAAGAAACTTCACAAGAAAATCATCTTTAGGATTTCGGCCGCCTCCAGTTCCAGGAAGGGATTCCTCCAGCTGATCCCTTACATTCTGCAGCCTCAACAAGGTAAGAACAAATAAGTCGACATATTTTTATCACAAACTTCAACTTGAAGAGATGACTACTTAAGCAATATGGCCTTTTAAAAATCAATAGAAGACAAATTTTTGAGATATTGCCAAATAGGATAATAAGTTGCACAAATACCTGCCAGACATCAACAGGTTTCAAAAGCCAAGATGTCCACCAGTCCCAAGGCTTAAGAGGACCCAGTGTATAATGAATCACACGGAGTTCGTTCTCATCTACCATCCACTGGATAAATCACCATGAATGGTAAGATAATCGAACCATAATATGCAATGTAAAGGAACACTACATTTAAATGCAGATATTAGGTATGTGTGCAAGAGTATGCAAAAAATATTTTCGTAACTTATTCAGCCTAGGTGGAAAGAAAAAAATTCACAAGAATCTGAATTGCTCAATTCTTATTAAAATCATGTTCATCCACCTCACACCATTCTAAAAATCAGCTAGAACATTTCAAATTGATTGAAAGGCAAAGGTTTCCTACAGACCACGCATGCCCAAAACCCAGTTTCTAGAAGGAAGTAAAGCAAGATCAAAATGTTTCGATGATGGAAAATTTTGAGGCTTTCCTCCTGTACCTTATATAACCAGATCAACAAGTGCTGATTCTAACTGCTATAATTTCCATGTTGCTAACAGTAAAATTCCAATCCAATAGCAGCACTAAATAATATCTTTATCATTATTAACATAGGTCACTGCAATGCCATAACTAGTAAAGAGCTGCTTCTTCACTTACTCCAATTTCTACCATAAGCTCCTAAAACAACAAAAGAAATTCATCTCAACACAAATGAAGAATACTCCGTTATTTAGTGGCGGCAGTTTCTGTCAGGCGGGTCCAAAGGGAAGCCCGTGGCGGGGGACCACCACCAATGAGCTAAGGCTACCACCAATAGACTAAGTTACTCCAAGTACACCAAGTGGATCCGACACCACATCTCAACCCAAAACCTTAAGGCATTGGGTTCATGGGTCCTACATGCAATTGTTGAGAAAGGTTTATTGAATTCTTCCTTTAACCTATTCAGAAAGGCTTTAATTTTTTAACACTTCAATTTAAAATAATAACATTTTATTCCAATGATCACAAATATTACCTGTTGAAAAGACAGTAGATGTTAAACTAATTGCACCATATGTACTGGAACATTAATTATTAAACATCAATATGCGAACATGTAGAACTCTTACAGACAAGTTAGACATTAATCATATAAGGCAACTGGATCTAACGGACATCCATCTGAACTCAAAACTCAAATAAGGATATCAAGCATAATTAAGTTAAAAAGGGAAGAAACAAAAAAGGTGGACGTATCTTTCATGTATTGCCCCTACTTACTTAAAAGGAAAGAACCATCCTCTTATTACCTATATTCCAGTACCTTGTTAGCAAGCATGTAAAGACCAACATCTGCATTATAAAGTGTGGAAAGTCGCTCCATTTCAGGAACTGGTCTAGTATCCAACACTTCAGGGGTCAAGTTTGGCTCAAAAATATGTGCATTGGGAAATCCAGAATAATATGAATTAAGAAACCCCTGATCCCCTGTGAAAGTGAGAAGATGGATGAAGCCAATTGTTCAAACCTATCAGGTTCAAATCCACATCTAATACAAGATGCTTCAAACAAGGAAATTAGAATAATATCATTTAAAACTAGCACACAAAAATCACTATACCTCCAGTGTAAGATGGCAGAGTGTTGACTTTGCTCATCATGTCGTTAAAAACAGTTGTAGATGGCTGCAACACCATGACTCCAGAATTCAACCTCTCAGAATGTTTTAAATTAGCACAGAATTTTCCACATTTGAAGAGTTCTTCAATATTTTTAACCACAATAGTATCAGCATCGAGATAAACAACTGTATATACATCAAGACAGCCAACAAATTATACTGTGTAAATCTGAGGAGTTACATTCCATTTAAAAGCCAATAACATAAATGGAAATTTAGAGTGCCCTCCATCATTTCTATGATTAGATACAATAAACTAGCAAAAAACATAAATAATTAACCTTTCTTGTAGTCAGTCATGTTAAATATTTTCAGCTTTGTATAGACACCCCAAAATCTCTTTGGACGTACTTGATTAGGATTTGCCAGTAAACTAATCTTCTCCACTATCCAACCGTCAGCCTAAACACATAAAAAAGAGTTTAAAAATTATAAAAACATTAGAATTACCAAAATTTGTGATTCATGTCAAGTGAAACATAAACTTCAGAACTTTAATGTAAAATGTTTTTTATACAAAGAAACAGTCTCCAAAATCCTGAGGAGCGAATTTCATCTCTCGTTCGAGAATGATGACATCAATGCAATTAGCAAACAAAATACAAATATGAGAACGTACCCTTAGAAGGTTATTGGTATAATCAGAGACACCGTCTGAGACCAAAACCACCATATCCTTGTTGGATCCAGTGTCCCGAATCGATTTTCCCAGAACTCTAACGCCCAACAAGAATTCATCTCCGTACAATAGAGTCACATACGCCACATCCGTCCTCTGAGATCCCAAAGAAGCTTCTGATTGAACAGAAACTAACAAAATTATCAACCATAACCATGTACTATTATTGTATGATTTCATTGTAAACTCTTTTCACGAGGTGAAATCTCTCTCTCTCTCTCTCTCTCTCTCTCTCGAAAATAATCCCTTTTCGATGCTGCACTGCAAGTTCAAACGGTTCAAGGGATTTGAATTTTCACTGTGGTCTCTGAACGCTGAACCTTCCCTTTGAGGCTGCCCTGCAAAAAATTATAAGATGAAGGAGTAAATCATAATTCGTTTATTGAAAGCATAAATAAATGCGGGGGATTAATTTTCTCATTTCATGAGAATAATTTCTTATTTCTCATGTTACACACAATACATGTCCAAAAATATGAGAAAACAAAAAAATTAATATGGGTCTCACCTTTTAATTGTGAGTGTAACTTGAAAAATTTTCTCACATAGAATAAAAAAACTATTTCCCATAAATGTGACTCATGTTACATTAATTGTAAGAGAAATGTGGCAATAAAAAGAAGAAATGAAATTAAAATGTTTTTACGGTTTATTTTTCATCAAATTTATTAAGTTATATTCATTAATTTATTATTAATTTTAATAAATTATAATCATTGGAGTGACAAAAATCACCGATACGGAAGACATCAAAACCTCGTGTATTTGAAGAAATCAATCTGAATAACTCGTCTATATGCACGATGGTTAAAAAGCGCAGCATGAGTCCACCCTCATGTAATTTTTTTTTCTTAAAAAAAATATTTTAAATATTAGATTATGGCTTGATTGGTGTATGTGAATGACTATTCTATGGGTACCGGCCACACTTTGCTTGTATATTCATGAGAATGCATAGTGTAATCCGTACATTGCACTTTGCATTACCCAGAATGCATAGACAAACTCAATATTGCTCGCTATATTGAAGAAATTTGTGTACTATAGTAATAATATTGACGAAAAATTTTGAGTAAATTATTAACTTTATTAAGTGGGACCACAAGTATTTGAAAATGATAATAACTCACTTTACTTGATAACCAAAATTATTAACTTTTGGCCATTGAGCAGTTAGATATTTTCATGAACCACTTCGTCGTCATGGTTAACTTCCTCCCCACGTTAAAACTTCACTGGTACGGAGAACATCAAAGCCTCGTGTATTTAAAATCACCAACCCAAATAACTCGCCTATATGGGCCGTGGGTTAAAATGGGTTAAAAAGGGCGGCACAGGTCCACCCTCATGTAATTTTTTTTTTAAAAAAGTATTTTAAATGTTAAATTATTACTTGATTAGTGAATATGAACAATTGTTGTATGAATATCGGCTATAATTTGCCTATGTATTCCCGGAATACATAGTATAATCCATATATGTTTCTAATTTCTAAATCCAGGGAGCGTTTGGTAGAGGAATTTTTTTTTTTTATCCGAGAATCTTAATTTTTAAAAATATGATTTTTACATTCAGTTTATGATAATATCTGAAAATTTAAAATTTAAAAAAATTCAATTTTCCGAAAATCCTGAAGAATATTGCATACCAAACGGGCCTTAACTTTTTCTTTCTCTACTTTTCTCATGGTCCAGTCCAATCCACTCCCCCCTTGTATTTCCAAGAATAAACGAGTTAATTGGATTGGGCCGTTCTTACTAATATTTGTTGGACTTTTTCATGGGTGAAGTTTGTTGGGCTATTTTTAACAAGTATTTTCAACAAGTCTTTAGAAATTATAAAACAGTTTCGTAAAATGATAAATAAAAAAATTTAAAAGTAGAAAGTCATTTTGACCGACTATAACTATATATTTGTGTGCAATGCATGATAATCAAAAATAAAACGCACAGAATTTTGATTATTTGAAAGAAAGAAAATAAGCACGCGAAGGGAAATTGCAAAGAGCTCGATTTGGTTGGCCTCCTCACACTTTGAAAAATACCAAAGGTTGTTTTATGATTAAATTATAATTGTTATGCAATTTTTGGCTTCCCAGAGTTCAAACAACGAGATAGTTTTCGAAGAAAACAAATCAAAATGATTTTTCAAGTCATTGAAGATCTGTCGGTGAGTGGTGGTGACCTTTCTCCACCATTCAAGAACTCCTACGAACTCTATATTGTAAGATAAAATAATGTATAGTTTTTTCTTTCAAAAAATGAAAAGGAATAAAGCGTACAAAGGATATGAACTAATCAGTGTCATACTCATAGGCAGAATATATACTTTGCCGAATACACCCATAAAATACTTATGTGGAGAATGGACTCTGCACAAAGTTTAAATTTGTCAATACTCAATAAGTTTTTATTATGTTTGTTTGGAAGCGATTGTCTTGAATCAACGTCTCGTGACAATTTTGGATGTATTTAAATATTATTTATCATTTTTTTAATTATGTGCAATTAATGAATATGCATATATATGTTAGTTCATTAAAAAAAATTGATCTGGTGTTGGTTTAATAAAAATGTCATATATATTCTCGATGATATTCTTATAATTAAGGTTTGATTATCAAACTATAATAATCATGATTATTTATACAATGGTAATGAGATAATTGATGATTATTTATATAATGGTAATGAGCTGATTGTGTAGCAAAGCTAGTTCTGTATCCTTTGATGGGTGAAATATATTACTATGGGACTATGGGAGTGTTCTTAGACATAGTAGTATATGAACCAAAGCTTTTGTAGGAGTTCGCCTGTATGTATCTCAGAGAAAGCTAAGAGCAGAGAAATGTGTAGGAGCATTGTGGCTCGATATTTCAGCAAAATAATAGCTCAATAAATGAAAGATGTCTCTTCAATGGGTGAAAATGGGTATACATAGCTGAAAAATATTTCTTAATAAAATAAAAGAGTCATAAATGTTTGCTCGTTACCTCAACTCTATGAGTAAGGAAATACACCACTAACGTGTACTATAATGTGGTGAGTTGTGGAATGAGTGAGAAATCCTCTACAATGAGGTCCATGATTTTCACTATAGAAAGACAAAAGAATGGTCCCTTAATCTAGAGCATATATCTACTACGTACGTGACTGAAATTATCTGAATACATTAACTATCAAATTTTCACAATAATACAAATAGTTCAAATATTAATATTCTTTAGATCAATTATACATTTCAATAAATAAAAAATATTTTATCATGAAAGTATTAAAATATTTCACTTAATATATGCTTGGAATTGGGTTTAGAAGAAGATAAGATTCATAAAAAAATTTAACTTATAAATAACTTCTAGCTTAAAAGAGAGAGAATTCAAACAGACATAAGTCAAGCCGCATCAAGACACTAAGCTCTTGCTTCATATCCTCGTGTTTAAATAGACCTTATTATTGTATGTATGCACTTCCTCTTCTCCTTCTTATTTTCTCTCTCTTTTATTTATTTTTACTAGAAAGTTGTTAGAAGCAAGAACTTTAGTTTCTCAAAATATGAATTGGAAGGTGCGTATATGGATTTTGAGTCATGAGGTTGATTAGAGACATGTCTTTTAGAAATGATCGAAGGAGAAATACCATCCACTATGGGATACCTGTCTTTCGCTGAGTGCTTGCCATCTGTGGCCATAAGTACTACTGAAATGAACAAGGCAAGTAAGTAAAGTGAAGTGACGAAGTTTACATTCGGCAAGTCTGGTTCTTGGCTCTTTTTTATTTAGTCTTCATGTTCTTTGTCTGCACAACATATATATGACAAAGTGACAATATGTAGAACTATCATTTCGTATTTGATACCAAAGTTTGTAAGATCCCCCAACTTTTCAATAATAAATATCTCAATTTTTAGGCCTTATTTATGGTGTGCTGAGGTTAATTTTTATTTCTTTGTTAGGCCAAGTTGGTTTCATTTATCTAATTAAATACTTTTTAGTGATCATAAGTACTTTTGTTTTATCTCTGCTTAATTTCATTGCAATTGCACCCTCGGAAAAAAAAAGTTTTCAGCATCCTGCATATGAAGTAAGTATAAAAGGGCCATTAAAGGGGAAAAAAAAAAAGGAAGAAAAGATAATGACCAGCTCTATAATCTTCATTCCTATTCGGAATACCTGTCTATCGGCGCCTAACTGAATGTAGAGACAGGCAATTGGATCTCTATCATGATAGAATGTGTTGCGTTATTTACACAAAAATATGAATAAATAAATAAAGAGAAAAATGTTTCTGCAGTTAATGCAGATAAATTATTTACATTTATTTCCAAAACGACGACGTTTTGGTGTTAAAATCTTAAAAAATTATAAATATAAAGACTATTATAACTCTGAAATAAATTAAAATTACAAAAACACCATGATTTTCGCTCCAAAACGACGTCGTATTGACTTACTGCAGATAACGGCAGAAAAAACGAACCCATAAATAAAATAAGTTTTACAAGAAATTATTTAACCAACCAACTTTTATCTTTTTAGTTTTTCCATGTTGTTACGTCATCAAATGTGAAGTTTATGGAAAATGGAATATTTTATATATGTGAGGATTTTATATAATGTGACGTGAAAATTTTGTATAATTTTTTTATAAATGTTAAATAAATAGGATTTTAAAAAAATTTATGAATATTAATGAGGAGAGAAATAGAAATAAAATTTTAATTATAAAATCATATTAAAAATTAATATGAGGAAACCATTTTCTATATAATTCTTCTATTTTCAAGTTATTTTCGTAGTAAAAGAGGGCGTACATCATGTATGATAGAGTCTTGACAATATTATTATCTACTCATATATATCCTTTAATTTTAACTTTATACATATAATTTTGTACTCTTTTTATTAGATCTTCACTGATTCATCGATTAATCAATTAATCCGGATGAGACGAATATAATTACGGGAGCGAGAAAGTTTTTTCTATTAATTTTTTTTTTTTTTTTGAAAATATTTCTATTAAATTTTTAAGAGCGTACTTAGGACTCAAATTTAAATTTACTGATTAAAGTGGAACAGCCGGCGCAAATCTTGTATTCTTGTATACTTAATTAGTTAATTTCTCTTCCCTATCCAAAGCTATGATTTAAAATCATATTATTAATTATTTACTGTCACCTTGTTTGCTAATATGGATAAGCACGCCACCGTTATTCTATTTTTTTTTTTAAAAAAAACTATGCCATGTCCTTCTAATTAAATTAAACATATATACGGGCATAAAAAGATTAATTAGCATTAATTAGAAGTCCAGGACCACATTAACAGAGAAGGCTATCTGGTCGCTTCATCTTAATTTTAGCTAGAGTAGACTACAGAGTTTGGATAGAGTTCTTAATTAAAAAAAATGATCATTCACAGTCCAAGCTAAGTTATAAGTTCTATCTTCCATTTATTTTGTAGTCATGTTAATTAAACAGTACTAATGATCTAGGTGTAAACAAAGAGATAGGATGAATATAACCCTTTGCTTTTTTTGTTTTTGATGTGATCCATTTCTTCAGACATAAGGACTCCTGTTTCACTCCGTTTTTCTTAGATCTATCATTCAACGGAAGTTTTTTTTTTCATCAGACGACCGGAACAACTCAAAAAAAAAAAAAACGCGGTACTGTTCACCGGGTATTGTTCATGCGGTACTGTTCAAAAAAAATTTGTTTTTTTGTTTTTGTCTCCTCTACTCGGATCTGTGTTTTTCTCTCTGATCTGACGTCGTTTGTAACACCCCGTTCTAGAACCGGATTGTTATCATTGCGTACGGCATTAAGCGCAGTTACAATCACATTGGTTCAATTAGAAAACCGGATAAATTTTTCCTTTTTAAACAAGCCGGATTTAAATAACCAAGTGCGTGATCATAACTATATATACTTCGCGGAATAGTGGGACTAAACTTAATATTATATTCCCATTCTACTTGACAATACGTCGTTAAATGTCTTCATCACTTTAATTATCAAATTAATTCTAAACTCCTTTTATGATTCACATCTTCTACTATGTTATAGGATTCTTCATTAGCTACGCGTGGGTTCAAACCGCGCTCAAATCGGAGCACCGTAGCCAAAGTTATGCATTTTCTAAGAAAAGGGTGCGAAACCTCCAGAACCCCCGCGCCCGTAGCGTGAGATCCACGCCCAGAGCGTGGGAAAACAGAAAGTTGACGCCCCAAGCGTGGATCTGGCGCCCCAAGCGTGGATGCTACTGTCTGATCTCGTAATTTGGCGCCCCAAGCGTGAATCTGGCGCCCCAGGCGCCATCCACAGGGCTGGGTGACCCAAAACAAGGTCATTTAACCTACCTATGGTTTTCCACTCATAACTTGAGCTATACTCACTCAAATTACACCATTTTGGTCTCTATGGAAAGCTAAGAGAAATGTCTACAACTTCCATAGAGACATCAAAGTCCAATTCCATCACATTGGGTATGAAAATTGATCAACCGGACGGGATGTAATTGTTTTCTCAACATTTTCCAATTTAGCACTAGGTACCTAATATAATTTCCAGCTCAACAATCCAATATTCATCATGCATTCATATCCTTGAAGTAAATAGCATTAATACAAGTTTAATTACATAACGGGGGACTTAGCTACAAAAGGCTATGATCATCTCTTGGCTCTCATCAACCAAAGAGATATCCAATGGCATAATCATAGGCTAAGTCCATCAAATATAACGAGATATACATATGTCAATGCTATCAATGATCAATCCTATACACGTAAATCTACAATATAACCATTTACTTTTTTTGTTTTTGATGTGATCCATTTCTTCAGACATAATTTTTCGCTAAACTCTACGATGGATGTCCCGAAAGGAAGCAAAGTGTTGAACAAGTTTTGCTCTTAGCAATATCTACTCCTAATTAATTTTAGCATTGGTCCTGCTGTTTAAGGACTGCGGTTTCTGACTTTCTTCTATATTTTAGATAATTAGATGGTTAGTTTACTAAATCCAAAGTTTTCGTCCTTTCTGCTAATCAACGTGCAAGATTTTTCTACGTAGGAACTGCTTTAGCTATAAGCTAAGCTATGCATAGTTGATAGATAGTACCACCATGATAATTCCGTCTAGTGAGCTATCTATCCAAGAAGTAGTATAGCTTGAGTCTAAATGAATGAGTTTTGATCTAGGAGATAAAATTTAGGAAGATAATTGTCTTATGTCACGTAACACAAATTATTATATGTTGCACACTCATAAATCTTGGGCTCATTTTTTCTTTTCTTTTTTTATTTTTTTTTAAATTATGGGCCCCACAACTTTGTTTCATCCACATAAAATATATATCTTATGCAACATAAGATTAATAACTCCAAAAAATTTAATACTACGGATTTAACAAACTCTATACCTATGATGCACGGACACGGGACATGACACGCCGACACGTTAATTCTAAAAAATGACATATTTTGACACGTTGGGACACGTTTTGATATGAAATAATATTTTTAATATATATAATATAATTTATATTTAATACATATAACAGTCCATAATAAGTCATATAACCAATCAAATATTCAAATTTCATAACATAAATATACACAAAAATAATTTTTCGTAGAAAAAAATTAATTTATAAATGATTTTTTTTTTAATTAATAAAAAATTAAGACTAAAAAAAAAAACGTGTCCGAGCGTTAACCACGTGTCCGAAAAAGTTGACTGCGTGTCGAAAAAACGTGTCGAAGTGTTTCGGAGAGTTGACCACGTGTCCTAAAATGTTGACCGCGTGTCCGAGCATGTCGGAGCATGTCCGTGTCGGACACGTGTCCGACACGTACAATTCCAAAAAAAATATCGTGTCCGTGTATGTTAGCTCTGTACACCCGTTTATTAAAATGAGTAAAAAAAATTTCATTTTAATCCTTTTTTTATATTTTCTTCTATATTTTAAAAAAAAATCTCATTTAGTCAGGGTGTAGATATATTTGTACCAAAAATTTGCTGTTAATAATAACTATGTACCCGATCTCAAAACAGAGAAGTTACCTAGAAATTTGAGTTCAAAGTTTATATTTAAATTATTATTTTTTTTTAAGTCTGTATTGTGCCAAGAAATTCCAATTATCCAAAGAAGCTTTTACGATGGTAGGTCTTTGAAAGAACATTTACAAATATCTCTTCTATAAAAAAATGGAAGAGAAAAGTTATGCGAGATGTATTGATATTTGTATGCTTACATTATCAAGCATAGAGATTTATTCAGTTTTTGCATAGGACTAGCTACCATTTGTTCTCGATGCAAAATTAAATAATATAAAAATTAATGTTACATAAACATCAAGAATTAATTCTTGAACATGAACATATATAGCATTATTAAAACATAATTATGAATAAGTTAATTTAAAGTTTCTGTCATTTTAATCTCAGCTATATTTATGTAAATAACATTCAAAAGATAAGACCATTAGATAGAAACAAAATGTTTATATTTAATTGTTTTGATATTACAATTTTCGCATTAATTAAGAAATGTGTTGTACTGTCTAATGTCTATAAGAGGAGCCAAAATCTCGAGTTCGCTGTCATAAATTCATATTCTGTAATGAGGAAATGATGAATGGCGGTGGTGGGCCTAAATCTTTGGCATAGAGGCATGTGGGGAACCTAAGCTTTCATCCTTTCGTTGATTCCAAAATGAGCAGAAAATAATAGCATATGATGTAGTTGGAAGCATTAAGCAGCTTCCTTTTCTTTTGGTGATATCACTTCCAATTATGAGGAATCAAGTACCATTCCCTCTCCCTCTTAGGAACTTGCCCATTGCACATGGCTTCCAGCCCTTTCCCTTTCATTGTTTATGGGTCTAATTATTAACCTTTGATTGGAAAAACAAGAATGTATATTACATTAATACTATCTCCTTTCATGCAATAACTTTATAAAAAAAAAAATTAATATATCTATAATAATTGCACAGTGCCAGCTGTGCCCATGTGGTGGCCTTAAAATGGGACACATCTGCTTTTATGACAGGGAATGGGGTTTGGTAGGTACAGACAATGATTGTCTCAAAACACATTCCCTGATAATATATACATCTCGCTCTTCCTGTTACAAACTTGAGAAGAAAAAGTTCCAAGCTCTCTGTTGTGAAAATACTAATCTATTTAGCTTGTGATAGATAAGTAACTATATAGTTTAACTGATAAGTGATTAATGATACAATTTCACATTAACTATTAAAACAAACAATTTCTTAATTGAATTACGTACTTCTATTTTGTGTTAACCAATTATGCTAAGTGGTGAAAATATACTAAAATTCCACTACTTCTACGTAGTAAAGTCTAACACAATATTTGCTTAACACTCTGGTATTGTACCACTATAGTTATATCTTTCAATCCATCTTTGCATATAACTGAAGTTGAAGCGCAAGATGTTGTGAATACTAGGGTGTCAATATAGGTTATGACACGTGGATCGATCCGCGACACGACACGAAAATTTGTGTTGAGATTGACCTGTAAAAAAAATCGTGTCGTGTTCGTGTTGGGAAAAATGACACGTAAAAAATTCGTGTTGATGTATTCGTATTCGTGTTGATCCATATTTTATTTTTATTTTTTATTATTTTTTTAAATTTTTTTAATTTCGACCTTTTTTAAAATAAAAAATTGTCAATTACCGTTTTGATTCCTATTTTGCGTGTTATTCGTGTCGTGTTAGTTTTTAAGATTTTGACACAAATAAAAATTTATATCATGTCAAATTCATGTCGTGTCGACCCGTTTTGACACCATCACAATACAATATTCATTCATGATTGTATCTTAAAACGTACCCTATCCTCGTAGTAACACAAACATGAGAACTACTTCAGCAGAAATGTTTAGAAAAATATATTATGACAACGGACAAGTTAAAATTTGACCAACCTTGCTTTTGGGGTTTTAACAGATTAATCATTGGTGTGCTCACCATTGAACACTTTTTTTTTCCCCTCCATGGTGCTATCTCTGCTTCAATATAACATAACTTGCACAAGAATGGCTAAGTAAAAGGAAAAAGAATTAAGCATAACGACCAGTTAAATTACTCACATGGGTTGACCTTATTATAAGCAGTTCTGGAACACATTCTGTGCATGTTATGATGTCTAGGAGATTTCAAATGAGTCCAAAGATTGACAGTCATCAGTTGCACATGATTAGCTGGTGCAGATCCCAAGAACCCACGTATATCCAATAAATTAATTATCCTTTTTCTTATCAGTTATCCATCACTAATTAGCATTAACTATAAACTAATTTGTCTCTCAGAACTTGCTATAACTTTCCCTCAACTCCGCTACTCTCTCTGTTCCTTGCTATGAAAAAAAATGCAATAAAATTAAGAGGGACGAAAAGCAGAAGAAAATAACCACCAATATGCAGACCTACCTGCTGCTCTTCATTGGTCTCTCTCTTTTTTTTGCTGAGGGAGCTCAAGCTGCAGCAGATGATGAATTGTCAACTCTGCTATCAATCAAATCCAGTCTCATTTATTCAATGAATTCTTTGAATGATTGGCAACTATCAAGAAATGTGACACAGCAAGGTTCACCCCATTGCAACTGGACTGGAGTTGGTTGCAACTCTCAAGGCTTCATAGAGAGTCTTGACCTCTCCAACATGAACCTTAGTGGTCGGGTTTCAGATCACATCCAATCCCTTTCAAGTCTATCTTTTTTCAACATAAGCTGTAACAACTTTGCTTCATCACTTCCCAAATCATTGTTCAACCTCACCTCCTTAAAGAGCTTTGATGTGAGCCAGAACTACTTCACTGGCACCTTTCCAACTGGACTTGGAAGAGCTGCAGGATTGATATCAATTAATGCATCAAGCAATGACTTTTCTGGTTTTCTTCCTGAAGATATTGGAAATGCAACATTGCTCGAGAGCCTTGATTTTCGAGGGAGTTACTTTGTAAGTTCAATCCCCAGGAGTTTTAAGAATTTGAAGAAGCTCAAATTTCTAGGCCTTTCAGGAAATAACTTCACTGGGGGGATTCCAGAATATCTTGGGGAACTCATATCTCTGGAGACATTAATTCTAGGATACAACGAGTTTGAAGGTGAGATCCCTGCAGAGTTTGGCAACCTCACCAATCTTCAATACCTTGACTTGGCTGTGGGAACTCTCAGTGGACAAATTCCACCTGAATTGGGTAAGCTGAAAAAACTCACTACAATTTACTTGTACCATAACAACTTCACAGGAAAAATTCCACCTCAACTTGGCAACATTACTGCACTAGCATTTTTGGACCTCTCTGACAATCAGATTTCAGGAGAGATTCCAGAAGAACTTGCTAAATTGGAAAACCTGCAGCTCTTGAATTTGATGAGCAACAAACTAACTGGTCCTGTACCAGAGAGGCTTGGGGAATTGAAAAATTTACAGGTGCTTGAGCTATGGAAAAATTCTTTAGAAGGTCCTTTGCCACTAAACCTTGGAAAGAACTCTCCTTTGCAGTGGTTGGATGTGTCCTCTAACTCATTATCTGGTGAGATCCCTCCAGGTTTGTGTAATGCAGGCAATCTCACTAAACTAATCCTCTTCAACAATTCCTTCTCTGGTTCCATTCCAAGTGGACTTTCAAACTGTTTGTCTTTGGTACGTGTTCGGATTCAGAACAATCTTATTTCCGGAACTATTCCAGTGGGGTTTGGAAACCTCCCAGGCCTTCAACGGCTGGAGATGGCAAAGAACAACCTCACTGGGCAAATTCCACTAGAAATTGCCTCATCCACATCCCTCTCTTTCATTGATGTATCTTGGAACCACCTTGAATCATCTCTACCTTCAGAAATTCTTTCTATTCCAACCCTTCAAACCTTCATTGCCTCTCACAACAACATTCGAGGAAATATCCCACAAGAGTTCCAGGACTGTCCATCTCTCTCTGTGCTGGATCTTTCCAACACTTATATCTCTGGTACAATCCCAGAAAGTATTGCTTCTTGTCAAAAATTAGTCAACCTTAACCTTCGAAACAACCAGTTGACTGGTGGAATCCCGAAATCAATCACAAACATGCCCACCTTGTCTGTTCTTGATCTGTCCAACAATTCGCTGACTGGGAGGATACCTGACAACTTTGGCAGTTCCCCAGCTCTGGAAATGCTGAACCTGTCCTATAACAAACTTGAGGGACCAGTACCCTCAAATGGGATTCTAGTGACCATAAGTCCTAGTGATCTTATCGGCAATGAGGGTCTTTGCGGAGGCGTTCTCCCTCCATGCTCTCACAGTTTGACTGTGAAAAGCCGAAAAAGGAGCTCACATGTCAGACACATCATTATTGGTTTTGTGACTGGAATATCAGTGATTTTGTCTCTTGGTGCAGCATATTTTGGTGTTAAATGGTTATACAAGAGATGGTACTTGTATAACAATTCCGTCCATGATTGGTTCAAACAGAGCAGTGAAGATTGGCCCTGGAGGTTAGTAGCATTCCAGAGGATCAGTTTCACTAGTAGTGAGATCCTAACTTGCATAAAAGAATCAAATGTCATAGGCATGGGTGGCACTGGTATTGTTTACAAAGCTGAAATCCATAGACCTCATGTGACGGTAGCAGTGAAGAAACTATGGAGACCACAGGAAGACACAGAAAATGGTAATCATGTATTAAGAGAGGTGGAACTCCTAGGGAGACTTAGGCATAGGAATATTGTAAGGCTATTGGGGTATGTGCATAACGAAAGGGAAGTGATGATTGTTTACGAGTACATGCCTAACGGGAATCTTGGGACTGCATTGCATGGTGAACAATCTGAAAGGTTGCTTGTAGACTGGGTATCAAGGTACAACATTGCTCTTGGAGTTGCACAAGGGCTGAACTACCTCCATCATGATTGTCACCCACCAGTTATTCACAGGGATATCAAGTCTAACAACATTCTACTTGATGCAAATTTGGAGGCAAGGATAGCTGATTTCGGTTTGGCAAGGATGATGATCCAAAAGAATGAGACAGTTTCAATGGTGGCGGGATCTTATGGATATATCGCACCAGGTTAATTAATACTTATTACTCATGATTCAGTAATTTATTTAAGCATTAGCCAGGATATACTTAGTACTCATTAACTCATTACCAATATTAATATCACCTAAAGTAAAATAAACTGCTCTAGTGTGACAAGCCGAAGCCTACATATGCAAACTATGCCCCATTTTTGTTTTATAACTTTCTAGCTCAAAGAAGTGAAAGTGAAGGGCCACAAATTATTGACATCATGCTTATGTTCTATTTTATTTTAGAATATGGATACACTCTGAAGGTTGACGAGAAGATTGACATATACAGTTATGGGGTGGTACTTTTGGAGCTCCTAACTGGCAAAATGCCGTTAGACCCTGCGTTTGGAGAATCTGTGAACATAGTCGAATGGATACGGAAGAAGAGAACCAACAAAGCCTTGTTAGAAGCACTAGATTCCACCATAGCTGGTCAGTGCAAACATGTCCAAGAAGAGATGCTTCTTGTACTCCGGATTGCACTTCTATGTACTGCAAAGCTTCCCAAGGAAAGACCATCCATGAGAGACATTATATCAATGCTTGGAGAGGCAAAGCCAAGAAGGAAAAGCGTTTGCCGTAATGAGGGACAAGACAGTACCATGGAAAAGTCAACAATCTTCATCACCTCCCCAATAGTAAGCCTTTTATAACAACAGGTTGTTTAGTTTAATATTTTGAGTTCCCTCAGCCTCTGAATTCGGATGTATGCTTTGCCTACCTCGATCATTATTTTTAGCAGATAGCAATGGCATGTATTTCAGCGAGGTTTTGTTTCTTATTTTCTCTTTTAATTGAAGAAGGAACGGAGATTTCAGAACCACAATCAATCCATCAACAATAAAAGTAGCTAAAATGTGCATAAATATTGTATATTGACTCCCAAGAATGTCATTTTGATTAGAGTTTCCCATCTCAGCAAAGATGTCTTTAGCATTTGCAGACTTTTTTCTGGCCATCGCCCACTATCAACAGTCAATTTTCTCTTTCATAATTGATTACGTCTTGTTAGTTACTCAACTCGGAATTCACTCTTCATTAGTTCTTTCAAGTTATGTCTTCTTCCTTTACGGGTTTAACTGTCGCACAGTAAATGCAGGGAGAAAGAGGGCTTTGATGCCTCCCATGTCAATGTGGCAGCGTACATTGTTCCATAACAAATTACGCTTCATTAAGTTTGGAATTGTACTTGTTTTTAAAATTGGAAAACTAACTTATTTTTTTGTATTTCTTTTAGACTGAATGTGCCCTTATAGATTCAAGCTCGTCCAAGCAATACGGAAGAAACTGCAGTCACAACCATTACATATAATTCGTCAGATATGTTTGTGTAATCAAACTAATAACGAAATGTTAATCGAGCTGAAGTGTAGGATAAAAAGTCCAATAACATTCGAATATACAATTTACATTGCAATGATTGGGAAAAGCTATTAGGATCTTCCTGACATCAAGAAACGAAGGCTGAGAAGGAAAACTGCTATCTCTTCTCATCCCAACGAACACAGGCAGGATAATAGCACTACAGCATGATGCATCATACACTATGCATGCTTATCCAATTACAAATGTACCATCTGATCCCCAAATTTTTTTTTTTTTTTTAAAGAAAAAGAAAAGAAAAGAACTAGAGTCTCACCTCAAATTACCATACCCAATGGTATCCCATAGATCTAGGATGCTAGTAGAGCACTTCCTGATGCATTTCCTATTTCAAGAAAGTTGCCAGATGTTGGCTGGGAAACAGTGATGGAAACAGTGAGATTGGTCCTTAGATAGATGCAATGGGGGATTGGGATATTGTATAAAGATAAGTTATACATGTTGCAGACGAAAATTAAAATATCGTTGCATTTGTGGATGTCTACTCAGGCTGACATGCAATTCAATCTATGATAACATTACATTAGATCCTAAGATCAACCCACAGGCCAAAGTCAACGACCAATAAAACCAAAAGCTTTGGAAAATGAATATTTGTGCCCTTCCATAAAAAGTGATATGGTTAAAAAAAAAAAACACGCAATAGATAACATTGCCAGAATAATTGGAAGATCCGGAGGATTCAGAATAAAATTCTCCAAAATGAACTCCAAGATTATATTATTTCTCAGCAAGAATAAATTCTCCCAACTCATATTTAGAGATAATAATCATATACCTCACTAGCTTGAACTTCACCAAGGTAAAATGGCTCTTTCTCCTTGATTCCACCATTATCTTCACTAATTCTTTCTAAATCCTGCTAGAGGGTGATTAATCATGTTATGAAAAACAGAAGAATAAATTCCATCAAACCCGGTAAGAAACAACAGATTGAAAAAGGAAAATGTGGGGGGAAACCGCATGGGGCATATAATATCCTTAATTAGACATACCAAAGGAGCTCTCAGCACTGGCACTTCAATATAATACTGGAATTTTGATAAGATATACTAGCTACTTTAGTCTTTCAAGTACAAGAACATAACAAATATTAAATAAAAAAGGGCAAACACCGATACATAAGGCTCCCCAACTTGCGAGGGTAGATGTGAGGGTCGATTGTATGCAGCCTTACCTTTGCATTTTTTGCAAAGAGGCTGTTTCTCATACTCAAATCTGTGACTTTCGAGTCACAAGAAACAACCTTACCGCTGCTCAAGACTCACCCTCATGACGAATACTACAAGAAGAGATGCAGTGAAACTATACAAATAGATCCAGCTTTACACAAATATTTTAGTATCTTGTGTAGTTAATTAAAATAATTTAGATAAAATAAACAAGAATGTTGTTCATATAAGTGACATAGCACTGGTCAGTACTCCCACCAACATATAAACAAATTGGATTTAACAAATATAAAATCAAAATACCAACCAAATCGTATTTGCAGGCGCATAGATAGATTTGAAAAGAGGGTAAGAGATTGCAAAAACAATGTAAGATCAAGAGATTAGGCTTTTGAATTGGTAACTTAACCTAAATTCATAAAAATAAGACCTTCATATTAAGAGGTCAGAATGAATCACAATGTGTGGTAAATAATTCAGCCACGATATTCTTTATAATTGGAATGATATATAACTGAAATTACAACAAAAAGTGGGCACCCTTGGAAAATACATATTCATGTTCCCTTAGATATTAAAAGACTTTGAATGACATGTGCACCTGAATGTTTAAGAGAAGTCTCAAAGCAAGCTGAAAAAATACTAAATACAGAACCTCAGACACTAATAATCATTTACCTTTCCCGTCAAAATTTCAAACTCAAGTAATTCCTCTACAATCTTTTCTAGAACCAGGCGATTTTTCTGCAGGATTTCTCTTGCTTTGAGATATGCCAAATCAAACATCTAAGAATATCACAAAGTATTATATTAGATGTTTTCTTATATAAGAAGTTAAAATTTTACTAACATATGGCTACCTTTTCAACTTTAGCTGCCATCACATATTCATGATCATCCCCCATGCTTAATGCCGTCACCTAAGTCAAAAAATAAAAAATAAAAAATAAAAATACCAAAGACAATAAACGTCTTGCCTTTCACATGCAGTTGCCTTTCATTGATCATAACTCCCTCATAAATAATAGTTTCATTTATCAGAATCAGAAAGCAGTTCTCGCCAATCTTTAAAAATAATTTTTTTATTTAAAAAAAAAAAAAAAACTACAACTGATTAAAGAAGTATGGCCTCCACCAGTATTAAGAAAACAAGACAACTCACCAAACCAGAAGAGCGTGTGGTTCAGGGATCAGTCGTTATATATTTGTTTGAGGGAATTAATTGACACTGGAGTAAGATATAAACACTTATACCATATAATAACTCTATATAGAGCGATTTTTGTCAATACAACCATTGAGTTATAAGAGACAATCATGTCCATCTAAACACCAAATCTCAAAAAATATAAATGACAATAAAGGATGTTGATATTTTCATCTGACTGGAAAGTATATTGGACATTAAACTTTAGACATATTAATGGTACATGAAAAATATTGGATTATGAAAGATTTTATGATCAATAATGCATCACACAGTTAAACCAAGGATCCACCAAATTTCACATATTGAAAATTTATGGACTTCCTAAGTTCAATCGCGCTTCAATTATGTTTTATATCTGATTCCACATCACCTGGTTCTTTTGGTACACTGTCCAATCTACCATTTTATGTTATTTCTCCTCGTTTATAACTTGGAGAGTGCTTCTCAATTAGCAATTCAGTAAATTATTTATTTATTTTTAAATCATCTTCTTAACCATGTTGAATATATCTAATGCTAATTGAGAAAGAGAGACAAAAAAATTAGCATTGCATTCTGTTAAAAGTAAGATTCAAGCAATGCCCTACCAAATAGTTTGATCTAACTTTTAAATGCCACACAATCTAAATGCAAAAAAACCCATCAGTTCACGAATAACAGTTGAGATGCATGTAAGAAAGGTCTATACCGCATTACTACGGTAATAAATTGCAGGACTGTCATCAGGTCCCCACCCATACTGAATGACCATTCGTGTAGCTATCTGTTGTAAATAAAACAATGATCAGAAATTTTATATTCAAAGCATATTTTTGGGCAATATTATCTTTTTCAAAGAATTATAACATGAAAAACAAGCAGATATTTTAGCCGCATCAAGTAAAATATAAGCCAACCTCTTGCGCCTGCTGTATCTCAGATGTAGACAGTAAGTTTTCTTCCCCAAAAGGAAGTAACATTTGGGATGCAACATGTGAACCAAAACAAAACACGAGCTTCTTTTCAAGATATGATCTTGATTCCGAATTCCCATTAATGGAACCTTCATTTCTTGCTTTCGTGATTTTTGTACATCCAATTCCCTGTATAAAAAATTAAGAATCTATCATGATTCAAGTCAAAAGGGATTAAGGATTAAGACTTGAAAAGGGATTGGCCACTTCCAGCAACAAATGGCAGGCCAGACAGGTGAAAGCAAACATATGAAGCAGGACCCAAAGATATTATATTTTACAGTTAAAACAATCACAAATAAGCAATTCTAAAGAAGTATAAAAGGAATGGAAGTAATGAAAGAATAACAAAGAAATGTTCTTGTTTGGAGTCTTTAAATTAAGAAGTCTCAAGAATCTGTTTTAATTTTTTGAATACTGTGTAAATAATAGTTATTTTCTTCTTTATTAATTTATTTGTTGTATTGGGCCAAGTCCATTAGGTCAAGTATTAGGTCTTTTATTCTCTATAAATAGAGAACCTTTTGTACAGATTATTTACAATTCTATAATATATCAGAATACCCTTTTTCAAGTTGGTATCAGAGCTCTCGATTCTGAGGGTTCTGCTTCCGCAAATCACCGTCTTTAAAAACCAAACCCTATTTGCCTCTCGCCGCCACAAAGCCGCCGCCGGGAAAAAAATTTCCGAGGACCTTTTGGACCGTGAGGACTCCTGTTTCACTCCGTTTTTCTTAGATCTATCATTCTACGGAGGTTTCTTTTTCATCAGACGACCGGAACAGCTCAAAAAAAAAAAACACGGTACTGTTCACGCGGTACTGTTCAAAAAAAAATTTGTTTTTTTGTTTTTGTCTCCTCTACTCGGATCTGTGTTTTTCTCTCTGATCTGACGTCGTTTGGGTGTCCGTTGTGTGTTCTTTGGTGCTGTTTTTCACTCTTTCTTATCACTATGGCCAATTTAGAAGATGGTTCTCCATATGTGAATATTCAGCAAAGGGAGTTGGATCATCTTAAACCCGCTATTGATAATATGTGTAAGCCATCTGACCGTTCTTTGATCTTGTCTGGTAAGAGCACACGTTCTACATCTCTTCTTGCTTCTTGCCCTGATTTTAAAACCTCGTGGATTTTGGATTCTGGTGCAACTGATCATATGGCTTGTCGTACTGAGTTTTTTCGTTCTTATCATCCTACTGTTGATAGTCATACTATATCTGTAGCTGATGGATCCCATAAATCAATTATTGGTTCTGGTAACATTCAAATTCAACCTTCCTTGTTTCTTAAAAATGTTATTTATGTTCCTCAGCTTTCTACTAATCTTATCTCCACTCAAAAACTTACAGCTGATTTGAATTGTTCTATCACATTTTCTCCTTCCCATTGTGTTATTCAGGATCTTACCACGAAGAAGACAATTGGAGTTGCTAATGAGCAGGATGGGTTGTATCATCTCCTTCCAGAACATGCTATAAATGATAGCAAAAATCAGTTATTAATGACACGCCATCCTTCTACTGCAGAGTCTATGATTTGGCCCCATCCACCATTCAGTCTATTGAAGTCTATGTTTCCTTCTCTGTTTCTTAATCAGTCGGTTGAGACCTTTCATTGTGATGTTTGTGAATTTGCAAAACACCATCGAGTGTCATTTCCTGCTAGCACTATTAAAAGCAGCAAACCTTTTTCTCTTATCCATTCTGATGTTTGGGGCCCTTCTAAAGTGCATAGTGTTTCAGGTGCAAGGTGGTTTATTTCTTTTATTGACGATTGTACTCAGGTAACATGGATATTCTTGATGAAAGACAAGTCTGAAGTACCAGAGATATTTATTCGGTTTCATCACATGGTTGAGGCTCAGTTTGGTAAGTGTATTAAAAGACTAAGATCTGATAATGGTACTGAGTACGTCAACCAACGCCTGTCACAATTCATTTCAGACAGAGGTATGATTCATGAGCTCACATATGTTGATACCCCTCAACAAAACAGGGTTGCTGAAAGAAAAAATCGTCACCTCCTTGAAGTTGCTAGAGCACTACTTTTCCAGACATCTGTTCCTAGTTCTTATTGGGGAGAAGCCGTGTTAGTTGCAACCTTTTTGATCAACCGTTTATCTTCACGAGTCCTTAACAATACCAGTCTTATTCATTCCATGACTTCCTTCTTTCCTTCTGTTCCCATATTGTAGAGCCTTCCACCAAGAGTGTTTGGATGTGTTGCCTTTATCCATGTTCATAAACAACATCGGAGTAAGTTGGATCCTAGGGCTCTTACGAGTGTCTTCCTTGGTTATACCCCTTATAAAAAAGGATACAAGTGTTATCATCCACCAAGTCGAAAAAATTTTGTTTCTATGGATGTCACCTTTCAAGAATCTGAATCTTATTTCCCGGGTCTTCATCTTCAGGGAGAGAATAGTTCTTCAGAAGACTCATCCCCTTCCTTCTTTGAGTCTGGATCAGTCTTGTCTACTCTTACACCTCTTCCTAGTGTGTCTGCTCCTGGTGTCTCAGAACCTTGAAATACACCTGAGATACGAAAGATTTTGACACATGAATTGGTATATCAGAGAAGGAAACAACCCATACTGTCTCACCAGCAACCTCAATCGTCTGAACCACTGGTAAGTCCTGAATCTCCTGTTTCTTCTGAATCTCCTGTTTCTGATTCTAATATTATTGCCTCTCATGATTTGTCTATTTCTTCTGATATCTCTAATGACTTACATATTGCTTCTGCTTCTGATGACTTACCTATTGCCCTAAGAAAAAAGAAAAGATCTTGTACCAAGAAATCTTGTTCCTCATGTCCCTCTTGTACTCAATATCCTATCTCCCATTTTGTTTCTTCTACTAATCTTTCTGTGCAACACAAAAGCTTTGTTTCAGCACTAGATTCTATTTCAATCCCAAAATCAGTACATGAAGCATTGAAAGATGGGAATTGGGCTCAAGCCATGCAAGAGGACGTTGGAGAAAAATAAAACATAGGAGGTTATTGATAGACCCAATGTAAAGAAAGCAGTAGGGTGCAGATGGGTGTATGCCCTGAAGTATAATTCTGATGGCACTCTTGAGAGATATAAAGCTCGATTAGTCGCCAAAGGTTACACTCAGACCTATGGCATTGATTATGAAGAAACCTTTGCTCCAGTTGCAAAGATGAATACGGTGAGAGTCTTGTTATCCCTTGCTGCTCATTACAATTGGGATATAAATCAATTTGATCTGAATAATGTTTTCCTTAATGGTGAGTTAGATGAAGTCTACATGGAAATCCCTCCTGATTTTGATTCTGTGAATAGAGAAAATAAAGTTTGTAGATTAAAAAAGGCCTTGTATGGATTGAAGCAGTCACCTCGTGCCTGGTTTGAAAGATTTACTAAGGTTATGATGACCTTAGGATACAAACAAAGTCAAGGAGATCATACTCTTTTCTTTAAGCACTCCCAAGATGGGAAGCTCACTGTGCTCCTTGTATATGTTGATGATATTATTATCACAGGTGATGATTTTGTGGAGAGACATATTCTGCAAACAAGACTAGCATCTGAGTTTGAAATTAAAGACCTTGGGGAACTGAGATATTTCCTAGGGATAGAAGTAGCTCATTCAAAAAAAACAATTTTTATCAGCCAGAGGAAATATGTTCTTGATCTTCTCAAAGAAGCAGGAAAGCTCGGGTGTAAACCCTCTAATACTCCTATTGAGCAGAATCACAAGATAGGCTATGAAGAGGAGAGTCCTCCAGTTGATAAAGGACAATATCAACGGCTAGTTGGGAAATTGATATATTTGGCTCATACTAGACCAGACTTAGCTTATGTTGTTAGTGTTGTCAGTCAGTTTATGCATGATCCAAAGGAGAAACACATGCAGGCAGTGGAGAAAATTCTTCAGTATCTTAAAGTTACTCCTGGTAAAGGACTGTTATTCCGACGTGATGGAGATCTTTCTTTAGAAGTCTACACTGATGCTGATTATGCTGGATCTGTGACTGACCGTCGTTCTACCACTGGTTATTGTATGTTTCTTTGTGATAACTTGGTGACGTGGAGAAGTAAGAAACAAGATGTGGTTGCCAGATCAAGTGCAGAGGCTGAATTTCGAGCTATGGCTCAAGGTATCTGTGAGTTACTGTGGCTAAAAATCGTACTTGATGATCTCAAAATAAAATGTGAGAGACCTATGAAGTTGCTATGTGATAATAAGTCCGCTATTTGTATAGCTCATAATCCAGTTCAACATGATCGGACTAAACATATTGAGGTCGACCGCCATTTCATTAAAGAGAAACTTGATAGCGGGTTGATTACCACTCCATACATTCCCACTGAACGTCAATTAGCTGATGTATTGACAAAGGGACTTCCTTCAGACAGATTTCAAGAGCTTACGACCAAGCTGGGAATGATAAATATCTATTCCTCAGCTTGAGGGAGAGTGTTGTAAATAATAGTTATTTTCTTATTTATTAATTTATTTGTTGTATTGGGCCAAGCCCATTAGGTCAAGTATTAAGTCTTTTATTCTCTATAAATAGAGAACCCTTTGTACAGATTATTTACAATTCTATAATATATCAGAATACCCTTTTTCAAGTAATACAAAAGCCAGCTTTTATAAAAATACTTCATTTCCCTAAAATGCTTCTCAGAACTTAACTATCTCACAATCATTTTAAAATTGTTATTGCTGAATATTACATTCAGAGCATTGGCTAGTTTGTCTCCAGATTATACACATATAATGTAGATCTCATGGCCTATGCATCCTTCTCTTCATCTTCCAATTTGGGCGAAATAGCAAATGATATAGAAGCCAAAGTTTGATAACTATAAATACAGCCTTGCTATCACAGAAGTTTATCTTTCTTGCACTTCCCTCAATAAACAATCTCTTCATTTTTTTATTTTTTTATTTTTTTGCTTCTTTTCAATGAGTGTCAGACTTTTTGTATTTTGTTTCATCCTCTGGATTTTTGTATTTTTGTTCATCTTCTCTTTATTTTTGTATCTTTTTTGCACAACTTTTGGAAAAGCTATCATATTTCTAGCATACTGAATTATTTTTGATACAGAAGTCCTGTAAGATAACTTAATTCAGCACATGGGGTGGGAGCCCCTGAGATGTCACTGATGTATTAGACAACCACCCTCTCCTCATTTTAAATTATCAAATAACAAAGTTTCTTTTAGTATTCTTTGGATAAATAACTTCACTTCAAATGAAAATATTTAGCTGAATGATAATTAAAGAACTTCCAGTAAAATATTCAGTCTATAAATCTATAGAATGGGGGGAGAAGGAAGCAGAAGAGATGAGGAAGATAATAGCATTAGCTATCCTTGCGTGTGTATTCAGACAATCAATTAGGTTAACAATAAGTGCCATACATGTTGTAAAACCAGATCCATAATATAACACTCAATGCTATAATATAACAATTGGCCAGACAAGTCCATATATAGTTAATCCATTAGCCACTTTTTGAACATTGTTAACAACATTTTGGGTCCAATGTATCTAAGCTGTAAATATTTTTAACAGTTCCGAATTTGTATTCTGACAAAAATTAAAACATCAAAAATTCAGTTCCGAGTCTTTCTTTTTTTTTTTTTCATCACAAAGAAGTTGGAACTAAATTTCAGTAGTAATAATTTCATTTTTGCCAAAACACCCCAGTTTATTGTATAATAGCACAAAACATAAACTACAGTCCTGCATAGAGGTTAGACACTCAAAAATTACAACAGATATTTAAAGTAAAGGCAAAAGCTATTGCATATCTTGTTTTTCTAGGAAGTAGAGCAATATTGCAAGGTTATGTAACTAGTGTTTTTCATACAAACAATTAACATTTAACACCCAGGCCCCAGTTTCTTTTATAATAGCAGAAATATCAAATGGCAGTCCTGCTTGTCGGTTAGACAATAAAAACTCAAAAATTACCAGAGACATATGAAGTCACTAAAAGCTATTGCTCATCATGTTCTGCTAAGAAGCTGAGCAATATGGTAAGAGTATATAACACCAGACCAGGGATGAGCATGACTAACCTGCCAGGATAGAGGTTCAAGCCAAAGATTATCAACAACATCAAAATTTGGTAATAGAAGAGCAATAAGACCACGACCAGCTGCCCAGACAGCATGTGGAAACTTGGTTTCCCTTGTCCACTGAACAACAAAGAAACTCCCACTAGTTAATTTTTTGTAGCAACAGAAATAAACTGAAATTCAACTTCCAAAACAGAGAAACCTCAGACTGCAACTATGTTCAAATATAAAAATGGAAGAAACTCGGTGATTATACATAAGAAGATATTGTAGAAGGCGAAGCTGTGTGCTAACCACATAATAAACATTATGGAGATGATAGTTTCTTACATCAAGTGGAGGGCTCAAAAGCTCTATCCCGTTGCTTATCTGCCCATATGGTTCCATCAAATCAACAACGTTTTGCAGATCTTCTTTTGTCAATGTCAGTCCAAGATGATTCACCAACATTTTGCTTAAATTCTTGACAGGTTTGGTCTTCCGCAGCCATGGGGAGATCATAGAACTGAAAGTCTAAGCAAAGATAGTAAATATATTGCATTTCCTACAGGAAAAACTATATAATATATATAGATATATATGTGTGTGTGTGTGTGCCAAACATGTTGTAAAAGAAACAGATCTAATACAGTCTCAAGATAACAAAAAGTAGAAAGAACAGTCACGGAAAAGTGTTCTTCAATCTGCTTTTTCATTACGATTCTTGATAAAATAAATAAATAAATTAAAACTTGCAAACAAAACAGAAACACTAACATGTCAAATGGAACATAACAGTCATTGGCTCAGTGCTATAAATAAAATTAAGTGTCACTTCATTTAATTGGAGAAGGCACTCAGGGGAAATCTTTCTTTTCTTTAATTCTTTCCTTTTTCTATTCTTTTTTTGGTTTAAGGCAGGTTCCCTAAGCACATATTCTAAGTTAGCATGTTTTCTAGCGTAAATAAATAATAAATAACATATAAACAAATATGAGCAACGTCCATACTAGTTAAATAATATATCAATTCGCTTGATTGCTAATGTCATTTGCAATTGACAGCACAAAGACGCCTTCATTAGGGAGGGGAAGGTTTTAAGGAAGGGAGAGAATTACCTCCTTTTTTTTTAAACCTTCACTCATGAACCCAACAAGAAAAAGTTAACATTTTCCTATTTAAGTTATTGTTAAAAAAATGTACCATAATCAGCAAAATCTTACTGCAAAGAAACTAAAGTAGCTCATCAATTCATCTGTATCCAGAACTTTGCTCCGGAAGGCACTTCCTTCTAAAGCTACAGGAACAAGTTGTAATTCAATAGGCCGTAAAAGAGCTGTCTTCTCGGCAACCTGAAAATGAACAGCTTTTTGAGTCCAAAGTTAGGAATAAACATTTGTCATAGTCAAGAACTGAGAAACTAGTAAACAGCATTTCAGGACAACAGGATTATATGTTGTTGCACTAATTTATTTTTTATAAAGTTGAACTATTAAAATACTAGTTATCAGTTGTGAAGCCAGTGAAGTTCTTCTGAAATATAACTTCATTCTTGATATCCTCCATTCTCATCATTGTTCATTTGCTTTCAATTCTTTAGTCGTATTTATGCGCTCAGGTGCAGTATTCTCACTCTATAAGCTATACCCAAATTCCCACCCACCCCACCACTCTTTCTGCCTTGCTTTAATGGTAATTCTGACCCTCTACTTTTTTAATTTTTCCACTCTCTTAATGAAGTATATAATAGAAAGAGGGAATAAAAAGTCTCTAGAGCAACACTAAACAAAAGGAAAGCCGCAGGCATCAAAGGCCATATTATGAGCAAGGGCTCACTTTCATTGATAAAAAGAAAAAAAAAAAATAACTAGACATAAATAACCAATTATAAGAACTTTGGATTGTTCTGCAGTATTTTCTTGCAAGTCCTTTTAGTTTGTACTTTCCCTGTTATTAGAAAGGAGAATTTAGGATAAACCTTTTTCCAGTCTACATAATCAATAATCTGATCATCCATGGTTTCCTTTGCGGCCAAGTACAATATTTTTTCTCTCTCCGCTTGAGTTGGTCTTTGAAGATGAAATATCCTATCCATGCGACCTGGCCTCTGCAAGGCCTCGTCAATTTGCTTGAGACTTCTTGTAGTAGCCATCAAAACAACCCCATCTTGTTTCTCAAATCTGCATAGCATAACAACAATCAAAATCAGGGAAACTGCACAGTGCTCAGTTATTACTGACATATGAGCATCTTTTTATTCTCAGTCAGTCAAAAGAACCAAAAACTATAGATTACCCATCAAGTTCCACAAGCAGTTGATTAATGAAAGCTTCATGATCCTGATTTTTGGTATGGAGAAACGTGCCACGCACACCAGCAAACAGGTCGAAATCCTCCACAAATATTATCACAGGTGCCTGCACGTAGCTACAAACAAATCAGAAAAATAGTAGATAATCTAGGACTCAAAAGATTAACAAACTCGTGGAACCAGCCTACTATACATGCTGTATAATAGGCTGGATCAAAGTCCAAATGGTTTGACCACTGGTCCAACCAGAAAAACCACTGGTCCAACATGAAAAACCACTCTCCATGAAACCCTAACTTGCAAGGGTAGAGGTGAGGGCAATCCTAATACTCAGTCTTACTCTTGCAATTTTCCAATAGACTATTTCTCATACTTATTAAACTCGGAGAGCAACGCATAGTGGCTGATCCTCCAAACTGCTATAGCGCTATAACAGATAACACTACAACGCTACTGTGCAAAGTGTAGCTAAGTGATACACTAAATTGTACTCCACAAATATAAAACTTAAAGTATGAAAATGTGACATAAAAAACAAATTTGAAGGATCTCAAACTCAAACATAAATGATTTCAAACATTAAAATTCAAATCATAAGCAAATTGAAGGAATTAAAATCACAAATAATGTAACACGACAAAATAAAGTGGCAAAATTATTCAAAATTCAAACTGCCACTTAAGTAAAATGTCAAAATCAAAGAACTTAAAGAACTAATCATAACTGAAATCATGAACATCTAAATCTTCATCTTCACTTTCACTTGTATCTAAGTTGTAAATCTATTCTTTCTACGATGAGAACACTTTTGCAGAAACTATTGTAGCAGCGCAATAGCACCGCGATTTAGCCGCAATAGCGGCCGCTACACTTCGCCTGACCGTCGCAACGCAGTCTGTGGCGGCCGGCCGCTGCACCACAACGCAACTCTGCTATAGCGCACTAAAGCGGGGCTATTCACAAGTATGTTATTTCTCGAATTCAAACCCGTGAACTTTTAGTCACAAAAAAGCAGCTTTTCCACTATTCCAAGCTCGCCCACTTCAGTCCAATCAGAAAAATAAAAGAAAAAATAGATTAAATGTAGGAATGTAAATGTAGCAATACATTCCCATATACTTGTATAATAGCAAAATAAATACACCAAACAATGTTAAAAAATTTCAACCTAGCAAATACATATTTAAAAGAGGAAATAAACATTACATACATGATTTGAGAGAGAATTAAAAAATGTGATAACTTGATTATTATTTCTGGTTTAGCCTGGCTTTGACCTGGTTTACCCAGTCTGGGTTTTGGGAGTTAACCAAACTAGAAGCAGGACCAGTTGATGATTGGACCAGCCAGTCCAGTCCAGTTTCAAAAGTACTGATACAAACATACTGATGAAATATAAGACTGAAATGTATTTTTCATATATTGATTGACACCCAAAGGGATCTTTATATACAGATTACAAGGTAGTTAAGGAGTTGAAGTAATAAATAAAATACACAGTAACCGAAGAGGCATCACACTACTCAAAGGGACAAGTAGCTAGAAACAAGTAGAAAACTCTAGAATATTCTACACTCCCCCTCAAGTTGGGAGATATATATTGATCATCCCCAACTTGCTAATTAAATCCTCAAATATGGGTTTGTGTAATCCTTTGGTGAGAATGTCGGCTGTTTGCTCCTTGGTAGGTATATATGACAAACATACACTACCCTCCTCCAATTTTTCTTTGATAAAATGACGATCAACCTCCACATGTTTGGTTCTGTCATGATGTACAAGATTTTGAGCAATACTGACTGCAGCCTTATTATCACAATAGAGTCTCACAGGTAGAGAATAAGATATCTTTAATTCTCCAAGGAGCCTTCTTAACCAGATTCCTTCACAAATGCCATGAGCTAGCGCCCGAAATTCTGCTTCTGCACTGCTTCTGGCAACAACAGTTTGTTTCTTACTTCTCCAGGTCACAAGATTTCCCCAGACATAGGTACAATATCCTGAAGTGGATCTTCGGTCCATAGCAGAGCCAGCCCAATCAGCATCTGTATAGATTTCTATCATCCTCTTGTGTCCCCTTTTAAAGAGCATTCCTCGACCAGGGGTGTTTTTGAGGTACTTGAGGATTCTATAAACAGCACTAAGGTGTTTTTCCTTAGGAGAATGCATGAATTGGCTAACCATGCTAACCGCAAATGCAATATCAGGCCGAGTGTGAGATAAGTAGATCAGCTTCCCTACCAAACTTTGGTATTGCTCCCTGTCAACATCTTTTCCATCTTCAATTCCCAATTTAATATTGGGTTCAACTGGTTTCTGCAGGCTTGCACCCAAGCATACCTGTTTCTTGTAGCAGGTCTAGAATATATTTCTTCTGAGATAAGGAAATTCCCGCCTTGCTACGAGCAACTTCCATTCCAAGGAAATATTTGAGAGATCCAAGATCCTTTAGTTCAAACTGACTAGCTAAACCCCCTTTTAAAGATTTTATTTCTTCCCAGTCATCACCTGTGACAATTATGTCGTCAACATAAACAATGAGGATAGCAATTTTGCCACTATCGGAGTGTTTAAAAAATAAAGTGTGATCAGTCTGAGCTTGGATAAATCCTTTTTCTTTAACAACACGAGTAAACTTTTCAAACCACTCTCTAGGGGATTGTTTAAGTCCATAAAGAGATTTCTTCAACATGCATACTGAACCATCTCCCTGTTCAAAACCAGGTGGTGGATCCATGTAAACTTCCTCATGTAAGTCCCCATTTAAGAAAGTGTTATTTACGTCCAATTGATGCAAGGGCCAATCAAGGTTGGCAGCAAGTGATAGTAAGACTCGGATAGAGTTAAGTTTGGCAACGGGAGCGAACGTCTCCTGATAGTCTATCCCATAAGTCTGAGTAAATCCTTTGGCAACCAATCTGGCCTTATATTTGTTGATGCTGTTATCTGCATTAAATTTTATTGTGAACACCCATTTGCAACCTACAGTTTTCTTTCCTCTGGGAAGTGCCACGGACTCCCAAGTTCCATTTTTTTTAAGAGCATCCATTTCTTCAAAGACTGCATCCCTCCATTTAGGGTCATTAAGTGCCTCTTGGATATTTTTTGGTATTTTTGTACCGTCTAATATAGTGTTGAAAGCACGAAAACCTGGAGATAACTTTTCATATGAAATGTGATGAGAAATAGGATGAGCAGTGCAAGATCTAGTACATTTTCGAAGGGCAATGGGCACATCTAGGTCAGCTGTACCAGTGTTCTCAAGTGAATTGCTGGAACTAGGACTCGGGTCAGAATCCTGGCAGTCTAGAGGATCTTGAGGAGATTTACGCCTGCTGTAGAATTTTCCCCATTTACCGGGAGGATCTCCAGTCTCTGGTACAATTGTTGTCCTTGTCTCCTGTACATGAACTCCCCCTGACTCCAAAGGTAAAGAAACAACAGATGTTTCCAAGGGTAAAGGTAAAACAGTAGAATTATTTGGATTCCAAGACTTGTCTTCATTTATACCAATAGACTCCCCCTGAAGAGAAGTCGAGGAAAAAAATGATTGTGTTTCACAAAAAGTAACATCCATAGAAACAAAGACCTTTCGAAGAGAAGGTGAGTAGCACTTGTAACCTTTTTTATTAGGAGGATATCCTATGAAGACACATTTAACAGACTTATGATCAAGTTTGGACCTTTGATGTGGAGGAATATGAACAAAAACCACGCAGCCAAACAACTTTGGAGGAAGGGAAGAGAGAGCCCGAAAGGAGGGAAAAGAGCGGGTAAGGCAAGATATGGGAGAATGAAAATCCAGGACGCGAGAGGGCATCCGATTGATGAGATATGAGGCAGTCAAGACAGCCTCCCCCCACAGGTATTTAGGGACGTGCATTGTAGACAAGAGGGCTCTAGCAACTTCAATGAAATGTCTATTTTTCCTTTCAGCCACCCCATTTTGTTGAGGGGTGTTAGGACAAGAACTTTGATGGATAATACCTTGCTTGGTTAGGTAATCACCAAGAACAGAATTAAAATATTCAGTACCGTTGTCAGTTCGCAGGATTTGGATAGAGATCTGGAATTGAGTTTGTACCATAGCATGAAAATTTTTAAAAGTGGCTGCAGCTTCAGACTTATCTTTTAGAAGATATACCCAGCATACTCTAGAATGATCATCAATGAAGGTAATAAACCAACGAGTTCCAGATATATTTTTTTCACGAGCTGGGCCCCAAATATCACTATGAATCAATGTAAATGGAGACGAAACATGATAATCTCTAGGGAAATAAGAAACACGAGAGTGTTTTGCAAACTGACAATCATCACAAAAAAAGGAACTTGGTTTTTTGTTGATAAATAAGTTTGGAAGCAGCTTTTGAAGATAAAAGAAATTTGGATGTCCTAAACGACGATGCCACAACAAAACATCATTACAATCGTCTGATAAACATAAAGAGTGATTTGCAAAAAATCTCTTTTCATGAGAATCTTCTTCAAAATAGTAAAGCCCTTCTTCCTCTCTAGCACTGCCAATCATCAGCCCCGAATCCTGTTCCTGTAAAACACAGGTTTTGGCAGAGAATTTAGCAACACAATGCAATTCAGAGGAAAGTTTACTAATAGAGATAAGGTTACAAGTAAGAGAAGGGACATGAAGGACAGAATTCAGAGTAATATGTTCAGAGAGCTTAATGGATCCCTTTCCCGCAATATTAGAGAAACTACCATCAGCAGTCCTTATTCGTGACTGGTGATAATAAGGGGTATAAGAACAAAACAGGGATGCATTACCTATCATATGATCAGAAGCTCCCGAATCAAGAATCCAACGACTACTATGATCAACATGGAATGCCATACCTTGTTGAGCAACATGACTAGTTGCCTCAGCAGATTGAGACATCACCTTCTGAAATTGCTCATAATTCTTACCGTTTAAACGGTGGTTAGTAATCTGTATAGCTGGGTTGTCTCCGGAAGACGAAGAACAAGGAAG
The DNA here is from genome assembly GCF_033153095.1 of Gastrolobium bilobum. Lineage (NCBI taxonomy): Eukaryota > Viridiplantae > Streptophyta > Magnoliopsida > Fabales > Fabaceae > Gastrolobium > Gastrolobium bilobum. Next base: position 162,592 of record NW_026898220.1, read on the forward strand.
AGGAAAGACACCGGAAACATTACCGGATGATTTTTCAGAATGCTTATTCTCAGCCTCAATATTTTCAACTTCCATTGTTCAAAATAAAAAAAAAACAAAAAAGGAACTCCAATCGTTCAGAACCGAAAAGTCACGAAGAGGAACCAACTGGACCCAGCAAGAAGAGTGCTCCAATCGTGATTTAAACCCCCAGAACAGGAAGAGGAAGGCCAGGCGAGCCGTTCTGTGAAAGCCGCGTGACAAACGGAGGCCGGTAGGGCGGCGCGTGGCTCACACGCGCCGGAGAGGCAGTTCTGCAGTGGCGGCGCGTGGCTGACTTTCCGGCGACGGGGCTGACGTGGGTCGACTCGAAAATGGCTTCTGAGTCCAATGGTGGCCTTGGTTTCGTGATTGGAAGGGTCCAGATATGGTTTCTGAGTTATTTTAATAAACAGTGAAAAATGGAAAATGGAAGGAAACGTGGAGGTTTACAAGATGACCACAGGATAACCTGCTCTTGATACCATGATGAAATATAAGACTGAAATGTATTTTTCATATATTGATTGACACCCAAAGGGATCTTTATATACAGATTACAAGGTAGTTAAGGAGTTGAAGTAATAAATAAAATACACAGTAACCGAAGAGGCATCACACTACTCAAAGGGACAAGTAGCTAGAAACAAGTAGAAAACTCTAGAATATTCTACACATACATATAAACATAATTTGTCTAATATAACTATCAGAATAAATGAAGAATAAAATAAATTGATAGAAAAATTTAGATCAATGCATAGTAACAGCAAAAGTCAAAGGAAACTTGACCACATGAAGTTCATATTAATGGACATGTAGACCAATTTTCCCTTGTGAAATATGCATTTACTTCTGACTAATAACCTATTTGACTCAAATAATTATAGAAGATCTAAACAGCGAAAGATAAGAAAAAAATAAATTTTAAGGTGGTTTAAAGAGGATGACCAAATCTCTTGCTGTCTGAAACAATTCACGAACATTGGATGCACTTTGTCCAACCCACAGCCCAGCCTCTAATTGTTGGGCCTTGATTTCAACAACAGGCACCTTAGCCTCTGCAGCTATAGCCAATGCTAGAGATGTCTTGCCTGTACCCCTCTCACCTACAATAAGTACTCCCTGCAACATAGAAAACAGTTCCCAGGAGCTGATCTTAGCAGTTGATAGAGGCATTTTCAAATCATGTCGTGCATGCAACAGTTGTTATATGATGAATGGGCCAGCAAAACTTTGGAAACACATTCAACTACAACTTTACATTGTTATGACATGAATGGGCCAGTGCAACAACCAAAGGCCATTCAACTACAAGTCTATAATAGCTTGTATCTTATTGTTACACGATTATGTTACCTCCAGAAAAAGTTTAGTATATATGTTAGACCCCAGCACAGGGTGAGAAGGATTGGAAAGTGTACACTAGAAGTAACAAAAGCAAGGAGTAGTTAGGTAGTTTAAGTAGTAATTAGGAATGCAGATCGAGAGAGAAAATTGGTTAGCCCACCTCTGGTTGTTAAATAGGAGGTTAGGGGGGCAGAGGGAAGTTAGGCAGAAACGCGGTTAGTAAACTGAATCTGGTAGATTCAGTTGAGGAGGGGAAACCCTTGAGAAGAAGATCTCTCCTTGTTCGTGCCATTCTCAATAAAAGAAGTTAATCACCATTCTCCATTCTTTCAATTCTTGTGTTTTTATCTGTTTCTTCCCCATTCTCCCATTAGACCTTGATTTTCCTGCCTCAAGAACTCTTAACAATATGACAAGTTTCCTGCAAAAAGCAACTTGTATTCACAAAACATGCGCGTCTATGTAACCCCAAAAAGTATGGTTAAATCATTTGTTCAATTGACGGACCAAATATATTTACACTTTACACGAATCAAAGAATGATGAAAGGGCAATCTTATCAAAAGCTTCCACACTAATACTAGAGTAGACAACAAGTTGCAAACTTCCTACAAGATTGTTCTTTTGTGAAAGAAAATAAAAAGGAATGGATAATCAACTAACGGGTATTATCCAAGCAGGCTGCTATATATTATATCAAGGACTCAAAATGATGATGAGAACTAGGAGAGCTTAATGGACTTAAAGGAAAGCAGGGAACCTCTGAACGAATGGTATACCAATATATGTTGTTTTTATGAACAATAAAATGATTAATTCGTGAAACTCATTGGAAAACACAAGAAACTGACATTATGGAAGAATGAAACATGCAGAAAAGGATGGAAGAAAGTGCCTCAATTTTTTTTTCCACTTTTTAATCAGAGAGAGGAGTTGTAGGGTGAAAGAAAATTGAGATTTTTTAACTTAAAATCCTAATATCTTTCTTACCCTTCATGTAATTTCAAGGTTTCTTTCATCAACAACAAAAAATTCTTAGGTAAAGGGAAGAATCTAAAAGATGATTAAGAAAATGCTTATGTCACGATTTTGCAACAATATGTTAAAAGATTTTGTCATGTAGAAAAATCTTCATGCTAGGTCATACCCGAGGCGCCCGCGCACCCATTTCTTGAAATGCCCTTGGATTTTGCAAAAATGCCACAACTTCATTGATCTCCTCTTTCATAGACTCAATGCTAGAAAAGTTCTTCAACGGTATTGGCGGTTTCTTCACCCTCTGCAGAATAGCTATAAGTCTTACAGTTTTTTCCTAGATGAGAATATTATACAGCATTAAAACAGAAAAAAAAAAAAAAATTATTGCCAAGTTTTAACCTTCATCTGTTCGAAAGCTGTCTTTATGGGATCAAAGCCATCCTTTCTCTTCTGTTTGATTCTTCTCAATTTTTCATTAATGTAATACTTCTGCAAGTTCGCAAAGAAAGTAATAATGTCTAATTAAAAGTTGAATCACAGAAAAATCATTATGCCAAAAACCATGTACATCATTCCATCTAAAAGAAGATAAAGAAGCAGATAAATGAAAGAAACAGCTACAAACTGTACATTTAGCCCCGCCCCCATAAAAAAAAAGGGATAATTGATAAAATGTAAAATATAGGATCATAGTGCTGAAACAAGAAAAATTAAAACTACCATATTTGATGATAAAACGACCATATGTGGTTTTTTGGATAAAAGAACTCACTAAAATGGAAATTAGCAAGGACCAACTCTCTTAAAGCTTCAGCTATTACGTTGAGCAATGGTTTTAAACTTCAAACATGCTCCCTCACACAAGAGTGCTTTGGGCTGAAGCATGGACAATGAACAAATCCACTTTATATGGTGAAAATTTTAATTTAATAGAAAGGGGCAATACGGATTGAGGCTCTCATACAATGTCAATGATCAACTCTCCTAAAAGCTTAATCTATTAGTTGGAGGCAGGCCCAAGAATGATATTACATCTAGCAAAAATAAAATACACAAGAGGACAAGGTATCCTCCAAAAACAAGCCAAAGAACAACAAAAACAACAAATTGGGGGAAAAAACATAAAATATCAGTTTATAAGATATTTATAATTTCTTTGCTTATTTGACACGGAAAACACCCCTTAAAAATGTGCAGAAACCACACAAGAATTGTTAGAAAGTGATTCTGTCCCAGAAGATTTCAATTTTAGATACTAAAAGGAAAAAACCTTTGTTATGACAAACAAATGTTTTAGGATGATGTGAAGTGATAAATCTTCAGCTAAAATTCTGGCATTAGCCAATCCAGAGCATGAATGAAAATAGTGCCATTAGAAAATGTGAATGACCCACATGTATGCTAGTGGTAAAGATAATAGTGATTGGACCAAATAATAGTTTGAGATACCAACGATGGTGGTGTTTAGTGGTGGAGCGAGGATAAAAGTTGAGGAGGAGCATGTTAAGGAGATGGGTGAAGATTGGAGAGGTAAAAATAGGTGATGGAGTTAAAGAGCAGGAGACCCAGAAGAAGAGAAACATAGGTGAAATAGTCAGGAGCAGGGAAGGATTCAGAGGGAGGAGGTTTCACTGACAGCAAACTTACCTCCTCTGGCCCCCACTTGTCTCTGCCAGTAGTGGAGTGGACGTAGTGATGACTACAATGAAATTGGCATTGGCCTACTTCAAGTCAGCAATAAACCTATAAACCTGTATCACGACTCTGTTTTTAAATAAAAGAAATATTATTGAAGAGAAGAAAGGAATACAAAATAGAAGCAGACAGTACTAGGTACGAAACCATGATGGTTGAAGGGCACTAGGTCAAGGAGATTGAAGCAGTAGCCATTGTGAATGTGACTTGAGTTGAGGGTGGCATGATGGCAGAGAGGCTGTAAGTAAGACCAAGCTTATTAAAGCAGTATCGATGACAATAACACAATACATACTGAACCTTCCAGAATTGAAATAATTCAAGAATCCTATTATGTACCACCACCAAAAGTAAAACCCAAATTCTTATCAATATAAGTCAGTAACTTTTTATATTGCAAATTAGAGGCTTTGTTTAAAACCTGAGCCCAATAAAATTCAAATAAACACATTTTTTTATCAGTTAGTGAACCAAATTGAAAGAGCTACTAAAAATGAATGTGGCTTCTTTTTAATACTTTCATCTTCAACTGTAAGCAATTAGTTTAACTTGAGCATAACACTTGTGTAACACAATATAATACCCAAATACAAAATCAAACATGAAATAAGTTCGAGACACACAAATGTAGAATAAGATTGTCGGAATTCTCCAAACCACAATAACCATTTGATAATTAGGCAGAAATTTAAAAAATAAAATGCCAGATGCAAGAACAAAGTAATACCACTCGCCGCAACTTCTGCCTATTTGGATCTCTTCGCAAAGGTCCAAAACCAATAAGGCTTGGAATTCTTCTCCTCATAAATTTGAACACATGAAACAAAACAAACCCATATATAGCAGTCCTGATGAAAAACCCAATAAACCATTGACCTTCTTCATCGTCTGTTTGTCTAGATCTAAAATTCAATTCTGCCTCTGATTGCCATTTCAAGTACCATGTGGAGTCCACTGTCTCGTATATTTCATCTGGCCATGCCATCCCTAATCGTATCCTCACCTGTATCACAATGACAACAAAGGTTTAAAAAATTCATTACTCAAAACCAATCACCTGAATTAGCAAATGGCAAGTTTTAAGATTAAGTATACCGGGTAAGGGACTAAAAACTCCACAATAGGAAACCCTATCACCATCATTATGTCATCAGTTGTATCCTTGATTTTCTTAAAGATCCAATTTCTCGCATACAAGACAACTTCAGAATTCCACAAGCCACTCAAAAACCAATGAGACACCCTTAATGTCAACAGAAATTGTTGGCGTAAATCTAACTCTGAGAAAGGAATCCACATTAGATGAACAGTTGTAGGAATACCACAGGCAAGCATTTTCATATACAGCCCATCGAATCCCCCAAGATCTTCAAAAAGCATTTCGAATTCCTGAAATAAGAAAGCATACTAATAATTACCACAGAAGAAATAAAACAAAAATAGATTTCTCAATAAGAAAATGGATATATAGAGCTATAACCCTTATGTCAACGTAAAATTCTTCGTCCTCCCCCTTTAATGCAATATACATGGCACCCCAATCATGCCGAATCCGAACATGCTCGATTAGCTTTTTCGAGACAGCATAAGGAACAGCCACTGGATCCATCTCCCATCTATTTTTCTCTTCGTTGTACCAAGACCTTGACACTACTCTGTCTCGGTCCAAAAGAATCCTTTCCTGCAATCGACATTTAGCAAGTAGTGAAAGGAACACAGTAAGCCATATTACAAAAAAGTTCAATCCTATTTCATGCACAAAAACATATGTGAACAGTACTATATCCACCATCAACACCTCAGACACACACGAACAATAGCTTCTGTTCTATGGTACTCCATCGATGTGTGGAGAAAGAAGCGCACACAACAAAATCAAATATAACATACAAGATAATCACTTAGCAAGACACAAATTATTATTAATGGATAAAGAAGGAAATGAATTGCATCTCAATATGAACTGCTCAATCCCCACACTATTGAGTTAGCGGTATCTATGACAAATTTGTATTTCTTCAATTCCAAAGAACCATTCAAAGAAAAACACAAAATTAAGGTGCTCAAGAGTCACTAAAAAAATAAAGAATTGTATTTTGTGCATGTGAAGATTCACTCAAATTGACATCCATAATCACTTGTACAATACTTGGTAGTGCTCCCTTATTCGTGCCAATATGATTCAAAATATCTTTGGAGAAACCAAACATCAAAATTTAAAATAACCAACCCAAGATAAGGTCCTTTACTATCTAAATTATCAAATAAAAAATTGAAGTTTATGGTTAAACATATATAACACAGTTGATGCATCACTAAAAATACAATGACAAAGTGGAATCGAACCTGTCTTTCAGCCACATATTGTTTGCCAAACTCAGCATCTTTTATTAAATTCCGTTTTAAATCTGCCTTAGCTTCTTCACGCCATTTCTTCCAACCATGGTACAAATGGAGACTAATAGCTTTAGGAACCACAACCTCTTTATTTCCAAATGTCCACTTTAGCTCAACTTCAGGAAAACCCTTAACCACCTCTTCTTCAGGTGAGTAAATAATACAGCGCTTTTCCTTGCCAAACTTCTTCATATTTTTTCTTATCTGAGCCTCTAAATTCCTTTGCATCTCCCATGAGTCTTTAAGACTTCTTTTTAAACGTTGAGCAAAATCAATAGAGTCTTGATGAAAGAATGATCCAAGATCTCCATCATCCAAAATGCTAGGAAGAATCATTTGTTCTAAATGTTTTCTTTGCACAGTTTCCAAGTCTTTTTGAATGACAAATTTTGACAACCTGGTAACTGAGCCTGTAGGCGAACTGCAACCACAGACAAATGTTTGCATAATGTTATACAACAAATTGACAAATAAAGCTGTTGCATCCAAAATTGACAACAAATTTCATCACTGTCAAATAGATTATAATAACAGTATTATATAGCCTTAATCATAAGATTTGAGAATTCATACATAATTTCAAGATATAAGGTCCCATCCCAGTCAAAATTTAAGGGCAACTTCCCCCTTATATTCAGTCCCTCGGCCAGGTAAATTCAAAGACAAAATAAACAACAGTAAGAAGAGGCAGCAAACATCCCAAAATCTTTAAAGCGTAGAGAAGTTATACTGAAAAGCAGCCTAAAATTTCTAATTATAAGCATCCTTAACTAACGGACTCAACTCAAGCCACACAAAACCTTGCCCAGGTGCAATCCTACCCTGATCTCCACATTCATCTTATTACACCAAGAAAACCAGAAGATAATAATTGAAATAAATCAGAATTAATGAATACATAAACACGTCACAACAGAACAATGCATTCAAGTTATCAAGGCATGTGACCTTTCAATGTCCTTCTGTCTCATTTCTTGTTTAAATCTCTCCACGAGCTGCTCACACTCCCTCTCTATGAAAGAGATTTCCCTTACCCCATAACTCAACGCCACAGTCTCCTTCCTCGAAATCAAGTCCTCAATTTCACCAACTCCCTCCCATATCCCATTGTATTCCTGCTCCAACTCTTCCACCCTCTGCTCCAACCTCTCCATCCTTGCCTTCTCTTCCTCATTCACCACTTTCACCTTCAATTTATCATACTCACCCTTCGCATTCAGTATTTCACCAAGAATCTCCCCTGAACGCTTCACCAATTGCCCCTTGTCTCTCCTCAATTTCCTCAACTCCGGGTAAAGCCTCCCCATAATCTCTCTTCTCGATTCTTCCTTCTTCGTTTTCACGGCCTTCAACACCAGCTCCACCTCGCTCACATCCCCATTCCCTTTCCTAACCTCTTCTATGCTCCTCAACAAACCCGACACTGTCTCCAACAACCTTTCCGTGCAGTCAGAGTACTCGTGACTCTTCACTCCTTCTTTCTCACTACCTTTCTTCTCCGAAACAGCCCAAGGTGCTGCAATTGCGAGTGCATGACCAACTCGGAACGTTCCGAACGCAGAACAACCAACAGCGAAACAAAATAATGCACGTACAAGCTGCTTCACCAAGCATTCGGATATGCTTGGTTCCTCTTTCTCATAACTAACATTGTTGTTGTCGTCTTTTGAAACAGAGGGTGTGGATTTCGCAGCGAAACTAATTGGTGGAGTGGTGGTAATAGAAGAGAGTGAGATTAGGTTTATTCGCGGTCTTTTGGGAGAGTTAGGGATGAATCTTCGATTTGGAAAAGGACGAATCCGAGTGAAATGTAAGCGAAATGGTGATTGTGATTGTGATTGAAGTGGAAGACAAGTGAGAATGGAGTCCATGATGGAGAAAGGGTTGAGTTTAGAGGAGAAGATGAATGAGAGAGGAAGAGATATACATTGATTGAATTGAAGTAACTGGGAGGTGGTAGCCTAACCCCGTTATCCTTCAAGAGCTGTGCAACTATGAAGATGAAGGGGTTGGGTTTAATATGTTCAGCGAAGAACAAGAGACTCTTTGTCAACAGACTCAACACTGAGTTTTTTTTTTTTTCTAAAAGAAATTAATAGGAAAATATAAAATTATTTTCACTCAAATTAAAATCACGTCGTTTTAGAATTATAAAATTAAAAAATTACTTCTAAAAATAGGTATTCTCGTACAATTTTTTTAGTATAAAATATGAAAAAAAAAATTACAACATAAATTTGTATAACACAACGATGATAAAACTGTTTGGCTTCTTAAAACGTATCGTGAGGGAAGAGTTCCGGAGATAAAAGCTCAAAATAACGATATTTTAAATTATAAAATTATAATGATAAAAATTAGTATAATCTTATATATTATAATTACAAAAATATTTTAATTTCTGTCTCAAAATAATGTTTTTTGGAGTAATCGGACATAATTTTTCTCTATTGATCAGAGAAATCATTTACTCTATATTTAATTACAAATATTCGTAAATATTACTAACCTATATAAAAACAATATTCAAGATATCACTGATACATTTTCAATTTTTAAGTCGGCTGTAAAGTTTAGTGAGGTTAAGAGAGCTCATATAAATTATTGCTTATATGAGTAGGGGTAAAAGTGGGCCGGGTCGACTAAATGGTGGTAGCTCAATTGATGCACACGAGCTAAGTAGGTGGGGATGAGAGTATGTATCGAATCTTCCCAGTATTATTTTTGAGAGGGGTTTAGAGCCTTAATCCTGGACCCGCCCTGAATTGGAATAGTTGCGAAATAATGACCGATTGAAATATTTTCAAAAAGAAAGTGGGCCGGTCAGTCTACGGCCTAGCCTATATCAGGTCATACTTTGTCTATTGTATATAGTCAAATAAAACATACCCGAACTTTTAAAGAAGCCTATTTATAAAGTAGGTTATAAGCTCTCTTTTTTTACATGCATGCCTATAAGACTACAAGTCAGCCTATATCATGTTATTTATTTTAAATTAAATATAATATTATTATTTATAGTAGTATCAAATAGTGATAGTTTAATTGGTGCATGTGAGCTAAGTAGGTGGTGGAAGGACCTAGGTTCGTTCCCTGACCAATATTTCTTTGAGAGTTGCATAAGATCTGTATCAATCTCTACAGCACTATAAAAATCAACATTATTGATGCATATAGTTCTAACTTGGCTGAAGATAGTATCCAGGCTTTAATATACAACGGAGATTGGCTACGTAATAGGTATGACTTGAAGAAAAAACAAAAGGTATAAATTTAATCAATTTAAATTATTTTATAATTTAATTATATTCGATTAAATTTTAATAGAAATTTGACTTTGTTTTTATATAAGAAGAACCAACGTCTCAGTATGTGAGATTGCCTATATGAATTTATTAAAAGAATTTTTGTTTCTTAATTTTTTTTTTATTGTTTATTCTTAATTTTTGCTTTCTACATTTACAAATTATCTGTCAATTTATATAATCTTGAAATTATATTTATAGGGAAGAGAAGATGAAGAGAAGTTTTTGGCTACTACAAGCATCATGATTTTTTTGTTGGATTTATGAAGTTATTTTAATTTACATAGTATAGATTTGTTTGTTGGATCTGATGAAATATATGTTATTTAGTTTGAACATTTTACTTCTGAAAATGAATTAAATGCAGATTGCGATGAGTTTTGTTGTGATTCATTGTTCTGTTTGGACGTTGAAATTGAGATTTTTGTTTTAGCAACAGAATTTGAGTATTTTGTGAAGTTGATTCATTATTATGCTTGGAAGTTAAAAATTAACAGGCTAACGGGTCAAGTCAGGCCATTTGTTTTTTTTATAAACGGGCAAAGTCAGGCTAAAAGTTAGACTCGCACTAGGCTCGGGTCAAGTCAAATTGAATTTTTTTGACATAAGTTTAAACTTTTCGAGGCAGCGTAACTCAACTCACTTTCACCCTACTTATGAGTATTATCTTTTTCTTATAGTTGTTGTTGCAATTTCATCCAAAACTCATAAGGTTTTTATTATGAGTATCATTTTTATTTTTTTAATCATATAATAATTATAATTTATAAGAAAAAATATGTGTTACAATTTTACTCCGTATAAAGTTTTTCCGGTTCTACCATTTAAGTTAATTAAAAAATTATATTTCATATATACATATTGTTATAATTAAGTCATTTCATAAAATAAAAACAAAATTCCAATCAACTCATTCATTATTTTATTACTCAAGTTCGAATGTTGTTGGATCGAGGGAAGAAAAATAATTATAACTTGAAGCAATTTCTTTCTACTCAAATTATCTCTCTCTATCTCTTTACAAATTAAAACAAAGAATCCATTCTAAATCATTTTCCACTTTCCAAAACCACGAATCAAAACATTAAATTTTATCCAAAATCAGAAAATTTCAAAACTTGCCCCTTTCCAAAACACTAAAGTCACTTCACATAGTTGAAATTCATTGCGTCATTTATTAAAGAATTTTTAACTATTAGTATTTTAGAGAGAATTTTTCAATTCTGATCCCACTCATGATGATTTTAATTTGGGTGCAATGAATTATATTGTATCTATCATAATTTAGGTTCACTAAACGTTATACCTGGGAGTTGTCTAGATTATTAAAGATACACAATTAGATACCTTTCAATATATAATATGATCAGTTAATTAAAACAAATGTATTAAAAACTTGGGGGGGGGGGGGGATTTTGTTGTCTTATGATCTATATGGTTTGTCTGGATTAGTTTAGTAATTGATAAACTAGTAAAAAAATCTAAAAATAAAAAAATAAGATACTATGTGTTCAGATATACCCGAAGCTAGTATTTCTATCTACATGTGCGCAATAGAGATGTCTGATTATGATAAATTAGTATCTTCAGCCAATAATCAATGAGTAATAATCAAGGGTTGCGATGTGTGTGTGAGTCACCTGCAAAATAGATAGAATGTGAAGATATACGAGTTATCTGAGTGTGAAGGCTGAAGTAATAACGATAAGCCTTGTGAATAAAATAATGAAAAGATTATCACTTTTTCACTAAAGCCCATATATAGATGAATCATAAAGAGATTGTGTATATAATAGATGGTTTTGGAGGTGACTAGTGGTATCATAATGTGATTGGTGGATGGTTATATGTGGTGGAGGGAAGTTAAGAGGAAATGATAAAATGAAATGCTTAACCTGTGTCTTCAAGTGGGAAAATGGAGTTGGGACTATTTAACTAATCTAGAACACCATGTTATGTATAGTATTATATATATATATATATATATATATATATATATATATATATATATATATATATATATATATATATATATATATATAATATTATTGTTATGCGTGTTACATTGCACCTCAAATTTGTGATATTTGTATAAGTGATTATTGTAATTTTTATTCTCTGTGTTGGACATAAATTTAGTGTACATAATGAAATGGTTTATATGAGTTATCAGTCCATGTATTAACAATGTAGGAGGGACCTGCTTTGGTTACTCTGAGTATGTTAGGTGATAGTTAGTGCCTTTGTGACCATGACTTCTGATTGTCTTGTCAAGAGGTTCCCATTGTGGAGAAAATTTTAAGCGGTCCCGGTAGATATAACTTTCTATGGTCCATCCAATAAAAAGCTTACACATAGATTCATTTATCCACGTCAGTATAGTGGCTTGTTTTTTAATTTTTTATTTATTAATAATATTTTATTTCATTTCCCTCCTTTTCTTTCTATTTTTCACTCCCGCCTCACATCTGTTACTCTGTAAATGAAGTTTTCGATTTCTTTCTCATCTTTCTCATTGTTTTCTATTCCCTTCCAAAGCATTCAAAGAGTAAGAGGTGAGTGTGATCATTGTTAGCTGGAATTTTTTTTTCTCATTTGTCAGAGCATTTACCGCTATCGATTTACCATTTTGGTGCATCAAGAGCGAATGTGAACCTTAGTCCTGTGGGTCTTCCTTTGCGCCCGGTAATCATTACCTTCCAACTCCTTTGTACTTTGGTGCTTCATATTGGATTATGAACAACATATCTACGATCAATATTTAACCAGTGATTGAAATAGCTAACTGTGAGTTATCACAAATTACATGTTAACTTTGTTGGATTCATTTTTTATGATTTCTTTTATATAGGATGAACCTTGCTTTACAGAACTTAAAGTTTGATTTTCAATTCATCATTAAAAACAAATAGCAGCATTTGTTGTTTTAGCATTTGGTTTTTATTTTAAGCTAACTCTTTTATCGGATGGTAATCTTTTTTTTAAGCTAACCTTATGCATCTTTCATGGCATCATTGTTTTCCTTGTTTGATTATGCAATAACTTTTGTTATTTCCAATTTAATTTCCATATATATTGTAAATTTATCATCAATAAAGCTAAGGTTCTGACTATTCGAGCATTCTATATTCTTTTCCTTGTTTTTATGCTTGTAATTTATTTCTATTATGGAATGCCTTTCCGATATGAAGTTATGATACAGGAATTGTAAGTATATTGTTTGGGTTTTGTATGGAGTTAATTATCATCAGTTTATTTGCCTGAAATGTTTTACAGTGCTAGGGACTCCTTGTGCTGCAGGTTTGTATGTGAAGTGCATAGGTACTCATATATTCTGTTAGCTGTTGTTCCTCTCAATGCTATATTCCTATACTAGCTTGAGTTGTTCAAACTTTGGTGAGGAATTTTGATTTAAATTAGATTTTTATTTTTATAATATGCTTGTTTGTGACACTTTGTTTTGTTACAAGTTAGTTAAATCTGGTGATCAGAAGCAATATTTTGTGACAATTGAAGAAAGTGCAAATTGTTCTATTGAATATACTTGCAGAAAGTTTGAACCAGTTGGCCTCTTATGTCTTCATGCACTGAAAGTACTTAACTTTCACAATATTTTTCAAATATCGACTCAATATATCTTGAAGAGGTGGACAAAAAATGCTAAAGATGGTTTTAGTATAAGCAACAATGGCAAACAGGTTTGCAACAATGGTAAACAAGGAATAAATTCCCGTATGAGTCAAATAATGAAGAAAGCCATTTATTTTGCACCAAAGGTGCATTGACAGATGAAACAATCAAAATGGCTGAAGATCACCTAGAGCATGATATAAAAAGATTGGAAATGATTTTAAAAAATACTAATGGCATGATTGATAAGACCGCAGTTGACTGTAATACTAGTGATGAAGAGATAAATGAGCATAACACATTAAATTCAAAAAAAGTCTTAGATTCGCAACGTGTTCAAGCAAGGGGAGTTACAAATGCTAGACTCAAAAGTCAGCTGGAAAAGAAAAGGTGCAAGAGACATCAATCACAAGCTCTTGGTAAATCTCAAGGTGCTAATACATCTAAATCTCTAAGACATAATCATGTTGATACATGTACAATGAACCAATTAATTAGGATCATACTATTTATTTATTTATACGTGATTTTATGATTATTGTTGTTATCTTCTTTTGTGACTTAGGAAAAGCTTCAAGTACGACAGCTAAAGATTATAGCACTTCTTATATAGATCTATCATCTTATGATTTTCGATATATCTCTCCATTGGCAAATGCTAATACAACTCCACCACCTTATTATTTTCCAAATGTCTCTCAAGTGACAAGTGTTAATACAACTGCACCAGTTTTCTGTGTTCCATATATCTCTCAACTGTCATATACACATGTATTATTTTTTATGATACTATTGTAGCTCCTGCAAATGATGACTGAAGATGTGCTTCATACTGGTTGTGATTTTATATCATAGAAGACTAACTTATTTCACTTTTTGGTTACGAACTCTTTTTTAGGATGAACATAACTTAAGAGCTCGTAGAAGTCCTGCAGGCTACCATGGAGGTTGACATGCAATATTTTAGAGGTGGTGGAAGCTATCATGCAAGCTTTTTTGAATGGTAGGAGGTCATGCAAGCGTTTTTTGAATGGTATGGAAGTTTTTTTGGAATGGTAGAAGGTTTAGCAAGCTGTCATGCAAGCTTTTATGAATGGTATGATGTCTTGCAAGCTGTCATGCAAGTATTTTTTGAATGGTAGGAGGTTTTGCAAGCTATCATGGAAGCTGTCATGGAAGTTTTTTTGATTGGTAGATAGCTGTCATGCTAAACTGAACAGAGACAAGACATGATTTGTTTACATGTAAATGTTGCTAAAATGTCAGTTCATGCACATAACTTATACAGATATATGATGACTGGAGATCTAGGAGATCTTTATTTATATATTTTTACACCTGCAACAATGATAAATGAGGAATATCCTCAATTTCCCATATTCTTGGCTCCTTGGATACAAAATATTGGTTGGAAATTAAATTTAACAACATTCATGTTGAATGGTGTCATACATTTAAAAGGAAAATTCTAAGCTTCAATACTGTTACAAGATCCATTTATTGGACAATATGTCAAATGACATGTATTGGACAATGTTACAAGATTTTGAATCATATTACAGTTGTACATTATGTTTTTGGAAGAAAAACTTCCTTTTTTACATCGATCTCTAAATACTACACCTAAGAAGACAAAAATTCTACAAATTCTGCTCCAATAGCTAGTGGTAGACTGATAACATTTACAATTTCCTTGAACTTGTATGTAAATCTTGAACTTGTGTGTAAATCTTTTCTGCATTGTAGAATGATCCCTTCATTCTCGTAGTTTTCAAAAGGAAAGCAAGTCTCTAGGAAAATTCGAAGTATCTTTCATCTGATATAAAATAGGGAGAAAATTAGAACAAGCAGAACATATAAAGGACATTTGACTTTAAAGCTCACATCAATATCCAACAAGTTGCTGCAAGAGCCGAACCAACCAACAGTTGCACATGCACCATCATATACACATGGTCAGGTTGATCAACCCATAATATAGAACTCAAAAGCAGTCAGCAACCAAAAAGTGACAACAAGAGTATTCATTCAATAATAAGGATGGAGTAAAACACAATGATGGAAAAGAAAAAGGGCAGTACAATATGGAATTGCAAAACAGATGCAGTGATATTTCCGTCTGATTCTTGGAAGACAAGGAAGGATCATTTGTTTGACCAATTCAAATATATTTGCAATTGAAGTCACTACTACAAAGTAGCCATTCAGGTATATCAGACTTCTTGAGGATTACATAGCCTTAGAGCTTAAGACAGTTAGTCTACTCTAGCCAAGGATTTACAACCAGAAATGTTTAGAATTAAGGCATGATTTTGCTATGCACTATATGGAGTAACATTTATCAATACGGCAAAATGCACAACCAAAAGTGAAGTGCTGATGTCAATAGCATCAGCAACACACCATTAAGAATTGTTACGTCCAAAAATTTATCATTGTTAGGGTCTGAAATCACTAAGAAACCTTGATGAGAAAACTGTCAATTCCACAGCAAAATATTACAACATCAGATGCTATTGTATTCTAAATATATTTACAGCAATGCAACCAGAAATAGTTCACATATATATATATATATATATATATATATATATATATATTCTCCATCTGAGGATTAGGACACGGATGAAAATCTTTCTTAGCAGATGCATCTCCACCCTTGGCCGAACCCTTGGTATCATCCTGGCATACCACAATTTGATAAGCCATAACCACAATGTATAAAAACTCGTTAGAAAAAGTGTCATTACACATGAACAATCACAAAGTGGAATAGCTATTTATTTATAATCACCTCAGTCTGCAACATTCCCAATAGGCCAACGAGAAATACATACAAAAAAAAAACATTAGTGAAAAGTAGAGTTTAAGTGCAGAATGATGTATTAAATGTAAATGTAAATTACCTCTCTGTATGCGGCGAGGTAGATCTTGAGAGGTTCAATATAATCTTCGAAACCAAGAGTGGCCATAGCCCAAAGTAAATCGTCGTTGTCGATGTTCAAATATGTTTTCTTTCTGGCATTTATCGCTCGCCTTGCGAAACATTAAGAAGATTAATTCATTCAACCGAATCACAATTAAAGCACGAACGAGTGAATGAATTTTGGTTAATCAAGATAAGAAAAAGAAGAAGAAGCGAACTCGCTGGTGAACTCAGAAAAGCATTCTTGTACGGTCTCCTTTGGAAGGTACCGTTCCTGCTCTTGGAAACTGGGTCGAGGGCTGTGGTCGCCGCTCTCGCCGCCTGGACTAGCCGGAACATCGACCATATTAGCTGGAACTCTAATCGACGAAGCGAATCGGTGAACCAGAAAAACATAGTGAAATTTGGCGATTAGAAAAACCCTAGAGAGAGAGAGCGAGAGAGAATAAAAAGAGAAATTGAAAGAAGGGGATTGGTTAATGGTTAGTTAATTAAGGGGTTACATGAACAATGAGATAAAAGAGAAAGAAATCGAAAACTTCATTTACTGAGTAACAGACGTGAGAAAGAAGAGAAAGAAAGCTATAAAAAAATTAAAAAACCAACAACTATACTGACGTGGATAAATGAATCTACGTGTAATCTTTTTATTGGATGGACCATAGAAAGTTATATGTGTCGAGATCGCTTAAACCAGCCACTATACAATCGCTTAAAAACATTGTAAATCTTTTTTTTTCCGTATGGATTTCTCGTTGGCCTATTGGGAATGTTGCAGACTGAGGTGATTATAAATAAATAGTTATTCCACTTTGTGATTGTTCCTGTGTAATGACACTTTTTCTAACGAGTTTTTATACATTGTGGTTATGACTTGTCAAATTGTGGTATGCCATATAAAACTATTTGTGTCCCATGTGTAACGTGTGTCAATTGATTTAATTAATAATAAAATAGGCTTTATGGTAATTGACGTTTCGCATCAATGGTAATTGACGTTTTGACGTTTCGCATTAATGGGAAGTTACATGAGTTATTTGAAACTCCGTAACTAGTGACACGGTTCAGTTATATAAAGAGAAAATGGTGAGTCTCTGATAATGATTATTTCTCAGAAATCTCTCCTTCATAGTCTGCCCATAAAAGTTGTATCAGATCCCTGTCATAGACGATACAAGGAAAACAGAGGGTAAAGACTCTGAGAAACAACCTTCCATCATCAAAGTTCTTCCGCACTAATGGAGAAAATTATGCTCTTATGTGAAAATCATGAATTCTAAAGATCCCGTGTCATGTTCTTGAATGGGCATTATTGAACATGTATTACTGATTTACTGATGAAATTACTTACATGTGCTATCAGAGCATGTGTTTAAGAATTTGTGTTTTTCCATAAATAATTATGAATGAATTTCTGATTCATGAAAAGTTAGGGTTTTGAAAATAAAATATTAAAAGTATTGAATTTCTCGGTTTTGAAAAGATTTTCTCGTAGCCATTCGGTTTATGAATCTGTGCATTTCGATTTTCATTTCGATTTGAAATGCATGGACAAAGTAATGCACTTGTGAAAACATGATGTCACTGTGCGTTGAAAGAATGAAATGTTGAATGTTATATTATCTCGGTATTCGATCAATTCACAAAAGAACAAACATATTCAATGGCTACTTGTATGAATAATGAATGGATATTGTACGAAAAGCATTCGTGTGCAAATTTATGAATTGACTTTCTTTAATGGACAAATTTGCTTTTCAAGTTTGCCATTCGTTAACTGATATTGATTACAGTGCATAATGGCTTTTTGTTAACCGTGAAGCAAAATTTTTGAATTGCCTTTGTTTATGGACAAAAGGACAAACCGAATGCAAATTTTCTTTATACATATTAACTTGAATGAAAATTTGAATGGTTTCCAAAGAAGCACGGACACTTGTAAAAACAGGAAGAGTCGGATCCGACACGCTCCGACACGGTGTCGGACACGCGGTTGACTTTTTCCGACACGTTGACCATTCCGACACGCGAATTTGACCGTGTCCGACACGGTCAAATGGCATTTTCGTAATTTTTTTATATTTTTTTTATTTTTTTTTTTTTTTTTTTTTTTTTTTTTTTTTTTTTTTTTTTTTTAAAAAAAATTATTTTTTTTAAAAGTTAAAATATATTAATAAAGCTTCAACCTGATCATATCAATTTTATCTTTTTGTCTTTTTTTCCCTTAAGTAGATAAGAGATCATCTCAGCATCATTGTTATCAATTTCTATCACGCTCTTGTTGTATCTTCTTCTCTCTGATCTCTCTCTAATATGATTTGATCTCTCTATCTGATATTATATATCTCTCTCATCCGAGTTCTTATTTTTTTGATTAAAGCTTCCATCTTTATAACGTATTGATGGGTATTATTAATTCAGTTTCATTTTTTTGTTAAATTATTAAATATTAAATGAAATATACACTATATAAATTAAAAATATTATTTAATATTAAAACGTGTCTCAACGTGTCGAAATTCAAAAAAATTTAGGATTGACGTGTCGGAGTGTCGTGTCGTGTCGTGTCACGTGTCGCCTGTCGTATCGGTGCTACATAGATGGTTTCACAGTGGGCATGATGTGCGATTTTTACCATATGACTCGTCTACATAAAAGCCAGATTTTTTTTCCCGTGTTGATTGCACTTGAATTTTGAGTATACCCTTACGATTTTCATATTGATTTAAATGATTATGTGATGTGGTTGGATTAAAATTGAATGTGAAAATTTAATCCTATTATTGTTTATGAAATATTAAAGTTTTGGGATTAATTATGTTAGATTTGTTAGTCACCAAAGTGGCCAAATCTTGAAGAGTTATTTTAATTCCAAATATTATGAATTTTATTTCAATTATCTTGACTGTGATGCTGTGAATAGTATGATATAATTATTCACGTTGTGGTATATTGAAATTCATTATTATAGGACAGTTAGGGATTAACCCAAAGGTTGATTATTTGTTTTATAAAATGAACATGGATGTTGGTATTGTTGGCATATTTCCTTGCATTTGGACATCCAAAGATGACAAAAATTTATGATAGGGGTATGCATCATTGCCAAATTATGTGAAATTTATATAGCATCATTATAGTTAATGTTGTATGTTAATGGATCCCCAAAGGTGAACATTGATATGCATTGAAGTTAGTATGTTTGAATCTGTGAAGTATGTTAGTATGTGATATGTATGTCTCAAAGCATTAATGTTTTAAATGTTATTCCTCGCAGTATCGGTTGCTACACATTCCATGTTCTCAACTGTTGCAGTTTTTAATGGGCTAAACTTCTCTGAATGGAAAGAGCAAATCCAATTTTACCTTGGGGTAATGGATATGGATATGGCTCTTAGAGAAGAGGAACCTAGTGCTATTACTCTTGAAAGCACTGAGGATGAAAGGAACCATTTTAAGAACTGTGAAAGATCCAACAGATTAAGTTTGATGTACATGAAAATGAGCATAGCAAGCAACATTAAGTCAGCTCTTCCACAAACTGAAAGTGCCATCGAAATGATGAAACTTGTGGAAGAGCGCTCTCAAACCGCTGATAAGTCTCTTGCTGGGACACTTATGAGTACACTGACCACCATGAAGTTTGATGGTTCACGTACTATGCATGAGCATGTTATTAAAATGACAAGCATTGCGGCAAAATTAAAAGCATTGGGAATGGCTGTGGATGAGAACTTCCTGGTGCAGTTCGTATTGAACTCATTATCGTCTAAGTATGGTCCTTTCCAAATGAACTATAATACCATGAAAGACAAATGGAATGTGCATGAATTGCACAGTATGTTAGTTCAGGAGGAAACCAGACTTAAGAATCAGGGAGCTCATTCTGTCAATTATGTAAAGCATCAAGAAGCTGAAAAATATAAAGGTAAGAAGCATGAGAAGAAAGGAGGAGGAGGAGGACCCCTTAAAGTGAATGAGGCATCTTCTTCTCAAATCCACAAAAAGGAAAGTAATGCAAAGATGAGATGTCATTTCTGTAAAAAAAGGAAGGGCATTTCAAAAAGGACAGCCTGAAATGTAAGGCTTGGTTCGAAAAGAAAGGTAAGCCAAGTGCTTATGTATGTTATGAATCAAACCTGGCTGAAGTTCCTTATAATACTTGGTGGATTGATTCTGGTTGTACTACTCATGTTTCTAATACAATGCAGGGATTTCTTATGACCCAAACCACAAAGCCAAATGAAAAGTTTGTCCTTATGGGCAATAGAGTGAAAGTTCCGATGAAAGCTGTTGAGACTTATCGTTTGATTCTCGACAGTGGTTTTCATTTGGATTTATGTGAAACTCTTTATGTCCCTAGTATATCTAGGAATTTAGTTTCAATTTCCAAACTTGATGTTGCTGGATATTCTTTTAAATTTGGTAGTGGTAGTTTCAGTTTGTACAAGCACAATCATTTGATTGGTAATGGTCGTTTATGTGATGGATTATATAAATTATGTCTTGATAATCTTTATGCTGAAACACTTATGAATCTGCATCATAATGTTGGTACTAAACGTACCTTAATTAATGAGTGTTCCGCTTACTTGTGGCACAAACATTTGGGACATATTTCCAAAGAAAGGATGAAAAGATTGGTAAATAATGAAATCCTTCCGGATTTAGACTTTACTGATTTAAATGTTTGTGTGGATTGTATTAAAGGAAAACAAACAAAACACACAAAGAAATGAGCCACAAGGAGCACTCAGCTTCTTGAAATTATACACACTGATGTATGTGGTCTGTTTGATGTTAATGCCTTCAATAAAGAAAAATATTTTATCACTTTCATTGATGATTATTCACGTTATGGTTATGTCTATTTGCTGCATGATAAGTCTCAAGCTGCAAATGCTTTGGAGATTTATATTAATGAAGTTGAAAGGCAATTAGACAGAAAGGTGAAGATTGTCAGGTCTGATAGGGGTGATGAATATTATAGAAGGTATGATGAAAGTGGACAACATTCGGGCCCATTTGCTAAATTTCTGGAAAAGCGTGGTATTTGTGCTCAATACACAATGCCCGGTACACCGCAACAGAAAGGTGTATCAGAAAGGCGTAATAGAACCTTACTGGATATGGTTAGGATTATGTTAAGTAATTCTTCTTTACCTGTTTCATTGTGGACTTATGCTCTAAAAACTGCCATGTATTTATTGAATAGGGTTCATAGTAAGTCAGTTCCAAAGACTCCTTTTGAACTTTTTTTTTTTTTTTGTAAATTACCTCCTTTTGAACTTTGGACTGGAAGGAAACCTAGTATAAGACACCTGCATGTTTGGGGTTGTCAGGCAGAGATTAGATATTACAATCCGCAAGAAAAGAAACTGGATGCAAGGACAATCATTGGTTATTTCATTGGTTATCCAGAAAAATCGAAAAGGTATAGATTTTACTGTCCTTATCATACTACAAGGATTATTATTTTTTTTGGATATTTACTACAAGGATTATTGAATATGGAAATGCAAGGTTCATTGAGAATGGTGAAGTTAGTGGGAGTGAAACACCACGTAAAGTGTGTATTCATGAAGTGAGAGTACAAGTTCCATTACCTTGTAGCTCTAGTAAAGTTATTGTTCCTTATGCTATTGAACCAATCAATAATAATGAAGGACAAGTTAATGATCCCACTACTCATGAAGAGATCATTGTTGATGAATCGAATGAACCCATAGTAGAAGAACCACAACAAATAGCATTAAGAAGGTCTCAAATAGAAAGGAGACCTGCTATTTCTAATGATTATGTGGTATATCTACAAGAGTCTGAATTTGACTTGGGTGTTCAGATGATCCAGTAACGTTTTCACAAGCCATGAATGCAGAAAATGGTGATAAATGGTTAGATGCTATGAAAGATAAGTTGAAATCTATGGAACAGAATAAGGTCTGGGATCTTGTTGAGTTACCAGAAGGGTGTAAGAGAGTTGGTTGTAAATGGGTCTTTAAGACCAAATGTGACTCTCTTGGTAACTTGGAACGTTACAAGGCCATACTAGTTGCAAAAGGGTTCACTCAGAAAGATGCCATTGACTATAAAGAAACTTTTTCACCAGTTTCAAAGAAGTATTCTTTAAGAATTATTATGGCATTAGTGACTCATTATGATCTAGAGTTACACCAAATGGATGTGAAAACTGCCTTTCTAAATGGAAATTTAGATGAAGATGTGTACATGGATCAACCAATGGGGTTCATAGAAAAGGGTAAAGAGCACATAGTGTGCAAACTTAAGAAGTCAATATACGGACTTAAACAAGCTTCACGACAATGGTACCTTAAGTTCAATGATACCGTTGTTGCCTTTGGATTTAAAGAAAACATCGTTGATCAATGTATACATCTGAAGATCAGTGGGAGCAAATTTATATTATTGATTCTGTATGTTGATGATATTTTGCTGGCAACTAATGATCTTGGTCTTTTAAATGAGACTAAGAAGTTTCTCTCTAGTAACTTTGAAATGAAAGATATGGGTGAGGCAGCTTATGTGATAGGAATAGAAATATTCCGTGATAGATCATAAGGACTGTTAGGTTTGTCTCATAAAGCATATATTAATAAAGTTCTAGAGAGATTCAGAATGGAAAACTGCTCATCATCTCCAGTTCCAATTCAGAAAGGAGATAAATTTAGTCTCATGCAATGTCCTAAAAGTGAATTGGAACGAAAAGAAATGGAAGCAATTTCGTGTGCATCATTGGTTGGGAGTTTAATGTATGCTCAAACTTGTACGAGACCAGATATTAGCTTTGCCGTTGAGATGTTGGGTAGATACCAAAGTAATCCCGGTATGGATCATTGGAAAGCTGCAAAGAAAGTTTTGAGATATTTGCAAGGAACTAAAGGTCACATGCTTACTTATAGAAGGTCTAGCAGCCTTGAAGTGATTGGATGCACTGATTCGAATTTTGCAGGATGCGTAGACACAAGAAAGTCTACATGTGGTTACCTGTATCTTTTAGCTGAAGGAGCTATATCATGGAAAAGTGCGAAGCAGACTGTAATAGTTGCGTCCACTATGGAAGCTGAATTTGTGGCATGCTTTGAAGCCACGATTCAGGCTAAATGGCTACGAAACTTTATTTCAGGGCTTGGATTGGTCGACAATATTGAAAAGCCGCTGAAAATTTATTGTGATAATTTTGCAGCAGTCTTCTTTTCTAAAAACGACAAGTATTCCAAAGGTGCTAAACATATGGAATTAAAGTGCTTTTTTTTTTGAAAAATGAGGGAATAAAAAGAAGAAAATTACAGGCTAACCAGCCTAAAGTACTTTGCCGTTAAAGAAGAGGTTCAGAAACAAAGAGTGTCTATAGAGCATATTAGCACCGATCTTATGATAGCTGATCCCTTGACGAAGGGATTACCGCCCAAGACATTTACTGGTCATGTATGTAGAATGAACATTATGTCAGCTAGTGAATGATGATGATTATTGTTATGTATTAAGTATTGATACTCTGAGCTCATTGATGAATATATGTTTCTGATATTGTCTTGTTTTCAATTTATGTATGCATGCAAGTATATCTGATGATATTGAAAATGTTTATGGTCCATAATGAAGACATTACTGTTAGACATAATGTGTACTTCCTATTAAAGTATCATGTTAGGAAGAAGAGTCAATATAGTAGTACATGGAAGGGACTATGCCGACTTGATAGCATACAACCGCCATGACTCATGTTGATTTTATTTCTAATAATGAATTATGATGACGTCAATGTATGGAACCTTTAGCCTAGTAAATACACATTATAGTGAAGATTAATTAAATCATGAAGGGACACCTTATGATATGAGCTAAGTGGGAGAATGTAAAATTATTTGTGTCTCATGAGTAACGTGTGTCAATTGATTTAATTAATAATAAAAGAGGCTTTATGGTAATTGACGTTTTGAAGTTTCGCATTAATGGGAAGTTACAGGAGTTATTTGAAACTCCGTAACTGGTGACATGGTTCAGTTTTATAAAGAGAAAAAAGGTGAGTCTCTGATCATGATTATCTCTCAGAATTCTCTCCTTCATAGTCTGCCCATAAAAGTTGTATCAGATCCCTGCCATAGACGATACAAGGAAAGCAGAGGGTAAAGACTCTAAGAAACAATCTTCCATCATCAAAGTTCTTCCGCACTAATGGAGAAAGGTACGCTATTATGTGAAAATCATGAATTTTAAAGATCCAGTATCATGTTCTTGAATGGGCATTACTGAACATGTATTACTGATTTACTGATGAACTATGAAATTACTTACATGCCAGGGTGATACCAAGGGTTCGGCCAAGGGTGGAGATGCATCTGCTAAGAAAGATTTTCATCTGTGTCCTAATCCTCAGGTGGAGAACATATATATATATATATATATATATATATATATATATATATATATATATGAACTATGTCTGGTTGCATTGCTGTAAATATATTTAGAATACAATAGCATCTGATATTGTAATATTTTGCTGTGGAATTGACAGTTTTCTCATCAAGGTTTCTTAGTGATTTCAGACCCCAACAATGATAAATTTTTGGACGTAACAATTCTTAATGGTGTGTTGTTGATGCTATTGACATCAGCACTTCACTTTTGGTTGTGCATTTTGCCGTAATGATAAATGTTACTCCATATAGTGCATAGCAAAATCATGCCTTAATTCTAAACATTTCTGGTTGTAAATCTTTGGCTAGAGTATACTAATTGTCTTAAGCTCTAAGGCTATGTAATCCTCAAGAAGTCTGATATACCTGAATGGATACTTTGTAGTAGTGACTTCAATTGCAAATATATTTGAATTGGTCAAACAAATGATCCTTTCTTGTCTTCCAAGAATCAGACGGAAATATCACTGCATCTGTTTTGCAATTCCATATTGTACTGCCCTTTTTCTTTTCCATCATTGTGTTTTACTCCATCCTTATTATTGAATGAATACTCTTGTTGTCACTTTTTGGTTGCTGACTGCTTTTGAGTTCTATATTATGGGTTGATCAACCTGACCATGTGTATATGATGGTGCATGTGCAACTGTTGGTTGGTTTGGCTCTTGCAGCAACTTGTTGGATGTTAATGTGAGATTTAAAGTCAAATGTTCTTTATATGTTCTGCTTGTTCTAATTTTCTCCCTATTTTATATCAGATGAAAGATACTTCGAATTTTCCTAGAGACTTGCTTTCCTTTTGAAAACTACAAAACTACGAGAATGAAAGGATCATTCTACAATGCAGAAAATATTTACACACAAGTTCAAGATTTACATACAAGTTCAAGGAAATTGTAAATGTTGATCAGCCTACCACTAGCTATTGGAGCAGAATTTGTAGAATTTTTGTCTTGTTAGGTGTAGTATTTAGAGATCGATGTAAAAAAGGAAGTTTTTCTTCCAAAAACATAATGTACCACTGTAATATGATTCAAAATCTTGTAACATTGTCCAATACATGTCATTTGACATATTGTCCAATAAATGGATCTTGTAACAGTATTAAAGCTTAGAATTTTCCTTTTAAATGTATGACACCATTCAACATGAATGTTGTTAAATTTAATTTCCAACCAATATTTTGTATCCAAGGAGCCAAGAATATGGGAAATTGAGGATATTCCTCATTTATCATTGTTGCAGGTGTAAAAATATATAAATAAAGATCTCCTAGATCTCCAGTCATCATATATCTGTATAAGTTATGTGCATGAACTGACATTTTAGCAACATTTACATGTAAACAAATCATGTCTTGTCTCTGTTCAGTTTAGCATGACAGCTATCTACCAATCAAAAAAACTTCCATGACAGCTTCCATGATAGCTTGCAAAACCTCCTACCATTCAAAAAATTCTTGCATGACAGCTTGCAAGACATCCTACCATTCAAAAAAGCTTGCATGACAGCTTGCTAAACCTTCTACCATTCCAAAAAAACTTCCATGACAGCTTGCAAGACATCCTACCATTCAAAAAAAGCTTGCATGACCTCCTACCATTCAAAAAAGCTTGCATGATAGCTTCCACCACCTCTAAAATATTGCATGTCAACCTCCATGGTAGCCTGCAGGACTTCTACGAGCTCTTAAGTTATGTTCATCCTAAAAAAGAGTTCGCAACCAAAAAGTGAAATAAGTTAGTCTTCTATGATATAAAATCACAACCAGTATGAAGCACATCTTCAGTCATCATTTGCAGGAGCTACAATAGTATCATAAATAATAATACATGCGTATATGACAGTTGAGAGATATATGGAACACAGAAAACTGGTGCAGTTGTATTAACACTTGTCACTTGAGAGACATTTGGAAAATAATAAGGTGGTGGAGTTGTATTAGCATTTGTCAATGGAGAGATATATCGAGAATCATAAGCTGATAGATCTATATAAGAGGTGCTAGAATCTTTAGCTGTTGTACTTGAAGCTTTTCCTAAGTCACAAAAGAAGATAACAACAATAATCATAAAATCACGTATAAATAAATAAATAGTATGATACTAATTAATTGATTCATTGTACATGTATCAACATGATTATGTCTTAGAGATTTAGATGTATTAGCACCTTGAGATTTACCAAGAGCTTGTGATTGATGTCTCTTGCAACTTTTTTTTTCCAGCTGACTTTTGAGTCTAGCATTTGTAACTCTCCTTGCTCGAACACGTTGCGGATCTAAGACTTTTTTTGAATTTAATGTGTTATGCTCATCTATCTCTTCATCACTAGTCTTACAGTCAACTGCAGTCTTATCAATCATGCCACTAGTATTTTTTAAAATCATTTCCAATCTTTTTATCCCATGCTCTAGGTGATCTTCAGCCATTTTGATTGTTTCATCTGTCAATGCACCTTTGGTTGCAAAATAAATGGCTTTCTTCATTATTTGACTCATACGAGAATTTATTCCTTGTTTACCATTGTTGCAAACCTGTTTGCCATTGTTGCTTATACTAAAACCATCTTTAGCATTTTTTGTCCACCTCTTCAAGATATATTGAGACGATATTTGAAATTTTTTGTGAAAGTTAAGTTGCATGAAGACATAAGAGGCCAACTGATTCAAACTTTCTACAAGTACATTCAATAGAGCAATTTGCACTTTCAAATGTCACGAAATATTGCTTCTGATCACCAGATTTAACTAACTTGTAACAAAACAAAGTGTCACAAACAAGTATATTATAAAAATAAAAATCTAATTTAAATCAAAATTCCTCACCAAAGTTTGAACAACTCAAGCTAGTATAGGAATATAGCATTGAGAGGAACAACAGCTAACAGAATATATGAGTACCTATGCACTTCACATACAAACCTGCAGCACAAGGAGTCCCTATCACTGTAAAACATTTCAGGCAAATAAACTGATGGCAATTAACTCCATACAAAACCTAAACAGTATACTTACAATTCCTGTATCATAACTTCATATCGGAAAGGCATTCCATAATAGAAATAAATTACAAGCCTAAAAACAAGGAAAAGAATATAGAATGCTCGAATAGTCAGAACCTTAGCTTTATTGATAATAAATTTACAATATATATGGAAATTAAATTGGAAATAACAAAAGTTATTGCATAATCAGACAAGGAAAACAGTGATGCCATGAAAGATGCATAAGGTTAGCTTAAAATAAAAGATTACCATCTGAGAAAAGAGTTAGCTTAAAATAAAAACCAAAGGCTAAAACAACAAATGCTGCTATTTGTTTTTAATGATGAATTGAAAACCAAACTTTAAGGTATGTAAAGCAAGGTTCATCCTATATAAAAGAAATCATAAAAAATGAATCCGACAAAGTTAACATGGAATTTGTGATAACTCACAGTTAGCTATTTTAATCACTGGTTAAATATTGATCGTAGATATGTTGTTCATAATCCAATATGAAGCACCAAAGTACAAAGGAGTTGAAAGGTAATGATTACCGGGCGCAAAGGAAGACCCGTAGGACTAAGGTTCACATTCGCTCTTGATGCACCAAAATGGTAAATCGATAGCGGTAAATGCTCTGACAAATGAGAAAAAAAGTTTCCAGCTAACAATGGTCACACTCACCTCTTACTCTTTGAAAGCTTTGGAAAGAAATAAAAAACAATGAGAAAGATGAGAAAGAAATCGAAAACTTCATTTACAGAGTAATAGATGTGAGGCGGGAGTGAAAAATAGAAAGAAAAAGAGGGAAATGAAATAAAATATTATTAATAAATAAAAAATTAAAAAACAAGCCACTATACTGACGTGGATAAATGAATCTATGTGTAAGCTTTTTATTTGATGGACCATAGAAAGTTATATGTACCGGGACCGCTTGAAATTTTCTCCCCATTGTGGACTACAAATAGAACTAACTCCATGTCGTCCCACTATTGGCTGGTGATGGTGGTTTAGATCATGGGACTTTATATGTTGGGCCCTTCGTATTTGAGCCTTCTGGTACATATCCAGAATAATTTTATAGTCGATAAATATAATGGAAATAAATAAAAGATTTAAAGTTTTTAAATTTACTTTATATAATTTTATTTAATGTTCATCAAAATACATATAAAAAAGTGTATGGGATTTACGTGGACTCATGTGAAGAAAAGAGAGAAAAAAAGAAAAATGGGCTTATGTACTTTTATGTGTGTCTTTTGGTAAACATTAGATAAAGTTATCTAAAGTAATTTTACAAACTTTAAACCCATAAATAAAATGAGATAAATTTTTAATTGATTTTAGCATAATAACTTTATTATTTTAGAGATAATCTTTATGAATTTCTGATGATATGAAGTTCAATAATTATTGTATGGATTTCAAAGCTCGATTAGTCTTGAAATTATTGAGATAATTTTATAATGACTAAAATTCATGGAGATTTTCAGGAAAAATAAAATAAAAAATATGTAATTCCTCTTATTTGTTGCTCTATCATAATGGTTATCAAACGTTTTATCTTATTCATTCTTTTTTTTTTCACATTTATACCTGCATGATAGAAATATTTATTTTATTTTATTTTTTTATACATATGGGAATTGAACACATAATTTAATACAACATATTAAAATCTCTCATCACTAAACCAAATATAGTAGCTTATAGAAATATTTGTTTTGGAGAGGGGCAGTGTGCACTGTGCACTATTCCCATTTGATGTTAGATAAAGTTTATCCGATGTTGCAATCGTATATTTTAAGGGAAAATGATTTCTGCCTTTAAGGCAGAAAACAATTCTCTGCCACTGAGAGAAAAAAATAAGTGAGATCCATCATTTTATGAATTTCTCTCTTTCATAGAAATATTTTCTACAGCAAAGATAGAAATTATTTTCCTATATTTTAATTGAGAGGAAGTTTCTGCCATTTACTAAAGTTTTTCTTTTCTTAATTCTTCAAATTCTAAAAGTTTTTATGATTATTTTCTGGGCAATATTTTGAAATTGATATTTTGCAGATCAAAATAAAGTTGGAATTAATATTTTACTTATGCTGGTAGACTTTTGCGATAATAATCTTTAACAAAAAAATAAGTTCAAGTCGTATATAGGTCAAGATTCATAAAACTCTAAATAAATAGGCAAAAAAGAAGAAGGAATAATATGAACTCGTATAAATTGGAAGCATTGGGAGTCTGTTGGATACTTGGGATTTGCAGATTTATTTGGAAAATCCTTTGGCTTGTAGAGATCTTGTTTTTAGAGATTTGATGGGCATCTCTAGCCGTAGACTTTGTAATGCTACTTAGTTCTTTTATTTCCCTTTGTTTAAAAAAAATAAAAAATACATGACACTACACATTGAGCAAAAAAATTAAGTATTAGGTTAAGATTTATTTTGCCGATAAAAAATTGAGAAAATAATTCATAATTCTCCCTCGCCGTACCATATGAAAAATATGTTTATTCTGTGAAGTTGTAAGAATTCATTATTCCTTTTAGCAACATTTATAAACAATGCCCAATTCTAAGGAACCATTCCACAGAGGAATGGCTTTTATTTAATTCTTTCTTGAACCAGAATAACCCAAAATGAATGTGTGGTTTAACGCAAAGGAAAACTATCAGCAACTTAAGAAATGAGAATCTAAATAATTGAATGTGGATCTTATTGTATAGAAAATGGCATCGAAGTGGGAAAAAAAATTAATTTTTTACGTTGAAAGATTAAAATATTGATAATCTTTAATCAAGAAAAATCAATTTAACCGATGTTAACTTTAATATAAGAATGATAAAAGGAGTCTATGAAATTTTGTATAAAAAAAAATGTTTTGATATTTGCAAAACTTGCTCAAGTAAATGACGGAATAAGATGTCAATATTTAAGTTAAATACACAATTAATCCCATATCTCCATTTGATTTGGATTTTGGTTGTTACAATTTTTTTTAATATCGAACCTTATATATCTTATTATGGTGATTTATATCTTTTAATTTTTTGTAATAATATACTAGTTTTTATTCTTCATAAATAATTAGTCTTATAATTTTAAATTATTAATATATTAGTTTAATATGAAAAAAAATTAAATTATTTTCTTTTATAAATATTGATATCTAGAAAAATTTATGAGTAACGCTATAGAGAATAATTATTTTCTTCTGTAACATTCTCTATCACTAGCAATCATAGAAGATATCACATTATTTATTAAATCGTATTCTAATTGAACGGATAAAAATTATAAAAGAATAAAGAATACGAGATTCTAAAGCAGGTCATAAAAGAAATACCTGCACCACTAGGGTTAGCCTAGTGGTGTGGGGTGTGTGTGTTAAGAGTGTGTGTAGTGTAGGGTGTTGTGTTCAATTCCTTGTAACCTCAAAAAAAAAAAAAATACCCTTAAAATTCCATTATACATTAAATAATAAGTTATGTTCAATAGTATATGTGTAACACACTACATTACATCATCATCTAAACTAAAAGAAAACATTTATACTCTATTAGGGCAAAAAAGTACAGTCACCCCATAGGTACACAAAAATACTCTGAACTCCGTACGGTCCTCGAAGTCTTTAAGATGTTGTATAAATGGGTTATGAATAAGAAGTTGGAAGAGTCGTGTCTTTTCATTTCGAACAGTCGTGTCTTTTCGCTTGTGAACAGATTCTTTTCGCTTCTGAACAGACGCATCTCTTCACTTGCGAACAGTCGTGCCTCTTCGTTTCCGAATAGTCATGACTCTCTAGCTTGTGACCTTTCATCTCCTATAAGCACCTATTTCCAGTGGATCCAAATAAGAAGTTTTCCTAACTCCTTAGCAAAATTCTATCAAAATTAATCCTTCCATACTGCCTTGGTTTGCGATTGATCAGCGTTCGTTGTGTTCGCCGGTGTTGTTTCTTCTGGTAGTGCCATCGTCGAAAAAGAGGTAACTCGTTCTATCATGGGAGGCATTTGTCCACTAACCTCACGAGCCATAGAGGGGGCAAAATTGCTTTAAAGATACAATATATAATACTGGGCTTGGGTTTAATTTTCTGCAATTTTTACTACCTTGCATATTGCTTTATAGTTTACTGTGATTACATTCTTTTTATGTGTGATCGTGTCTTCAGTGTATCCCATAATAGATTTTTACACTATCAAGATAACACTTCATTATACTCCAAGGATATACATACTAGGCATGCTTATTTTCTGGAAAGATTAGCATAAATATAAATACAGGTGAGATAAATCTCATTAATATTGAGATTTTCAAACTATAATAAGTCCAACCGCAATAACAGAAAATATCATTCTCTCAAAACATATTTATAATAAGAAAATAAAAAATGAATAGCAAACATAGAAAACAATGTGTCACTTTTAACTGAAACTACTAAAGTCAAAATCTTTGTGGGTGTTTCGGCATGTGAAAGGTTCTGACTGGCGGAGCTCAAGCCAAATAAGGCGTCTCTTACAATATTACAATCTGAACCCAAATCTTTGTGGGTCAATCCACATTAGAATCATTAAGTTCAATATTATATTATGTTAATATTCATTTGGTACCAAATGAATTCCTTAGTTCTATAATCTTGATTCAAGATCAATCTCATAACTAATATGAATAAATTCACCAAATTCACAAAATAAAAGTTTTAGAAGATAAAAGATAAAATAAAAGATAGAAACTAAATTTGTCAGAATAATGACACCTTTACAACTTTTAAATAAATAACTTCAGAAATACTAGTTTTAGAAATAGATGAAGAAAAGTGAAATTAGGAAAATGATGTTCTCTTCCAATATTACCTTTCTCTATCTCTCACTTTCTCTCTCTACCCCTTCCTTTCTAAATGCCGTAAAATGACTTTTTTTTGGGAGGAGGTTCTTTATACAGACTTTTGGAAATAAAATTAATATAATATACTACGAATATATTTTCAAAGATTTATTATTGGTCAAAGATGCCAAAGATATTTTTATATATAAAATTCTAAAGAATCTAATCATTACTTTATAAAAATCTAAATAATCTAATTATTATTTCAATAAAAATCTAAAGTTTCATGATTACTTTGGACAAATATGCTATTTTTCAAATTTTTTTTTTCAAAGATATTATTGTTATTTTTAATTTTTTTAAGGTGTTATAATTATACTCCTCTAAATAAAATGTTATCCCCAAAATTTAGTGTAACACCTCCAAATTTCTAATAATTTTTTTTTTGAATAAAGAATTTGTCAAAATTCACATTTTATTATTTTATTTGAATCTAATAAATGTCACAGAAGCTAATCTAAATCAAATTTGGAAAATATTACCGCTGCACTTGTAACAGGGACAAGTGCAAGACTAACTAAAATATAATCTTATTCCAAAATACATATTCAACATAAATATTTAAAAAATTAAAAT
Source organism: Gastrolobium bilobum (assembly GCF_033153095.1). Taxonomy (NCBI): domain Eukaryota; kingdom Viridiplantae; phylum Streptophyta; class Magnoliopsida; order Fabales; family Fabaceae; genus Gastrolobium; species Gastrolobium bilobum. The sequence continues at coordinate 195,782 of NW_026898220.1, forward strand.
TAAAATTTAGAATATGAATATATCCAATACATTTATTAAATCATAAATCTAGCTTGAAATTTCATACACATTATACTCATTGCCCACTGCTAGCCCCATATTTTACAACCTGTATCACTAAAAATCTGCTCCCCCGAAGGATCATCGCAGCCAAACAAACACAAACACAAAAGTCAGCAAAGCTGGTAATCCTAATTAAAACACAATTTAAATAACTCAAATATAGTAATCAAATTAAATATATAATTACATAATAATTGAATCAAATATCAACTTCAATATTCATCATATATATATATAATTATGATTAAATCAATTATTATCTTTATTAGATTCATTTAGTGAGAAGAGAACCATAGTAGACCCGGAAAATCCTGTTGCCAATTTATCCGGTGAACCAGGAAACCCTGTTGCCAGCCACGTATAATCAAAATTGGCCATATCAAAATATCAAATCCTAGTGTGCACACCTATTTCTAAAGTTGCTAGTAGTACCCTGGAAAACTCTATTGCCAGATACCACTTTGGGAAGAACGAAAAACATCATTGTCATATCATGTAATATCGAAGACATAAAGTCTAAAGGTTGTGATCATCACTTTCAAGAGGTACCATTCCAAAAGCTATCTTCCCACTGTTATTTATTACAATCACACAAAATCAATAAAATTCAATCTTGTCACAATCCTTATAATTGAAAAATTTCCTTAAATATTTTTCGTAATTTTCGCATCAATTTAATCAAGATTATAATTTCCAAATTCAATTTTTCAAGAATATCGTAATTTCTAAATCCATCATAATTTTCAAATCCATAATCCAATAATATCATAATTTTCATATTCAACATCAACCAGAGTAAAACCCAAATCCAATAATCATATCATAATTTTCCAAATCATAATTCAAATATTCACATCTATTAGAGTAAAACCACAGTCCAATAATTAATCCAAATAATTTCTGGAGGTTAAAATAATTTAATTTAAATACATAAGGGTTACATATAATATATATAAACATCCTAAAATTTTCCAAGGATTAAGATTATATTTAATAAAATTAATATAAAATTATCCTACGATCACCTAATGGATTAGGTATACCAAATTTAATCTAAAACTAATTTAAGATGCCCGATCAGGATTACTTAGTTTCATATAAATATACATACATATATATATACGTATATATATATATACATATTATTATAATATATATATATATATATATATATATATATATATATATATATATATATATATATATATATATATACATTACTTAGTCTACATCCGGTGAATGGATCCAGTCGCATCTGATTTCATTTTATGGAAAGAAAACGGCAAGAGTTTTTAAAATATTACTATTATTATCAGCGTTTATAGATAAAGTTAAGGGTTTCGATTTTTCTGTGTAGACACATATTAATTCATGTTGTAGACGTTTGATCCATATCTATTAAAAAAAAAAAAAATATTGCACAAAAATTGAAAAATCACTAGTAAAAAAAAAAATAACTCTCCTACAACATGAGAAAATATTTTTCCTAAATTTAAACATATAGAAATTTTTATTTATATATAAGTAAAAAATAAACTTTAAAACCTTAACCAGTTATTATTATTATTATAATTTTTTTTTTTTTGGGTATCATTTGGCCTCCCTCTCCCTCCTTTCATTCCCCGGGTCTCGAAACCTCTTCAAATTCCGCCAACTACAATCGCGTGCAAACACGCACAACACAACGCAACAGATATTTAAATCTTTTTCCTGTTCTGTGCCCTTTTAGGAAAGATCAAATCAAATCAAAGAGGTTGCTTCCGAAGTCATTTTCCTCATTTTCTATGCAAACCTAAAGATCCAGAAGCCATTACCACAAACACATCCCTACCTTCCTTCCTCTGCTTGGGCCAGCGATTAGGTAGTTCGCTTAGTTACACTCAACTTGCTGTTAATTTTTCTAGCTTTATTAAGAATATTTGCTTTTAATTACAGCCTTGATTGCTCGAAATGTTGGTTCTGTCAATTGAGATTAGCTTGATGTTCCACTTCATTTTTTTGAATATAAATGAATAATGTTTGCAATGTTGAATAATTGCCTGTCCTTGGATGGTTCATAACATGTTTAATTAGTATTTGCTGTTAACCACGGGACTAAATTAGCACCGTTATTTTTTAATCGCTGAGTGAAATTGTAGATACAAATAAAGCTTTTTTTATGCATTGCTTATTGAGAAAATTTCCCAAACCAAGGTGATTTTGATATAGGACAGCTCTGTCTGACACACCAACAAATTTGTAATGAAATTTGTTTTTTCTCTCTACTCACTGATTCAGGTGAATTAAATCAAATCAAGTAGGTCATATTATAGTGAAAGACTCAGTTATATGAGTTTTATCGTTCACCTAATGCTTCAGGTTTGCTTTGTAGTATTGATGTTGTTAAGGGGTTAAGTAAAGTTAAGAGGGCATGCAAATGAGGGATGCCTGAGCTCAAAACTATTGGCCACTTGTCTTTTTTTATTTCTTATTTTTTTTTTCCGTTCAATTGGCATCTTCCTGATCTGTAAAACTGCTATTTCTGGCATGTATTAATTGCCAATTATTGGCTTTCTTTTACTAATGGATAGCCTTTCATTCTAGGCCCTAGACTTTACTGGTGAGTTTTGATGAAAAAGCGCTGTGGAGCTCAATCATCTATGCTTTGCTTTTAGAAATTTTTATTTCAACATTATAGGATCATTTCTTGGCTCTGCAGTATATCTAAACAACTCCACTCCCCATTAAACCCTAACTAGTGAGGGTAGGGACGAGGACAATCCTTGTACGCAGCTTTATCCTTGTGTATTTGCAAAGAAGCTGCTTCCTGCATTTGAACCTATGCCTTTGCAGTTTATCCATTTCATGAAAAAATCGTGTTTTCTGCAGTTTGATATTTCTTTTTCTGTCTAATTTCATGATTTTGTGAACTAAACGAAGTCGATAGGTTTGTAGCCTTGCTATTTATCCTAAGATCTGATGTATTTGTCTATTTGCTATTAAACTTGGATTATTTTGTGTTTTTTGAATGCATAGTTGTGCAGATCACATTATATTAATTTGAAAAAAATATAAAATTGATGGTTTCCTGCTGGTCTTTCTTCTACTCTAGTTCATCTATTGTAGGGTCTTCCTTAATGTTTCTAAAGAACCATTCAACCCAAAAGCTTAAGCTGTTGGGTGGTTTTATATATCTCAACACGCCCCCTCACACGAGAGCTCACTGACTCCCCCTCACACGAGAGCTCACTGGACTTGAAGGGTGGACAATGCACAGGCCCACCTACCTGTGCGAACAAAGAAATTCCACTCGAAAGAAAGTGGGGGGCGGCGAGAATCGAACCTGGGACACGAGGCTCTGATACCATGTAAAGAACCATTCAACCCAAAAGCTTAAGCTGTTGGGTGGTTTTATATATCTCAACAATGTTTAACTTGTGCGCTATTGGTGTACTGCTTATTTGACAACTTGACTCTACTTTTACTCAAATTTGATATGATTCTGTTTTGTTTTAATTTTTGTTGCTGATTTTATAAAATGCTGTGTCAATTGTGCGGATAATCGAGTATAGCATAGAACATTAAAATTGATTCTCAAAACCAAGGCACTGCTATTTATTATTTTCCATGCTAGTGAATTCATATTTATGGTTCCTATCTCGGACGAAGAAGATAGAAGCTGCTCCTACTAATTTATAAAATTGGGAGGGAGCTTGATGGATTCCAATAAGCTTATAAACTTGAACCTTGTTGCTAAACACTAGAATGCTTAATCTAAAGTCTCTAGGGCTTGCCTAGTGGTAAGGGGGGGTGGGTAGTAGGTGCTGTATTTGATTCCCAATGTATTACAAAAAAAAAAGAATGCTTAATCTAGCAATATTTGATTCTTTTCATTTTTAAAATGTTTTAACAAAACCTGCCGTTCCCTGCTCAGCATCAGATTGCCAATGCCTTAACAAGACATCTTTCAACCTTGAGGTTTTGTGAACTTCGTGATAAGCTCTGTGTGATGGATCAATTTTCATTGCACCCCTCAACCTGAGTTTGAAGAGACAATATTAGAGTAGTATTTGGATTATTCACATACTGTTCTGAATTTTGATGACTCAGCACTGATATGGTTCTGTTAGGTTGTTAGAGCTAGTCTAAACGAACTCTGTTAGGCTTTTACAACAGCCTCAAGATGTTATAACAGCTAACTGATTCAGTTGGCAGTTATATTCAGTTAGCTGTTAAGTAACTATCAATAGATGTACATGAACTTCTGTGCAAATCAATCAATCAATTCAGTTTGTACTTTGAGACAATTCAGAAAACATTCAGTTTTCTATATACTCTTTTCTCATAATTTCTCTCAGTTTCTCACACTTTTTAGGAAAGTTCTGATTCCATTGTTGAGAGATATAAAACCATTAACGTAGCATCACCCAATAGCTTAAGCTTTTGGGTTGAATTGGTTCTTTACATGGTATTAGAGCCTCGGTGTACCGGGTTCGATCCTTACCGCCCCCACTTTCTTTCTAGTGGAATTTCTTTCTTCGCACAGGTAGGTGGACCTGTGCATTGTCCACCCTTCAAGCCCAGTGGGCTTTCGTGTGATGGGGCGTGTTCAGAGATATAAAACCATTAATGTAGCATCACCCAATAGTTTAAGCTTTTGGGTTGAATTGATTCTTTACATCCATTAAGGGGGCATTTGGTAGAGGGATAAATTTTAGAATCCCGAGAAATTGACATTGGGAATCCTATTTACCCACGTTTGGTATAAGGATTATGAAAATTTTCCTTGGAAAATAAGATTCCCAGGATTTAAAATTGTGAGCAAAATCCCAACAAGATCGAGTGGGTGGTATTCTTGGATTCCCACCCAGTGGGAAATTTTTCCAAATTTATTATGTCTAAAATATCCTAAGCCCTAGCGTGGTTCACAAAATCTGAAGTTCCTTGGACATTCCCTTCACGCCAATGTTCCTCTGCTTCATCAAACTGAGAGGCTCTCCCTACGTTTCTGTGGAAAGATGCATTTGATTTGATGCCATGAAGAACAAATCCATCACCAAGGCTTTGATAGGGAAAGAGACAGAACTTTGAAAGGGAAAGATGGCTTGCTTTTGTTCTTGTTTTGGTTCCTCCAAACGCAGAGAACAAAGGCGCAAAATACACCATGCGACACCCTTCATCTTCTCTTCCCAAAGCTTGCATTTTCTTTTGAAATTCCATCACCCTTTTGTTTCGTTCCTGAGACATTGCGTGGAAAAAGCATGAAAACATTTTTTTTTTTTAAATTGTTGGTCACAATGCTTAAGTGTTTGCTACTACCTCTGCTGAATTTTTTAAGCATTTGTCTAACGTAATTGAATCCTGATTGCTGTTGTAGCGAAATGCTTGTGGCAAGCTGGAGCAACCCACTATCTCTTTTGTTGGGATAGTGATCTTACTGATGAGGATGAAGAAGACGACGATAGTGATATGGAGGAAGAGTATAATGAATTGGGAGAGGACTTTGAAGATGGAATAGTATACTCAAGTTCAAGGGCAAGAAGTGCTAGGGATGTGAAGTCAATTGGATTGAACTCCAATGCTCGAGATAGGAGTGTTTATGTTCATCTTGTACTGAACCTAGTAGAAAATGATGGGTCGGTTGAGAATTATAAAGGGTAGTTTTGTAAAATCAGCCCATATTCCTAGCAATAAATAATAATTGATAATCAACCAAACATACAGTCAGGAATTGAACTAATATTGCTGAGAATATTTTGACCTACCAAACAACTTTTGGTAACATTCTTGGGAAATTCACTTTCCTATCATATTCCTGGTAATCGAAAAAAAAAATTTCTCCTTTACCAAATGCCCCCTAAGATTAATTGTGTCGCTGTTGTTTGTGGATATGCCAATTATTTGTGTCTTCGATCTTGTCTTTTTTAAAGAACAAGGATAATAGGTGAAATATTGGGTTAATGTATCTGACTTATAATTTTTTTTTTTTTTTTTTGGGGGGGGGGACCTATTATTCTTGACCATGATAGCATTATTTAAAATATTTTTGGATACTGTTTGTTGTTCTAGTATTTTCCATTGCTGTACCTTTTCTCCATATTTTAGTTGGCCTCTTTGTCATTATGTTAGAAGGTTGAATGTTGTTTGACCTCTTGTTTTTTTTTTACTAGAGATGGCTGGAAAAACTGACGATGAAGTGGTAGATATTGAGAGTGATTCTAGTGGTTCTTTCAATGACGATTCAGACGATGAAGGATCTCTGCCTCCTGAAATAGATGACAGCATGCATCTTGAGGTCAGTCATATAGATGTTTTCTTTCTTACTTTTTTCTTTGTTTATATACTTTTTGGTAATAAAATTCTGCAGACTCATGTAAAAACCTAGCTTTCTATATTTTCTTTCCTCATGTAAACTTTAAGGTGCTATATTTTCAGATTTTTATGTGTATCATGCAGGAACCTTTGACCGAGGAGGAAATAGAAGACCTTATTTCTGAGTTGTTAGAAGTGGAGAGTAAGGTAATATAATTGATTACATCACATACAGACACATGCAATACTGCTAGATATATAATTCTTTGAATCATGTATGTGTGTGTATTGAGGGTGAGCCTTGGAGCAGCGGTAATGTTGCTCCTTGTGACCGGAAGGTCACGGGTTCGAGTCTAAGAAATAGTCTTTTTGCAAAAATGCAAGGGTAAGGTTGTGTACAATTGACCCTCACCTCTACTCTCGCAAGTCGGGGAGCTATGTGCACCGCAGTTTGCTCGTTTATGCGTGTGTATTCTTTTTAAGCTTTTCATTGTCTCTTTTGGGGTAATTGTATCATCTCGTAATGTTCAATTTTAATTTTACTATAGTTTCTTTCTCATTTTATATTAGCTTCAACTTATTGAAATCATTTTTAGTTTTTTTAATTTTTTTTTTGTGGAATTTAGGAAAAAAATTAAATATTTCTAGTTTAGGAACAACTATCACTTTAGCGGTTACTTATTAATCACTCTTTGAACATTATCTAGTTGAGTTGTTTATTGTTTCTAAATATGTAAATTTTTTTATCTGGAATTCGTTTTTGTATTTGTTAGAATATTAGCATTTATGTTAGAATTTATAGTCAACTATGTTTATGTTGATTATATTAGATCATTAGAATAATCAGTTATTGATCATGAAGCTAGCCAATCTAATATTCTTACGGGAGCATCTAGGTGTCTTTGCATTATGTGCCCAAAACATCTCAATCTATGTTCTCTCATATTTTAAACCGTTGGTACCACTTTTATTTTTCGTCGAATATCTTCATTTCTTATCTTATCCATTCTTGTATGACTACATATCCTCATTTCCGCTACACCTGTTTTATGTTCATGTTGCTTATGAGTTGACCAAAATAAATAGCTCCTTATAACATTGAAGACCTTACTGTTGTTTTGTACAACTTTCCTTTTAGCCTAAGAGAAATCTTGTGGTCACCCAAAAACTATGATGTACTACGTCATTTCATCCATCTTACTTTGATTCTATGATTTACATCTTCATCAATCTCTCAACCTTTTGGCAAAATTGATCCCAGATGCTGAAAATATTTTTCTTGAGTACCTCTTGTCCAAGCAAATGCACGGAATCTTGATCTCCATATATTGCCGGAGCAAACTCACACTTTCATATACTCAGTTTTGCTCCAACTTAGTGTAAATACTTTAGATTCCATTGTGCTTATCCACCATTCTAGTTTTCTGTTAACATCAGCCTTTGTCTCATCAATAAGCACAGTTTCATTTGCAAATAACATGCACCATGACACTTCATCTTGGATATCTTTTGTTAGTTTCATCCATTACTAGAGCAAAAAGAAAAGGACTCAAAGCAGAGCCTTGGTGTCGACCTACCGTGTGTGATAGGAAAATAACTTGATGTTCCATTATAAGCCTTGACACATGTAGTAGCACACTAGCACCATTATTCATATATATATATATGAATATGTAATTTATTTATTTATCGAACAAGAAATATAGAGAAGGAAAGTAATGAAATACAGAAGCAAAGGAATAGACATCCTCTTAAAAGAAACAAAAAACGCGTATGTTTTGGCTCTGGATTCTAGAATTGATTGAATTAGAGAAATGGGGTTGGGGAAGATTAAGAGATTAATGAATGAGATGGGAAAGAATGGTTCTTTGATTAAGAGTGACGAAGGAATGCAAGAGATGAACTCTTACAAGGGAATCCTTTACTACTAATTCTCCAAAACTGTCTGTCAATAAGGATTATCTCCCTTATATCCACTATCTAGGCATCACTCCTACTTCTCTGATGACTTAACTGCCTTATTAACAACTGATAACTACCCTGGGCTCCTAATTAATGCCCTCAACTGAACTAACTTCTGCCTTGGGCATATTCCTGCAGTAATATACTTTCCAAGTTGCCGGTTGTCCCCATTAGCAATTCTGGTCGTAACAACATACCTGACTACGGGTGAAAGACACATAAACTAAGCAAAGCTCACTAATATCTAAGCCCCTATAAGGATTTGATCAGGTGAATGCCATATGGATGCTAAATTAATATATACGTGCAGACTTCAGAAGTAAAGATTTATTCTGTAAATTATGGCGTTTTTCTCCTACCATAGACCCCTAATCACTGTGTACATTGTTCATCTCTACTGGGATTTACCCTCTCTCTTTTTTTTTTTTTTTTTTTTTAAGAAGAGAAAAATCTAATAGTTGGCTTTCAGAAAAGTGTATAACTCAAATATTAGCAGAGTGTTTTATGTGGTATGTAATCCTGGAATAAATCATATATATATTTATTTTCCATATGCATTAAAAGGTGCAAATGGAGGTTCTCTAATATTTGTTTAGGCTGCAGAGGCCCAAGAAGCTCTTGAAGAGGAGTCTCTTGCCAAAGTGGAGAGTGAAGTTAGACAAGAATTGAAGCAAACTCTTCAGGGGGATGATGTTAGTTTTTTTTGGTGTCCCTTGGTGTTTTGATCTTTCTGTATTTTACTTATGACTTTTCTTTTTACTTGTCTGTAGTTGGAAAGTGCTGTTGCTGATGAGATGACTACTCTTAAAGAAGAGTGGGAAGCTGTTCTGGATGGCCTTGAAACTGAAAGTGCCCACTTACTGGTTTGATTCCATCTTCAATTTTCAGTAAATATTTTGGTTTACTAAACTTGCTTTAAGAATTGCTTGTCTTTTTCTGCTGTTCTGGTTGTTATCAGTCTTTAGAAACTGGTCTTGTTATTTGTATCCCAGTGCTGCTTATTATACTGATTTGGGTCTTTTCATTCACTTCTTTTTGACTGTGATATTTAAAACTAGCCCTTGAAAACAAGTTCACACCAGGCTTAATTAGAAAATGTCTCTAAATTTGCAAAACAATCCAGACCACTGGTGACAGGTTGAGGTGTGATCTTAAACCTGCCATATCCACCTTTTATTTTGGCTGGGGGTGGGCAATGGCTTAAGGGCTTTAGAAATGCTTGGGATTTGATTATGTACTTCTGCTTTGTAATTGTGCATATAAATACCATGTTTAAATGGAAGTATGAGTAAGCCCAAGAGTTTGGAGGGTTCAGCAGTGTGGTGTGGTTTAGTTACTTGTTGGAGTCCGTGCTTTTGAGCTCACCCTGTCCCTTATGCAAACATTTTGTGCCTTCTGTATTTTTGAATTTTGAGATTAATTGACATAATACATGGTGAAATTCATTCACCACCATGATTATTTATTGTTAATTTTTTATTAAGCACAATGGAGTGTTGCTGCCTTGTGACCTGGTTGTCATGAGTTCTAGCCGTGGAAATAGCCTCTCCATTCACATGGTTAGGGCTGCATGCATTTGACCCTCCCTGGACTCCACAATGGTGGGAGCATCATGCATTTGACCCTCATCTTTCTCGGCCAAATATTATTGTTTGATTTTTCAAGTTAAAGGTTTATAATATATAGACTAATGCGAGTAATCACTTTCCTAGTAAAGGCAGAATGTGAAAGGGCCTCACCAATAGTTTATAATATTACACTTTTTTCTTTTATCCACTCCATTTTGTTTTGGGGGTGGTGGTGAAGACATAAATGATGAGAAGTCAGTGGAAAAACATTCTTTGGCATTGTTACTGCGTAAAATCTTAATTGACTTGCCAAATTAATTTTGAATTTTAGTATAGATAGACATAAATATGGAAAATAACTTAGACCCTTCTTTAATTGAGAATAACCAAGTACATCACACCATGAAAAGTCATAATTAAAGGCAACAAACTACTTAAGACTAGAGGGTGTTGTCATGACTTATACCCTATATATCAAAATTAATGATAGAAAAATTAGACTTTGTTTGATTCTTGACCTGACTAGGAAAGGAAGCCCGGACATACTTCCTTTGTTGACACGACTCACAATTAAAAGATGTTAATATTGCAAGATTTGGAACTATTTGTTGATGTTGTTAGAGAAATATAATATAAAATCATTAATGTGGCCTTCACCTAAGAGCTTAAGCTTTTGGGGTGAAATTGTTCTTTACATGTGTAAAAGAACCTTGGGATACACCACCCCAAAAGTTAGCTCAAAGGGTGGGAGTGTCCAAGGTCTTATAAACTCCACATTAGTTGCACATACAACCAATACGAGACTATATATCTCAACACGCCCCCTCACACAAGAGCCCATTGGGCTTGAAAAGTGGACAATGCAACAGGCCCAGCCTACCTGTGCTAAGAAACGCCACAAGAGAAAGTGGGGGGCGGCGAGGCTCTGATACCATGTAAAGAACCTTGGGATACACCACCCCAAAAGCTAGCTCAAAGGGTGAGAGTGTCCAAGGTCTTATAAACTCCACATTAGTTGCACATACAACCAATATGGGACTATATATCTCAACAACATGGTATAAGAGCCTCTATGACCAAGCGGATGCAGTCACGACTTCAATTCTCATCGCCTCATTTTATTAATAAATAATTAAATATTGCGGATTTCTACAGGTATATGTGGCTGTGCATTGTCCACCCTTCAAGCCTAATGGGCTTTCGTTTGAGAGGGCGTGTTAGAGAAATATAATATAAAACTATTAATGTGGCCTTCACTTAACAATTTAAGCTTTTAGGTTGAAATGGTTCTTTATAAAAGATTTGTTAGATTGGGATGACCGAGACACTAGCGGGGAGTACGAGAGATCTAGTATCAACACACACCGAATGAGGGGTTGACTTGAGATAGTAAAGTCCATCTATTTTATGCCCTATGCCAATTGTCTGTCCCGTACCTTGATCCTGGATGAAAAAAGAATCAATATTAAGGGTTCTCGTGAGGTGACTCAAGAAAATCAATTTAAATTTTAAAGGTAGACACAATGGGTGAAATATGACCGATGCTTTGGGCAGACACTTTAGAACCATCAACTAGGTTACAACATGTGAAAAACCAGGTGCGGAGAGAGAAGATAAAATTGACTGATTGCCACTATATGGTCACCTGAATCAAGAATTCAAGGTATTGAACTATTACAGTATTATAATTGGAGATATGGGATGTATTACCCTAAATAAGAGTGCTTTCCAACACCTGTAATGAATAATCTGTGTAATAAAACGGAAAAACAAATGTACAATAATTATATAATTATTCCTTGTATATTTACAACGCTTGATGTTGCAAGTTGTTGGGATTTTTTCTTGGTTGATAAGAATTGGCAGTTTTGAGTTGTTATAGATTATCCTTTATTAAAATGTGCTTATGTTTTTCTTCTGCTGTTCATTGATATGATTTTGAGTAGGAACAACTTGATGGGGCTGGAATCGAGCTCCCAAGCCTTTATAAGTGGATTGAAAGAGAAGCTCCCAATGGTTGTTGCACTGAAGCATGGAAAAGGAGGAATCATTGGATTGGGTCACAGGCAACTGCTGAAATTGCTGAGTCAATTGCTGATGCTGAGAAGTATCTACAAGTCAACAGACCTGTTAGAAGGTATGGTTATTGTATGGCACTGGATCTGGCAACATTCAAATATGATCTTATATAAATTTGTGGTGTTGGTTCAGGCGACATGGTAAATTACTAGAAGAGGGTGCTAGTGGCTTTCTCCAAAAAAAGCTTTCTCATGAAACTGAGGAGCCTGGGAAGAAAGAAACCCATGGTGATTGGGATCTGTTCAATAACATAGTTTCTGATGGGAGTGGCGTTGATGCTTCATTTGGAAGTAAGCATTGGGCTTCTGTTTATTTAGCCAGCACTCCACAGCAAGCCGCCCTGATGGGACTCAAATTTCCTGGAGTTGATGAGGTGGCACATATAATTTTTAACCGTGTTTACTGCTTTTTTTATTGGATGCAAATATCAAAGGTATTAAAGGAAGGAAAAGAAGGAATAATTATTGGAGCTAGCTGATGTTACTAGTTTATTCTGTTCATCCTTCCCCTTTTCTCCCTTTCCTTAAATTTGAGCCCCCCTGAACTTTGGATTCTTGATGGTTTGAATCATTCAGGAATTGGCTGAGGTAATATTAGGGATGTTATTTTTTATCCAATGAAAAATGGCACCAGTGATTCATTCCTTCTCACGTGTCCTCGTAATATTAAATTGTTGGGTTTTACTGAGTTGCCCTTCCTAACATTGTGGAATGTAGCATGTTACTTTTTTCTTTCCTTGCTACTGCCTTGAATGCTGGTTTATGGTTTGCTAATTTGCGACAGAATTTGGCATTAGCACGGTGTGCATAGATCCTATGATTGTTAAATTCTTATTTGAGGTTTCCTGAATTATCTTTAGTCCTGTTTGTATGGTTTTGTTCTTGATGTGGCAAGTTGATTAATTTTTGTAGCTTTTAGAATTTTGATCTTTTCAGTGCATTCTCAGATTCTGGTCATGTGCATATTTTAATGTATGCCGGCTGTTTTCTTTAACATGTTCTTTTGCTTGACAGTTACTAAAAGTGATGTATGTTCACTATCTATGTTAACTTTTTCTTTTCGGAAATTCCTTTTCTTTAGGTGGAGGAGATTGATGATGTTGATGGCAATTCTAGTGATCCATTTATTGCTGCTGCCATTGCAAATGAAAGAGAACTAGATCTTTCTGATGAGCAAAGGAGACAATTTAAAAGGGTCCGTTATTATTCCATTATCAGTTATTTTTAGAGTAAAATGGCATATTAGTCTTTAAATTACGCAAACTTGTTTTATGTTACTCCTCTTGCTATGACTTTTTAGTTTTTCTGAATAACATGAAATGAGTTTTGTTAGAGCTGTTATAAAATGTATAAAATCAATTATGTGCTTTCATCCAATAGCTTAAACTTTTTGGATAATTCGGTTCAAGACATGACATCAGAGCATCTATGACCACGTGATCTAGAGTTTGATCCATATCATCCCCATTTTTCTAATAAAAATTTGAATTTTAGCACAAGATACTTGGGCCTATGTATTGTCTATGCTTTAAGCCCAAAGGTTTTTTGCATGAAAGGGTGTCTTAGAAATGTTCTAAAAAGTATAAAATCATTTATGTGCTTTATCCTAGCTTAAGTTTATAGCATTGTTGGTTCATGGTAAGTTTGAATTATTTAAGAACTAAACTGTATAATTAAATACATCAGGGATATAAATGAGTATGTTTTCAAGGACCTATATGACGGTTTAGATGTTGTTTATTGGTTATTAGTGTTTCTGAAACTAAAGTGTTTCTTTTTTGAATACTACCTATTTGGAAAGAACAATTATTGAGTTTTATATCAATTTTTTTGTGTTGTTTAACTTTTTTTTTTTTAGGTAAGTGTTTATGATACTACTTTTTAGGAGGACTACTAATTCTTGTTCTCTTTATTTCTATTCTTTCTTTCTTTTTTTTTAGTAGGCATTTCTCTTCTTTCTTAATTTTGTCTTCTAAAAAAAGTTTCCATTCTTATCATTATTTCATGTCTTCCCTATGTTCTCAATATTTTCTGTAGGCTGCGAGCCTATGGCTACAAAATTGGCACGTATTTTTGTAGTTACCTTTTAATTTTCAAATTGGTTATAGTTTTTGACATTTGGCCTTCTGAATAATCATGCATAGTCAGACAGATTTGCATAAGCATACACTCCATGTTAGTAGCATGTATCCAACCAGGGTAAGATACATTAGTAAATATGGAGGAATTCCATGTTAATAAATGTCGTGCAAGTCTATATATTTTCTACTTCATGTTAGTATGTTTGCCTGTGTTCAGGAAGTTGATTACTTTTTGTTGCACTTATTTTTGACAGGTCAAAGAAGAGGATGATGCAATTGTTGATAGGAAGCTTCAAATCCGTTTGAAACATAGGAGGCATCAAAAGAACAGTAAACAGGTGAATATGATGACTTTTTTTTTTTTTTTTTTCATTTGCTTGACCCAGAAACTGTGTGACATTACTTTTATATCTTTTGCTAAGGATGCTATTATTTGTAGTTTTTATTTAGATCTCGCATGCAAATGATTATTTGGGTGTCATTTCCCCAAGTTAATGATATTGTGTACAGGGTAAATATAAGTAGTTCTTGGTATTATAATTGTGTACAGGCCAATGTTATTATAATCACTCATAAAATCAACTGCTACTATTTTTCCCATTCCTGCGATCTGAAACATATGCAAGATCTTTTCCTTCTCTGATTTATCAAGATTGTTGTTTAAGCTTGTAAAATCGGTAGGAGAGTATGATTCCATGGTTCCGGTTCAAGGTAAGAAACCGAGATTGACAGAAGAGTGAGAGGGAGAGGGTGAAGATTAAGGATGAAGCACGTGCTAATCTTACTTGGAAACTAGAAGTTGAGCGAAAAGAGGGAAAGTGATTTGGGAGTGGTCACCGTCTTCAAACAATATCGCTGATTAACACAGAAACAAAAAGGGACGGTGTTTTATATAACGTTGTGTATGTAAAACTGTTGAAACTTGAATGGTCGTGGCAACAGAAACCGTTGTCAGAGTTATAGCAATGGTGACCTTAACCTAAATCTTAATCAACCATTTCTATTTTTGTAACAGTGATTGCGTCTTCTCTTTTTTTCTTTTGCTTCACTTCTTCTGCCTTTACCTTTTCTCTTCTATGCGTTACTTACTCTTTAATAAATGTTTTTTTTAAGTCAAAGAAAAGATAAAGAATGCACGTTTTGAATAATAAGAAGTGGATGAGAATTTTATGCTTTAATTTCCACCACATGGATAGCACTATAAGCTCACATGAATGCAATTATCCCTTCATTCTATCTTCTAATAAATTTGGTATGAAATTCATAAATTCTGATCCTTGGGAAAACCTTCACTATGTTAAGATCAAGATGTTACTTAAGATTATAGGGGGATAAAAAAATTGTTCATGTGATTTTAATATTTTATATGCACAGATACGATCTTACGATCTGTGTCGATCTTACCGATTTACGATCTTTTTACCCCCTTCCGATCTTAGATAAGATTTTGATCTTAACAACATTGGTATAGGCACCTAGTTGCAGGAACCCATGTGACTTATTGATGATTGAATTGATTTGGTTTTGTTCTTTTGACATAATCATCTCCTGTTACTAAATCTGAATGTAATTCAGCGAGAAATGTGCCCACCTGACCTGTTGGCGGAGAGCCACATACAGAAGCCTTCATCCGTTGATCATTCTAATCCTGCTATGAAGGAAGGAGCTGGTGATGATGGGATAATTATGTCTGATAATATGGAGACAGATGAAATTGAAGGTTTTGATGCCAGTTATCATCTTGCCAAAGAAAAGCCTATGAGTACTGGTGATGAACAGAGAGGAACTAAGCGTCTACATGATGGGGAGCTCGAACCTGATAATAAAAAGTATCGGACTGTTATCACTGACAGTGATGATGAAGCAGATGTCATTGAAGATAAGTTAGATTGCAATATGAATACCCTAGGGGATCAATCCAAGATAAAAGAAGGTTTATGTATCAGTGGTGCTGATTCTATTCCTTTGAAGTGTGTGGATGACAAGTTTTACTGCACTGTTTGTGATAAAGTGGCTCTTGAAGTGCACCCACACCCTTTCTTGAAAGTGATTATTTGTGGAGATTGCAATTGCTTAATGAAAGGAAAGATACATGCAAAGGTACGGGCTTAAAGCTACTAATTTTGCTTAAAAGTTATTTTAAAATTCTGAGCGATATTTTGGTGCATACATCAGTTTTAGTATAGTAGTGAAACCATGCATTAGTGTTAACAAAATTTAATAACAATTTTTTTTGTCTGAATCCATGATATCTTGGCCATCTTATTCCAGGACAAGCTTTTGTTTTAGGCGGGATAAATATATTAATTTTCAAATATATAAATTGTTAAATATGTTGTTTGCGTTTGCTATCAAGTAGGAGGGAGTTGTTAATTTAAGCAACCTGAAAGAAACAATGTTGTTCTAAATTTAGTTATGAATAATGTGTTTCATTATATTTATAGATGACTTTACTCCAAATAAGACTTTACCCTCATCTGGGGTAGGCTGATTTTTCACATATTCTCAATTTTAAGTTATGTTAAAATATTTCTATATCCATAAAAGAAGGCTGAAAGCTTTATTGAAATGCTTAGTTATTCTAGTAAGTAAATGCTTTGAACTGGAGCTGGTAAGTTATGTTAAGAAATGTTGGGTTGTATGGTGATTGGTTTGTTTATAGGGATGGACAATATTCTTGCCGAGGACAAAGTTTGGTATTGCTCAATGAGTTTGGAATGCCCTTCTGAGCAGATGGAGCTTATCTTTCTTATTTACTTCAGTTGAAGATTAACTTTAAGCTAATTACTTGTCGCAGGACCTGGGTCATGATCATTCTGAGGGTTTCTGTGCATGGTGCGGAGGAAGCAGTGGATTAGTTAATTGCAAATCATGCAAGATACTATTCTGCACCAAATGTATAAAGAAGAATCTTGATGTAGAATTCATTTCTGAAGCTCAAACCACTTGCTGGCATTGTTGTTGTTGCCGTCCAAATCTTCTGGAAAGACTGTCATTGCAACTAGAGAAAGCTATGGGATCTGCTGATATACTAGTTTCCAGTTCTGGTAGTGATTCTTCAGATGATTCAGATGCAAAGATTAATGTTACAATCAGGTGAAGTCATCTTTATAGATTTAGTTTATTGACAGCATTCAATGTGCTCTTCTGATTCTAATTCATAATGCTTGATGCAATTCCTTGTAGTTTTCCAATCTAATTAGTTATCAAGAGGTATGCGACATGCTCAAACTTCTCATCCTGAGGTTGTTGATTGTGTTTTTGAGCTGCATATGATTATTTGATGCCTTGAATGGCAAGGCTTATGTGCAGTTTTCTGTTTTTTCTATTAAGTGTGCTTATAAAATATAATTCTTGACATTTTGTAGTTGAGTCTTTACATTTAATGCCATTGGCTGAGAGTTAGTGACGCTTGCTTCCGTACGTGTTTATCTTTATGATCATTCTTGTATTGATATGTTCGAATGATAATTATGAAAATAAAGGTAGCTTAAAAGCATTTTATTCTTTGTCCTTAATTGGATTGTTGCTTTTTGTTTTCTCTTTATATTGTAGGAATGTTTATCTCAATTTCACATTTATTTGATGATTATTATGAGTTTCTGTTGAATATTATAGTCTTTTCTGTGGTTTCATCTTGGATATTTTTTCTAGCTTTTCCCAATAGGATTTCATGTAGCTCTCTCATTTGAAATGAAGTCATGCACATGGGATCCTCAGGTTTACATGCATTTCTTGTTGTGATAATCAAACTTATTATTGCATAGATTTTACAATCAATCATCTCTATAGTTGAGTTGCAGAGATGTTTATTATCAGATCATATCATTTTTTTTCCAGCTCTAAGCGAAAGCACAAAAAGAAGATTCGCCGGATACTTGATGATGCTGAATTAGGAGAAGAGACAAAAAGGAAAATAGCAATTGAAAAGGTTGCATTTTTGTAGATGTTCCTGTTTTGCCAAAACTAGTCCTACTGGTTCAGATAGTTCATTGTTCTCCCTACTTTTGCAGGAACGTCAGGAGCGATTGAATTCTTTGCGAGTACAGTTTTCTGCCTCATCGATTAAGATGAGCTCTGCTGGCTTTATTGGGAATTTATCTGAAGGAGCAAGCATTGAAGTTCTTGGTGACGCACTGGCAGGTTACATAGTGAATGTTGTGAGGGAGAAAGGTGAAGAAGCTGTGAGAATTCCTCCTAGCATCTCAGCTAAACTGAAGGCCCACCAGGTTTTTTATTTTTTCGACAGTTACTTTTCCTTGTCCCCCTGATATCTTTCATGGATATAACCCGTCTTTCCTGCTTCATGTTTTCATCGTACTTAGTTCTTAATTTAGCTTAAGTACATCCTGATTTTGGGATAACAAACCTTATTAAATCTACTTGGGATCAGAAGAAGTGCACATGTTTCTGTTTGAACTTTCAACTTTGTTGTTCACTATTGCATAACAATTGAAGAAAACGAAAATAAAGGTATATGTTGCATGTCAATTTGGCACTTCTGTATATCAGGCTGGTACCTTTTTGTGTGATCTTCTGACTGGAGGATTTTAGGATGCTCTGAATATCTGTTTGGACTAAAACTTTTGATTGACACCATGCCAAACAACGATAGTCAGTCCATATGGACATTTTGGACTTTTCATCTTGGAAGCTGATATCCCTTCATTTGCTACTTAAGTAAGGGAGGTTTAATTGCTAATCATGCAAACTGGGATACAGTTGAAAAAAGAGATAGTCTTATTGATAAAATTGTGTATAACATCTGTATAATTGCTCTCTATTTAAAGAGACTAAATAACCTAATGGGCTAAGCCCAAAGAAGATTCTAGAATGAAAATAAATAAACAAATACTATTATTTACAACACTCCCCCTCAAGCTGAGGAATAGATATTTATCATTCCCAACTTGCTAGTAAGCTCTTGAAACCTTTCTGAGGGAAGTCCTTTTGTTAGAATATCAGCTAATTGACGTCCAGAAGGGATGTATGGAGTGGTGATAAACTCACTGTCAAGCTTCTCTTTGATAAAATGGCGGTAGACCTCGATGTGCTTAGTCCGATCACGTTGAACTGGATTATGAGCTATACAAATAGCGGACTTATTATCACAAAACAACTTCATAGGTCCTTCACATCTTATTTTAAGATCACCAAGTATAATTCTCATCCACAATAATTCACAAACGCCTTGAGCCATAGCTCGAAATTCAGCCTCAGCACTCGATCTAGCAACCATGTCCTGCTTCTTACTCCTCCATGTCACTAGGTTACCACAAAGAAACATACAATAACCAGTGGTAGATCGACGATCAGTTACGGATCCAGCATAATCAGCATCGGGATAAACTTCTAAAGAGAGATTGCCATTACGCCGGAACAACAGTCCTTTACCAGGAGTGCCTTTAAGATATTGAAGAATTCTCTCCACTGTCTGCATGTGTTTTTCTTTTGGATTATGCATGAACTGACTTACAATACTGACAACATAAGCAATATCTGGTCTAGTATGAGCCAAATATATCAGTTTACCAACTAACCGTTGATATTGTCCTTTATCAACTGGAGGACTCTCCTCTTCATAACCCATCTTGTGATTCTGCTCAATAGGAGTACTAGAGGGTTTACACCCAAGTTTTCCCGCTTCTTTAAGAAGATCAAGAACATATTTCCTCTGGCTGATAAAAATTCCTTCCTTTGAATGAGCTACCTCTATCCCTAGAAAATATTTCAATCTCCCAAGATCTTTAATTTCAAACTCAGAGGCTAGCCGTGCTTGTAGAAAATGTTTCTCAGCAATATCATCACCTGTTATAATAATATCATCAACATATACAAGGAGTACAGTTAGCTTCCCATTTTGGGAGTGCTTGAAGAATAATGTGTGATCTCCTTGACTCTGTTATATCCTAAGGCCAGCATAACCTTAGTAAATCTCCCAAACCAGGCACAAGACTGTTTCAATCCATACAAGGCTTTTTGTAACCTGCAAACTTTATTTCCTCCATCCATAGAACCAAAGCCAGGTGGAATTTCCATGTAGACTTCTTCTTCTGACTCACCATTAAGGAAAGCATTCTTCACATAAAATTGATTCATATTCCAGTTGTAATGGGTAGCAAGGGACAACAAAGCTCTCACAGTATTCATCTTTGCAACTGGGGCAAAAGTTTTTTTATAATCAATGCTATAAGTTTGAGTGTAACCCTTGGCAACTAACCGAGCCTTATATCTCTCAAGAGTACCATTAGAATTATATTTCAAGGCATAAACCCATCTGCACCCTACTTCTTTCTTTCTATCAGGTCTATCAACAACCTCTCATGTTTTATTTTTCTCCAAGGCATTCATTTCATCTTGCATGGCTCGAGCCCAATTCTCATCTTTTAATGCTTCATGTACTGATTTTGGGATTGTGATAGAATCTAGTGCTGAAATAAAGCTTTTGTGCTGCACAGAAAGGTTAGTAGACGAGACAAAATGAGAGATAGGGTGTTAGGTACAAGATCTTTTCCCTTTTCTTAGGGCAATATGTAAGTCATCAGAGGTACTGGATAAGCTATCAGAAGCAACAGGCAAATCATTAGATGCAACAATATTAGGTTCAGAAACAGGAGAAGTAATAATATTAGAATCAGAAACAAGAGATTCAGGACTTTCCAGTCGTTCAGACGATTGAGGTTGCTGGTGAAGTAGTGTGGGCTGCTTTCTCCTGTGATATATCAACTCAGGTGTCACAATCCTCCGTATTTTCGGTGTATTAGATGGGTCAGACACAAAAGAATTAGAAACAGGAGGAAGAGGTGTAGCAGAAGGCATGGAAGGTCCAGACTCAAAGATAGAAGGTGATGAATCTACTGAAGAAATGCTCTCCCCCTGAAGACGAGGACTTGGGAAAAAGGACTTAGATTCATGAAATATGACATCCATTGAGACAGAATTTCCGACTAGCAGGATGATAACACTTGTAGCCTTTCTTATCAGAGGCATAACCAAAGAAGATACATTTGAGAGCCCTAGGATCCAACTTATTGCGAAGATGTTTATGAACGTGGACAAAGACAACACACCCAAACACTCGTGGCTGAAGACTCTGCATAGAGGGAACAAAGGGAAAGAATGAAGTCATTGAGTGAATAGGACTTATATTGTCAAGGACCCGAGAGGGCAAGCGATTGATTAAGAAAGCTGCAGTAAGAATGACATCTCCCCAGTAGCATTTGGGTACATGATTCTGAAAAGGTAAGGCACGAGCAACTTCAAGAAGGTGACGATTCTTTCTCTCAGCAACTCCATTTTGTTGAGGGGTGTCCACACAAGTAAGTTCATGAATCATGCCCTGATCTTGGATGAATTTGGAAAGACACTGATTGACATATTCGGTACCATTGTCAGACCTTAGTCTTTTAATTCTTTTTTCAAATTGGGTCTCAATCATTTTATAAAATTGAAAGATTAACTATGATACCTCAGATTTTTCATGCATTAAATAAACCCAGGTTACACGATTGCAATCATCAATGAAAGAAACAAACCATTTATTACTAGAAGCATGAGGAACTTTAGAAGGACCCCAAACATCAGAATGAACAAGATCAAAAGGCTCGACACTTTTAATGGTACTAGAAGGAAAAGAGACACGATGGTGTTTAGAAAACTCACAAACATCACAATGAAAACACTCAACAGATTTAGACAAAAATAATGATGGAAATAAAGACTTAAGCAAACGAAATGGAGGATGCCCCAAGCGTTTATGATGGAGCCAAATCAAAGAGTCGGCAGTAGACTGAGACTGAGTCAACAAGGTTTGATCTTTAGCATACTTTGCAGAAGATTCTGGCACCAGATAGTACAGCCACCTTGCTCTTTAGCACCCCCCAATCGTCTTTCCCGTGGCGAGATTCTGAAAATCACAATGAATAGGGAAGAAAGTTACAGTGCAATTCAAATCTTTGGTAATTTTATGGATAGAAAGAAGATTAGTGGAGAGTTTGGGAACATAAAGAACATTTTGGAGATGTAATGAAGGCTGTAAATATGTTACCAGAACCCGCAACTGATGTGTGTGAGCCATCAGCTACAGCTATTGTATGGGTGCCAATAGTAGGGTTATAAGAATGAAAGGAGTCAGCACAACAAGCCATATGATCAGTAGCACCAGAATCAATAATCCAAGAATGTTTAAAATCAGTACAAGAAGAAAGAAAAGAATGAGTAGTGGAGCTTATACCAGTCATGGCCAAAGCATTAGTATTAGATGGCTTACTCAGAAAATCAAGCATAGTACAAATCTGCTTCAACTCATCTCGGCAAATAGAAATAAATTCTGAAGATGCACCATTTGAACCAGCCATAATATTGAGGTGAAAATCACACAAACGCAAATCCAAATGATGTCTGACCGAAGAGAAAAACACAGATCTGGAAAGAGGAGGCAAAACCAAGCAGGAAAAGTTTTTTTTTTTTTTTTGCGCGAACAGTACCGCGTGAACAGTAGCGATGAACAGTGCGTGTGAACAGTACTGTGGACAATGTTTTTTTTTTTGGGGAGCTGTTCCGGTCGTCTGATGAAAAAGAAACCTCCGTAGAATGATAGATCTGAGAAAACAGAGTGAAACAGGGGTCCTCACGGTCCAAAAGGTCTTCGGAAATTTTTTTCCGACGGCGGCTTTGTGGCGGCGAGAGGCAAATAGGGTTTGGTTTTTAAAGGCGGTGATTTGCGAAAGCAGAGCCCTCAGAATCGAGAGCTCTGATACCAAGTTGAAAAAAGAGATAGTCTTATTGATAAAATTGTGTATAACATCTGTACAATTGCTCTATATTTAAAGAGACTAAATAACCTAATGGGCTAAGCCCAAAGAAGATTCTAGAATGAAAATAATTAAACAAATACTATTATTTACAACAGATACCATAGATGTAAGGAGTAGGAATTACTATTACTCTTCACTGGCCTTGTGTCTTCCATTTGTTCATTTGAATTTTTTATTGCCACCTCTTTGAGAATCTTTGAAGTTTTTACGTAGAGTTTGTTGGTCTTTTTATATTTGTTTTCTCTACGGTTTGATTTGTTTCATATTTGCAGATTGCTGGAATAAGATTTATGTGGGAAAATATAATACAGTCAATCAGAAAAGTGAAGTCTGGGGATAAAGGTCTTGGGTGTATTTTAGCTCATACCATGGGCCTTGGTAAAACTTTTCAGGTATTCTTCTGATTCTGGAGATTTTAATTTGTACATATAACTAAAGAGTGAATTATGGGTTGTTGAAAATACATGTGGTAGATCAATGTCTTTTCTGTGAACTGATATTTGAGTTGTAACTGTATTTTGAGTTTCCCCAGCCATTCTGAGATAACCATTAGCCGCACCCCTGTCAAAACATATATACAGATTTAGACCAAGCAAACATGTAAACAGTGAATACAAAGAGGAGGCAAAGTTAAATAAAATGCTTTGCCATCTTAGTTCTTACAAAAGAATCTGAGAAAAAAGATATATAAGAAGAGAAGAGGTCTGTTGGCAGTCAAGAAAGAAATCTTTTAGAGAAGCAACACTCATGAAAAATACATATCTGAGTTGTAACTGTATTGTGAGTCTCCCCAGCCTCTGTGATACCCGCGAGTCGCACCCCAGTCAAAACATATAGATATTGAGCTAGGAAACAGGTCAAGAATGAATAGAAAGAGGCAAAGTTAAATAAAATACATTGCCTTATTACAAAAGAAACTGAAAAGAAAGAGATATAGGAAGGAAGAGGTCTGTTGGCAGTCAATAAAGAAATCATTGAAAAAGAAGTGGCAGATTCGAGAAGGAACACACATGAAAAATATATGACTCTGGATAATGGCCGAGTCTGGACCTCAATGAAGATACCTGTGTTGGCAGTTAATTTGCTGGTATACTTTGACAGACAGTTAACCAAAACGCAAATTTATCTTAAAGTAAGAAGCCCAATGGCTGCTAGATGCAAGAAAAATGGGTTTTGAGGAGAGACATTGTCATCCATCTGCCATCTTTATTGTGGACTATCATTTGGACTGGCATTACATGCTTCTTGATCCTTTTTTTTTTTGGGTTAAGATAAAAAAAGAAAGAATAAAGAGTGTTTGAAGTTAATTATAACTATTCAGTGAGAATTTGGGTAATGTTTGAAAATAATTGCAATTGGAGGGTAAGCAGTATTTAATGGCAACACCCATGGCCATTATGGAAGAATCAGGGCTTCCTGCTATAAAATTCCCAACAGCATTGAGAAGCTACGACACCCACCATCTGTGTGGGAGCTGTAAAATGGAAGCCATGCTATGCTTGTATACTGTTATTAAAGGGATTTCCTCCTTTGGTCTCGAATTTTGTATTTTTCAAAACTTACATTCAGTAAATTACTCACGTAAAGGATAAATATAAATGGATAAAAAAGATAAAATTAGAAATACATCTTATTGCATATTTAAGGATAGAAAGGATAATTATTCTAGTTCTGTGTATTTAGTTGGGAATAGTTTACAACATTTTTTGGTTGGTTCTCTTTCCTTTTGCTGTTTGATGGTTTTGGTTTGATGACTGGTTATGCTGAAACTTTTAGGTGATAGCTTTATTGTACACTGCAATGAGAAGTGTTGATTTGGGGTTAAGAACTGTGCTTATAGTCACACCTGTCAATGTGCTGCATAATTGGCGGCAGGAGTTCATCAAGTGGAGACCTTCAGAATTAAAGCCACTCAGGGTCTCCATGCTGGAAGATGTATCAAGGTTTGCTTCTTATTTTGTTTTGACATCATTTTATTATCCATCAGACCTCTAACAATTACCAACGTACATATACACTTCAATCTATAGTAAATAATTATATAAAACTGATCCGGTGATGGGCTTGCATTGTTAGCATTTATAAGCACCAGTCCATGTAATACTTTTTTTTTGAAGTGAGTCCATGTGATACTTTGCTTTTAATAAGTCAGGCTGATTTTTTTTTATCAACTACTTGTGCTTGGAATTTGGGCATTTGTGGAAACAACCTCAGTTCTTGAATTTAGTGGCTCACTCAAATAACTCCTTTTGTTGGGATTGCTTCTTGGTGAAGCATCTTTCAATTTATTTTTTTTACCTCTTGAAATTCTTAGGACCAGTCAGTCAACAAATTTAGCGAGTCTATGTTCTATTTGACTTGCACAATAGTTTCTGTATGAATACTCATTTGCATGATGGGAGAAAGTGGGTGGATGTCTTATTATATTTGCATTTGGCTCCATTGCTTGGGTTTCTGTTTTTTGGTTGCTCTAGGCGGATTTCTTATCCTCCTATTTTGCACATGTTCTATATCCTAATTAATTATTCTTTTATCAAAAGAGAAACAAGATACGAAAAGATTCATCTTTTTACTATTTCATGAAATTAATGATTACAATTAGACATCCAACCTGTAAAAGTAACAGTGAAACTGCAAGATCCATGTAGCTAGAGCACCCTTCACCTTTTCATATTTTCAACTCAACAACATATTCAGTCATCATCTGGCTAATGTACTTTCCTTTTTCCCAGAGATAGGAGGGCAGAGTTGCTTGCGAAGTGGAGAGCTAAAGGTGGTGTCTTTTTGATTAGCTACTCTGCTTTCCGAAATTTGTCTTTTGGAAAGAATGTGAAAGATCGGCAGATGGCCAGAGAAATTTGCCATGCTTTACAGGTAAAATCCTTGAAATAGCATTTCTTCATGTTGTTAGATGATAACTCTTTATGTTGCTGTTGATCTGGTTTGTTTATAATTCATCGATGCACATCCTTGGGCGTTGTTGTCTAGTATCTTGACATTACTCAGGAAGTGTAAGAATATGTCAAACAAAGGGTGTTTGAGAGAAATTGAGTGTAAAGCTTACACATAATCCATCTTATTTATTGCAATAGTGCATTGAGTACAGTAGCTAATCAATGAATGACTAATTACAGAGCTAATTTATTGATATTGACCAGAGTCATAACTATAATGGACTAACATTCTAACGTGTTGTTAAATGTTAATGAATCTAGACTTAATGCTAGTGAATCTAGACTAGTATTCTTATACTCCATCTCATGCTGGAGCATATAGATGATATGCATCAAGCTTGTAAATTTAATTAGAATAATAGGGTAAATTACACATTATCCCCTATACTTCGCCTTTTGTCAATTAACTCCCATGTTTTTGTTTGCAACACTTAACCTCCCTCAACATTGGTTTAAGTTGAACGCATTTACTTTTCAGCTAACTTTAACAGCAGTTCAAAACTTTCTTAATTGGCCCTCCCTAAAGTTTATTTTCCTGTAGAGGGCTTGGTGATAAAATATAAACTTTTGGGGGATAGGTTTGGAAAATGTTAAACCACATTGGGGTAATGTGTAAAATAAATAATAATTGCTGTTAAATTTAACTGAAAAGGTAATTTTTTAAATTTAAACCAAAGTTGAGGGGGGTTAATTGATGCAATAAAAACTTGAGGGGAGTTAATTGAAAAGTGGGAATTTACAGGGAGGTAATGTGTAATTTACTGTAAAAAATATAGTGGACTCCATAAACTGCATAGCATTGCTGGAGAGTCAACACAACAAAATGAGGTATCATAAATATTTCATGACTGCTGGAGAGACAAATGAGCACTGTGTTGAAAAGATAACACAGCCAAAAAGAGACAAACAACCAAACAGCTTGGACTGAAAACAGCTCAGAATGAACTGCTGTATTTTTTGTGACACTTTCATTTCCTAGAGAATAAATGGCCTACAAACATGATGGTGGTGTCTCTGTTTTTGATGAAGTGATCAGAAAAGTGAAAAAACAATGGCAGAAGTTGATGAATTTTCTGGCAATGAAACTGCGAGATTCTGGTTAGAAAAGTGGGCTGGACCAAAATGTGCTAGTAGACCTGGTCTGGAGAAGAAATGGCCAGAAATACTCGAAATATGTGCCAGAATGTCGCCAAAAGGTTGCTGGAGATAGGTTGCATACGTAGCATGTGGAAAATCTGATTGTCTGAAATTTCAAGGTCCTGCAGATCCAGACCAATGATGGTTTGTATCCAGGCAAGAAGTGGTTAATGGCAAACATAGTTGAGAGGACAAGGATGCTGAAAAAGTGGGATAGCCATCGGACACTAAAGCAGGGTTAAAATAGAGGACATGAGACAAAGTAATTGCATATTCAGCAGTAGAATAGTGACAGGATTATGACTCCTAACACTTGAATAACTCTAAAATTCTAATTCATGTAATTTGCAACTGCATTCCTTTGATATTGTTGACACGTTACTGCAGGACGGACCTGACATTCTCGTTTGTGATGAAGCCCACATGATAAAAAATACAAAGGCTGAGGTAACTCAAGCCTTGAAACAAGTAAAATGCCAGAGAAGAATTGCGCTTACTGGATCACCCCTTCAAAACAATCTCATGGAATATTATTGTGTAAGATTGCGTAGTAAGTTACAAATTGGATGACCATTATGTTGTTGAATGCAATCTTTGACTCTTCAGCATTTTCTTTAAACAGATGGTTGATTTTGTAAGAGAAGGTTTTCTTGGAAGCAGCCATGAATTTAGGAACCGGCAAGGCTTTATTTACTCTCATTGTTCTGTTTTTTACTGTAATTTATTATGCATATGTTTCTCAGAAAATATTTTCCTACATGTGCAGCTTCCAAAATCCTATAGAGAATGGTCAACACACTAATTCAACTCTGACTGACGTGAAAATTATGAACCAAAGGTCTCATATCCTTTATGAACAGTTAAAAGGCTTTGTACAAAGAATGGACATGACTGTGGTGAAGAAGGATCTACCACCGAAAACTGTCTTTGTGATAACTGTCAAGCTTTCTCCCTTACAGAGAAAATTGTACAAGAGATTCCTTGATGTGCATGGGTTCACTAAGGACAGGGTGCATCATGAAAATTTAAGAAAGAGAAGTTTTTTTGCTGGGTACCAGGCACTAGCTCGGGTAAGTATGCCTTTGGAGAACTTGATTGTCAATTTAATAATCTGAGCAATTTTAGTAGATATAATAGCCTGAAGGGAAAAAAAGGAGGTGGTTTCCAAAAAGTAGGAGGCAGCAATGTGATAAGAGGGAAAAGGTAGGAGTTAAAGAACATGAGGTTTTGAGGGGCATATTGGTATGAGTAATTGTTGAGATATATAAAAGCCATTAATGTACCCTCACCTAACACCTTAAGGTTTTGGGTTGAAGTGGTTCTTTACATGGTATCAGAGCCTCGGTGTACCGGGTTCGATCCTCACCGCCCCTCACTTTCTTTATAGTGGAATTTCTTTCTTCACACAGGTAGGTGGGCCTGTGCATTGTCCATCCTTCAAGCCCAGTGGGCTCTCGTGTGAGGGGGCGTGTTGAGATATATAAAAACTATTAATGTAGCTTCACCCAACAGCTTAAGCTTTTGGGTTGAATTGGTTCTTTACAAAAAAAATTTATTCAACTCAAAAGTTTAAGCTGTTGGGTGAAGCTACATTAATGGTTTTTATATCTCAACATGCCCCCTCACACGAGAGCCCACTGGGCTTGAAGGGTGGATAATGCACAGGCCCACCTACTTGTGCGAAGAAAGAAATTTCACTATAAAGAAAGTGGGGGGCGGTGAGGATGGAACCCGGTACACCGAGGCTCTGATACCATGTAAAGAACCACTTCAACCCAAAACCTTAAGGTGTTAGGTGAGAGTATTTTTAATGGTTTATATTATTCTCTAACACACCCCCTCACACAAGAGCCCTTTAGGCTTGAAGTGTGGATATTGCACAGACCCAATGTTTTTGGTTTTAGCTTGTGCTTATTTTAATTCCACTCGAAAATGGGAGATGGTTAGGATCAAACTCGTGACCTTGTTATCACTGAAACTTTGATACCATGTTAAGAACCATTTCAACCCAAACCCTTAAGGTGTTGGGTGAAGCTACATTAATGATTTTTATATATCTCAACAGTAATTAATTTAGGTTAAAAGTTGGATTAATATAAATATTTGCATAGGTTATTTATTTGCTCAATTTTACCTATTCTTTAGTTTGACTAAATCTCCTGTTAATTATCAATTGTTGCTTCTGCATATATTATTTTCAAACTGCAGCTTTTGATATATGAAAAACTCATAACCGGCTATTTTCCAAAAATTGCTGGTTTTTCCATTTTTTAGTTCTTTTAAAAGGACGTTAAGGTTTATTCTTTTGTCAAAAAAATTGCTCATTATTTATTAGTATTACTAAATTAATTGAAATATCACAAAAAAAGAGAGAGAGTAATTTTATGTCTTGTGAAAAGTATTCTATTTTCACATAGTTTAAAATGCAAGGTGAAATTTGTATCGAATATTATAAAAAAATGTATTGATATTATTTCACATTTTTCAGAATTGGCCCATTATTTTCTATTAATTTTAGTATGATTTTCATAATTTTTTTTACTTTTGAGCTGAAAATGAATGTTCAGTGATTCTTGAACTTATTTTTAAATTATGGTTGCTTCCTAGCTTGTTTTAGTATATAATGGTGATAAAGAAATTTATTGTTTGTAGTAGATATGGAACCACCCTGGGATCTTACAATTGACAAAAGAAGACAAGGACTATGTAAGACATGAAGATGCTGTTGAGAATTTTCTTGTGGATGATAGCTCCAGTGATGAAAATTCTGATTTTAATGTGCTTGCTGGAGGTAGTCTTCATGTATATGGATCTATAGGCGCCTACACTTGTATGCTTCCAATATTGCTTATTAAGTTAATTATTAATTGATTGAAGGCTTCCTCTAGATGCTGTGAGTGGTTATTGGATGTATGTTTGTATGTGCACAATCAATTATTATTATTATTTGTTTGTTATTAGTATGCTTTGAATCTCTAGAATCTTGTTCTCCATGTTGTTTGACATCGGACTATAAGATTAAATTAATTGCTTCAGTTTTTTACATTTGTTTTGCTGTATGTGCTGGAAACTGAAAGTTGTTATTAGTGATTTGGTTCCTTCTACATCTCTTTATGTACTATGGAGATACTGCTCTTTGCAGGGGCTTTATATTGAGGAACTACTGGTTTTGAAACTTGTGAACATAGTTCAGATGTCTTTAATGACCATCAGTTTTATGATGGAAACAGATATGTTCTATCTGTTTAGGGGTCACAATCACCATCGGTCAATTTTTTTTTCTGATGAATGACCAACTTTATTTTTAAATGCCCTAGGACTAGGAGGTACAAATGGTAAAGAAAAGGAACTATAAAGTATAGAGGCTTTACCTTAATAGAAACTAGAAAATGTTTCTCTGCAATAATTTATGAGTCGTTTGGATGAGCTTCCCTGTTAACTAAAGGAACCAATTTAAAGCACTGCTTTTGTGTGCTAGTGTGTGAGCGAGGGATACAGTGGCTTTCTGTATTATTCCTACATGCCTCATTGATATTTATATGCTTTGCATCTTAAATTCACCATCATTTTATATAAATCATAAGCTCTTCGATAATCAGTTACTTTTTTGCTTTTCAAACTTGATAT
Source organism: Gastrolobium bilobum (assembly GCF_033153095.1). Taxonomy (NCBI): domain Eukaryota; kingdom Viridiplantae; phylum Streptophyta; class Magnoliopsida; order Fabales; family Fabaceae; genus Gastrolobium; species Gastrolobium bilobum. The sequence goes on from NW_026898220.1 coordinate 226,359, forward strand.
TACTGCCTTTACCATTTTTGAATTGCTTATTTTAGTAGTGAAGGAAATTTGAAAGATTAAAAAGCATAGATCCAGTGGCATTAAATCTGATTCTTTGGGAATTCTTCTAATATGGGAACCATAAAATTTGGTGTCCAAGCTTAGTCTCTGTTGTACCCTAAAGCACTTCAAAAAGGTCTGAATAGCATGATGAATACCCATTCTGTTTATATATCCTCATTCTGGGTCCTAATTAAAATCTTTGGTTTTGACCTAAGAATTTCAGGATTTTTTAACCAAAAAAAGAAAAAGAAAAAGGAGAGACAATGAATTTGGGTTTGTTCAATGATGAGTTACTACAACGTATGTATGGAAGTCGTCAGCTAGTAATAAAACATATGTCTACCTTTCTTGTAATACATAATCCATTGACTATTATGAGTTTTCTTTATCCTTATATCATTTGTTCTTCATATCACGAATTTAAATCTTTGAGGTATCTTTTGACAATTCATTGCCTTACAGAGAAGATGAAGTATGCAAATGATTTGCTGCAACGGAAAGATGATAATGGATTTTTCGTCAAGGTATGAAAGAAACAAACTAAATTGATAAATGTAATAATTCTTTACTTGATCCTCTCAATTGAATTAGGATTTTAAAATATAAGATTCAGTGTTGGCTACTTTCGTTGTCACCTCATGATATAGTGATTTTACTTTGCATGAATTGTAGGCTAGATTACGTGGTGTGAATTATGCTTTTAACACATGCTTCTTATTTATCACTTTCCAGGGGTGGTGGAATGATCTTCTTCATGAAAAAATTTATAAAGAGGTTGAATACAGTGGCAAAATGGTTTTGCTGATAGACATACTAACCATGAGTTCTGATGTGGGCGATAAGGTGTTAGTTTTTAGTCAGAGCATACCAACCCTAGACCTTATAGAACTTTATCTCTCAAGGATGCCTCGATGTGGCAAAAGAGGAAAGTTTTGGAAGAAGGGAAAAGATTGGTATAGGTGGGTTCAGATTTTTAAAACCTGTCTAACTTGCTGTTACTCTTGTTAGTCTTTGGATTTGTTTTTATTTATCTGGTTGTTTTTTTAACATGTATTTGTGGTTGGAATGTATAATTTCTTTCTTAAAATAATTTTATCTGCAGGCATTGTTATTTTAAAAGTATGGGGATAATCTGTCTCTTTCCCCTTATGTTACTTGCTGCTTAGATTTTCCAAATAATTTAGGATTAATGCTTTATATTTTAACATCCTTATGCACTAATCTTCCTATTGGCATGCCCTAATTATTACTGATAGTTTCCAAATTTTCTGTTTTTTTCCCCCACTTTCAAGTTGGGAGTAGTAGATGTCTTTTTGAGGGACACCTTGGAAAGATTCTGATAAAACACCAAACATGAAACATCTCACTATATACATGGTGTGACAGTCGGTTAATAGTTCAGTAATATAATGTATGGCAATGGGTACATTTTATTGCTGACCAGCTTTTAAACAAACAAAAAAATATGTAAAACGGCTTATCGTTTATCTTTTTAATCCCAAGAAAAAGATGTATGAACTAGTTATTGCATTTAATGTATGTCTTTTTTTTTTTTAATGAAAACATATTTAGGATTTTAGATCAAATGTTCTTTGCACGTATAGAATTTTTGTTTCTTCTGGTCATTATGTACCCACTTATAATTTTGTTTCTCTCTGTCTAAGTCAGACTTCTGTAATCTGTATGTTTTTTTACTGTTTCATATGTTTCTTCTCGCCTGGATTGATTACATCTCTAACTGCATATGATGCTCTATGTAGAAGCTTTCAATTATATTGGTACTTCGAAATTTAGGTGGCTCCTATTTTAAATACTTTTTCTTTGATTCATTATTTTCATGTGATTTAACCTCCAGGCTGGATGGAAGGACAGAGAGCTCTGAAAGGCAGAAGCTTGTTGAAAGATTTAACGAGTCTTCGAATAGGAGGGTAAAATGCACTCTTATTTCAACCAGAGCAGGCTCTCTGGGTATTAATCTTCATGCAGCTAACCGTGTTGTTATAGTTGATGGTTCTTGGAATCCAACATATGATCTCCAGGCTATCTATCGAGCTTGGAGGTAAGCTCCTGCTACTTTTTCCCTTATTCGCAATGAGCTTTCTTCCTATATACATTAGTTATAAAGTAAACTTTGGTACCATCAAGCAATCGGAGCAGGAATAAATTTTTAAAGGAATATGGGTAAAGGAAGAGATTCCCATTGGATGTAATGTTCACCTTTAGGTTGGGTTTGGTGCATATTAAGAAACTGCATAAGTAGAACAATACACAACAAGTAGCTGAGTCAAAACATAACTTTTTGTTCTCCCTGTTGTTTGGTAGACTATACATAGTACAAGCAATTTTGCGCTGTACATACTTGATATGCATAAGTAGGAGACACAACAATGCAAAATTTACTACATTACTCTTTGTTCTATGCACTCTTTTTTTTGCACTAAGAAATTGCACATACAAGATTTTAATATTTTTGATCATTTTAATATTTATCATTTAATTACTTTCACACTCTAATTATAATTTATTATTATTATTAATATATTTTTTAATAAATTTTTATATTAATAATTAATCATATATTATGAATAAAAAACTCCTACTGCTATTTTTTTCTGGAAATTTGTCCATTGCAAGGGCCATAGCCCATATCCATCCCTCCAAAGCATGTCTTTGCAAGAACCACCTTTTTATTTGGATTAGTGAGTCCAAGAACTCCATCAAAGGTTCAGAATGCATAGAAAACGTATGGACGTTTTCAATATGTATTGGTGCTGGAAGCTGCAAGGTTGAGGACTGTGAGCCTCTGATCTCGAGGCCATGGAACTCCAATTGCTTAAGCTTGTACCAACACCGCTCCTAGGCAAGCACCATACACATATAAAGAGATAAAACAAATTGATGGAGGGAGAGATGACAAAGCATGTGAAGAAGCGGTTGAAGGAAGGAAGGTTGGGAGAATAAACGGACAAGGGTTTAATGGATAAACTAGTATTTTTCTTTTTTGTGCTGTGCACAACATTTCATCCCCTGGTTTAGTGGGTTACAAAACTTAGGAGTTTTGTGTTGTCCCTTGAGTTGCTTTTCGTCCAGCGCTTCAACTATTTTACAAATAAAATAAAGCGCAGTTTTTTGGGCAGTGGTTATACTTATTTTTTTAGCATATCAAATGCACCCTTGGGGAGAATTCTCCAGATGAGCAGATTCTTTGGGATAAGATAAGGGGTTTGGCTTCTGCTTGGTTTAAAGCTCATGGTCCTTTCAGAGGGGTTCCCTTACAGATATGTTATGGGAATGGGTAGATTTGCTTCATTAATGTTTTTTTGTTCTCTTTTGTATGTATTTGTTTTAGGAGGATGATAGGATCAAAATTTTTTAAAAGAGAAATACCACAACTGTTTGTATTAAACTCAATGAAATTAACAAGGTATAATCTCTGTTACAAGGAATTAATTATTACAGAGCAAAATGATGAAAAGGAACAGTAACAGAAGCAAAATAACAGCAGGGCACATATGAGACGCCCTGAGTATCTCCCTAATCAAGCCTAATTCCCATGACCTCCCAAGGTGCCTCTACCCATGCAGCAGCACACCCAAATAACAAACTTCCAACCTCCTACTCACGTAACCAATTCACTGTCCAATAAAGACGTCAGGCTCACGCTCTTCAGGTGCTGCGTCAGTATTCATTGAGGCCCAATTAATCTTCCTCCTATTTTTACCACAAGCATAAATCAGAATGGGCTTAGACGATTTGGATTTGGGCTCCGAGAGTCTATGAGAGGATCTTTTATCCTCCAATCTTTTTGTACTGATCTTCTTTTATCTTAATAGAATTCTTATTTGAATCCCCCCCAAAGAAAAAACCAATAACAGCCAAAAAATTAACTATCAAATAGAGTTCTTATCTCGTAGTTAATGCTAAGTGTTATGAACCAACTCTCTTAAAAATTTAAGTTGCAAGATATGGCATGAGTGGTTTATTACATCTCTAATACGTTCCCTCATGCAAGAGCTCTTTGGCCTTGAAGCATGTAAAATACTCAATGCCCCTACCTACCTTATGCTTAAATTTAACTTTTATTTAGAAGAATGGGGACAGCAAGGATGAATGCTAGACCATTTGGTCATATTATAGAAGCTTCGATACTATGTCAAGGACTAACTTCCCAATAGCTTAAGCTGTAAATTGAAGGCACGTAAATGTTTTTTATTACATCTTTAACACTAAGCAGTTATGAATATTGTCTGAAAGATTTGAGACTTTCGCATTGAGTTATGGTCACCTATATTTCCTAATTCTTGCAAAAGCATTTGCTCATAATAAGGGATAAAGTGCTTCGGTGGTACAGTCATACCCATAATTGATATCACAATATTTGCATATCAAAATCTTCACTTGGTTTGGAATAGTTTGGATGGTTTCAATCTGGAAAGATCACTTTAAAAATTAATAGGATGGACATTTTTTTATTTGATCATTTACAAATTTATTGTTTTGCGGCAATTGACAAACAATGTGGTCAAAATATTTTTCATTTTTCCAGGTATGGGCAGACAAAGCCTGTGTTTGCTTATCGATTGCTGGCGCATGGAACTATGGAAGAGAAAATATATAAGCGCCAGGTAATACAAATGATGTGTTTATATTGTTCATTTCAGTTTTTCTAATGGAGAGAAATGGTTTCAATAGGTAACAAAGGAGGGGCTTGCTGCTCGAGTGGTCGATAGACAACAGGTGCATAGGACCATATCTAAAGAAGAAATGTTACATCTCTTTGAGTTTGGTGATGATGAGAACCCTGAAACTTTGGCTGAGCTAAGTCAGGAAAATGGGCATACTTGTCATCAAAATAATCCAGTTTTGGTTGGGCATTCACTGAAGCATACAGCACCACATTCAAATGGGAGCAATTATTCTGATAAGTTAATGGAAAGCTTACTTAGCAAGCATCATCCACGGTAGCTTCTCTTACAGCTGTTGTTTCATAGAGTCGGTTTTCATGATTAAGGTGTATTTTTTGGTTGGACTTCTATGGTATCTTTGTATGTTATGGTCCTATAGTCTTTTCCTTTTTAACCCTGGGTCTTATTTAGTGGTGTATAATAGATTTTTTATTTTGTCCACATGTTTTTTAATTGACAGCACAAATGAAAGACATTGTCCAATTCTAATTATATTGTTATATATAAAACCATTTACAACCCTACATTCAAGAGCTTAAGTTTTTGGATTAATTGGTCCATGATATGGTTTCAAAGCCTCTATATGACAATGTGGTCAAGATTTGATTATTGCTGCCATATTCTTCTAAATAAAAGTTTAGGCTAGTGCTGACCAAGGGATATGTGGCCAAATGGAGGGTTGAATTGGTCAATATAAAGACTATATATAAACATAAAATTGTATGTTTAGAAAATATTAAAAATATAACTAATTAGGAGTATTAATTTTTAGTATGACAAAAGTAATAAATATTTTTGGTACTAATCAGATAATATCACAAGTGTTGTCTGGATCTTGAGTTTAGTACGATTAGGACACTAGTTAAACAGGTTGTTAGAGTTGCTGGATTTCTGCTATGCTAGTTGCAGTAGAATACATCAATGTTTTTTTAGTTGAAGTGCATAGACTTGTGATTTTTGTACCAGTCTGTTCTCTAAAGTACAGATGTTTATATTTAGTTTCTCTCAATTTTTCTGGAATAACTACTCTGTATCTGACGCATCAGCTGATGCAAATTTTGATAATAGGTGGATTGCCAATTATCATGAACATGAATCCCTGTTACAAGAAAATGAAGAGGAAAAGCTATCAAAAGAGGAGCAAGATATGGCTTGGGAGGTGTATCGGAAATCGTTGGAATGGGAAGAAGTGCAGAGAGTACCACTCCGTGAGACCATGCCTGATCAAAAGCCAGAAATTCGGAATGCAAATGCTAAGCCCCATGTATCTGAAACCCGCAGCATCTCACCAAGTAAGCTAAGGAATCGTTTCGCGACGCGGAAATGCACCAACCTTGCGCACTTGTTGACGCTCAGAAGTCAGGGCACAAAATATGGTTGCAGTACAGTATGTGGTGAATGCGCCCAGCAGATAACGTGGGAAGACTTGAAGAATAGAGGTAAGAACGTAGCAAGGTGAAGGATGACATAATCTGAAGTGGTGGTGTTCATTTATAATCTAATTAATTTTTTTGTTGTAAATGGATCATGCCCTTATTCAAAATCTTTTGTGGATAAAATAGAAATGTACCAACCAAAAAAATGAAACAAATATGTTTGTACTTTGTATTTTATGCTGTGGGTTGTTTACGGCTTTTCTTTCGGGCACTTGGGAACGTATTGCCTGTCAAGTTTCATTATAAAGCTTCATGGATATCACGGGTTTTGTTCTAGGGTCCCCAACATTCTAGGAGGAGAATGATTTGACGTTCTAGGAGTTATCATGCGGATACTTCTTACTAGTGGTTAGCATTAGCAATTATACGATATAAATAGTACTTGACTTTAATGTAAAGGGTCTAATTTCTTTCTCTCTTTTCGGATTTTTCAGATAAGCTAATTTAGCCATGTTGTTGAACTGTAATTAGAGTATGTTAACTGTAAAATTTAGACGAACTATCTCGAGGCACATCCAAATCGTATACGATTTTTAAACGTTATCCTCCGACTTTTGGTTATCCTTTGTTTCTAATACTACGCCTCCAATACGTATTAATGGAGAAGCTAACAAATTAAAAGGTATGTGATAATCCTTAGTCTATACCATCGTCACATGAAGAAAATTTACAAATGCAAAGATTACATGGTTTCATTTTTTACTTGTCTGAATTTTTTGCTATAGTTAGAAGAAAGAAATGAAGTGTGCAAGAACGAAGGGAGAGAATTTTTTTTTCATGTATTATAGCTAGTTATTCATTTTTTTTTTGTAAATATAACATTTTTTACGAATCTTTTTCAGTTGCTTTGGTTGCGAGCTGTTGCTCCCAGCTCAGAAACACCAATACGTAACTTTTTACAAAATGTGCGTGTCGGACACGTGTCCGACACGGATACGCTCCGGCACGCATCCGACATGCAGTCAACATTTTAGGACACGCGGTCAACGTTCTGACACGTTTTTTGACATGCAGTCAACTTTTTTCGACGCGCGGTCAACTCTCTGACACGTATCAGACACGTTTTTTTTTTTTTACTTAATTTTATTAACTAAAAAAAATTATAAATCAATTTTTTTGTTATGAAATTTACATGAAAAATTAACAAGGTACGAAAAATTATTTTTGTTTATATTTATGTTATGAAATTTGAATATTTGATTGATTATATGACTTATTAAAAGTTGTTATATGTATTAAATATAAATTATATTATATATATTAAAAATATTATTTAATATCAAAACGTGTCCAACGTGTTGAAATATGATATTTTTTAAAATTAACGTGTCAGCATATCGTGTCGTGTCCCGTGTTAGTATCGATGCATCATAGCTCTTGGTTATGCATTTAGTGTACGGGTACTCTAAAGTTAAATAGATGAATAAAAAAAAAAAATGATTAAAAATCTTCTATTCTTGAATTCACAACTTCAATAGGGTATTGGTGATCACTCTTGAGCTTTTACTTTCGGCAGGACCTTCCATTTTCCTTCCATAGAAGATTCTTTCTTTCTTAATCTTCAGCTTAATTTTTTTTTAAGGATCATTCTTCTTATTTAATACATCTTTTTGGTAAGAGGAATTTATTATTACAATTTTTTTAAGTGAGTATTTTAATTTGAAATTGAATTTAATATGCAATATTTGTTTACCAATATATATATATATATATATATATATATATATATATATATATATATATATATATATATATATATATATATATATATATATATATATATTTTGTTTGTTTCACATATGCAAAGTTCATGCATATTTGTATGCAGGATCTTATTATGAGAAGTAGGATAAATTAATTATTAAATTTTACATAAATGGTCGAAAGGAAAATTATTCATTGCCACTTAAAATAATTACATGATTTTATATTTTAATTTTTACAGTTTATCACTATCTAATTATCAAAATTTACTTGTTTTACTTTCACAATTAGAAAAACTTTTGCTCAAAGTACGTTAGGGAAATATATATAATATAAAAACCATTAATTTATTGTTAGCAAATAACTTAAACTTCTGGGTTAAATTGATTCTTTATATTATATCAAATTCTCCATATTCGAGTGGTCAAGAATTCGATCTGCACCACCCTCATTATAATAAAAATAATAATGATTAGTTTACCAAAGTAAAATAAAATAATAATGATTAAATATTATAAATTTTTTAACATAAATAGATGGGGCATAATATATTACCCACCCTTAAAATTCAATAAACTCTTATATAAAAAAATATGTTAAAAAAATATAATATAAAAATTATTAATATAATCTTACCTAATAACTTAAGCTCTTACTTATCTAATAAGTTAAACTTTTGAATTAAATAGATTCTTTACATCATATTTATTTCTCCACCCAACAAGTCATTTCTCACTTTCCTCACATTTCCTATTGTCGCAATTTGAAAAAAAGAAAAAATAATAATTGCCCGACAGCGCAAGAAACACAGTATTGGGCAAAAGCCAGCCAAAATACAATAAAATGTTAGAACACCCTACAGTAAAAATAATTTATTTTAATAATAAATTTAATTATTTTGTGACATGGTTAAACGGCTTTTTGACCATTATAGCCCTAAATTAATAATTAATTACTGATTCGTTCTTCAACCAAAACATATCACTCATCGTAAAATACCCAGGTAGACAAGGGGATACCGGGGTATAATTTAAAAAATTTATTCTACCAAGATAGTGAATGAAATACCCGAATATTGTTCAAATTCTAAAAAATTTCTTGAATTATTTATCGGGTAGTAAAGGAGATACCTGGGTAAATGGATTGGATGCCAACAAATAACTGCGCGATGTTGAAATTTCATTCATGTGCACATCATTCTTAATTCTCTAAACAAAATTTAATGCGTGATTCAAGAAAAAGGCTAGGAGAAAAGGAAAAAGGGAAATATAGAAGAACACGAGCACAAACATCTGAGTAGTGAGTAGTTTATCCGTCTCAATTTAAGTATTAAGGACTATGTACCTTTCACTTCATTGCTGCTTGCACAACCACTTATTTCATTTATAATATTGTGTAGAGTAGAAACTATTCAAAAATTCAAAAACTAATTAAACACTGCATGTTGACTTGTAAATAATAGAAGAAAATGGGAAAGTGATTAATTTCTGCAATTCAGGTTCTTGAGAAGATTATCAAGGGTGTGGAGAATTTAGGTTTCTACAGTAAAGGTTGGATTGAGTCTCCTCTCAAAGGTGCTGAGGGTAATACAGAATTCCTTGTCAACTTCAACAGAACACATAATGAAGGTTCCTGAAATCATGAAGAAATTAGACAATTTATACTTGATGCATTTCTTCAACGTTCATAGGAGAAGATTTGCCAGTTTGGAAGATGTAACATGCGAGAAAGGGACGATGAACAGTGAAGAATGTGATGAGTAATGATGCTTTTGAATTTTGATGTTTGAAGAATTACCCAGATATCTCCTTTCTTACCCGGGTAAATATTCAACATGTGTATGAACAGGCGAATTTCGTGAAATATACTTGGATAGGGATGGAGATACTCGAGTAAGCTGAATAGTCAACGGTCAAACAGGGACAGATTGGTGTTTAATTTGTTTAAAAAGTTAAATTTTTACAATAGTTTATAATTAAAGTCAATTTAATAATTAATTATTAAATAAGGACTACAGTAGTTAAAAAGTCACGGTAAAAAAGCCATCGTTAGACGGTTAGAAACACATTGAGCAGATTGTCTGGTCTTATTTATTTTTAAGTTATGGCCTTAAGGAATCCCTTTCCCTACAGCATAGGTTCACTGCTAAACTTTCCAAGGCTGAATAGATAAACCAAAATTTCCAAGCAAACGAATACAAGTGAATTAAGTGATATAACCACACTGAATCAAAGACAATCCTGCTCCATGACCAGCAATACTTGGAACACTAACAAAATTTTCATGTCTCCCACCAAGCACTGGCAACAAGATTATCTAACAAAGAGACCAGAAATGTCTATAATACCAATAACACTGGCTTATACATATTCATATTTTGTATGTAGTTATACATATTCTTTTAAGCAACTCTTAACATCAGAGCGCTTTTGTTTTTTCACGCCACTAAGAATGGCATGAGTTGCTACTATCTGAGGTACACCTCCTTTACAATCGACACATGATTGATGATGATGTCTTGGTCCTCTTCACCACTTCCATAGTGATACACACAAAACATACCATTACCAAGATAGAAAGATACTATCTTATAAGTTTGGATTCCTTTCCCATCAAAATGAGTGGAAAAACAAGAGCTCACAAGACATGGCTAGTAGAAAGAGTAACATAGCAAGAGATGGTAACAATAAACAGGACTAGCAATATTCATCTCCTACCCAATTGTCCTTCTCCTTTGGCCCAGTTGGCCCCTCCTCACCATAAAGCTCTGTTGGAAATAATTCAATTAAGTTCTCCACAGAAAATCTAACGAACAGTGGAAGGAGATCTATTAGCTTTTCTATTTCCGAACGTGAATCATATACAATGGTAGGACCCCACTCTCTCATATACTGCAACCAACATGGTTCTGTAATGGCTCCATCACCAAGATACTCGACCGCAACAATCTTATATTTGATGCTTGAATCCACAATAAATTTGCTTCGAGCTGCATCATTGCGTACTCCTATTCCAAGTTTGGATGATCCCTGAAGGTAAGTCCCAGGATGAGGGTAGCTAGCATGGCCATGTCTTGATGAATAAACAATTGGTTTATTCCCCTTAATAAACTCCAGATTGAATGCATTTACCCATTCACCTCCACTATGCTGAGAAAAGAAAACAGACCATAGCTCTCCAGTGAAGTTGCTTACACGAAGGGTGATGTGCTCCCAGTCTCCCACATGTTCCCCTATCTTATTCATCTCAATGTTCATCAATGGCACTTTAAGGGTGGCAGGTCCATTGAAGGGGCAAAAAACCCACATTGCAATATCAGTAAAGGCTCCTCCCAATGCTGGTTTTACATGAACATAGAGTTCTGCACTCTCTATGTTTCCCTTCTTTAGATTATTTCTAGCATCATTATTGGTAGGCAAATCAATCCAAAAGGCACCATCATTTGTTCCTCCACTAGGTAAATTTGAGCCCTGATAGTCTATAGCTTGACCCTTTTCACTGCCTTCTGCATGCAAAGCTGCTCCATTCTTAAAAAACCATTGCACTGAGGATGGCAAGTATATCTCATCAGGATGAAAGTACACAGTGGGCCCATAATGCTCAATAAGTGCATGAATCTGGTTCAGATTTGGCATTGCATGCAAGGAAGAATCAAGATTCTTCAAGCACGCAATATCAACCGCTTGTTCAGAATCAAAATTGGTGCCACAGAAGAATGTCCCAACAGATACACCTCTACACAACATACCTCTATCACAGGGCAGTGTCTTCCAAACCTGAAATGATTTTTTTGAAAAATTTGACTTTATCGCTAGTAATAGATCAGAAGTCTCACAAGTTTCTGTTAGATCTTCTCGCACGCATCTAACTTCATCAACTTCAGGTTCATTTGGATTGCTAGTAACTACTATGCCCATGGCTTTATAACCCATTGGAGGGTTTGGCAACCAAAAGTAAACACAATCATCATGTGAATCCATGCTCCATATTAAAGAGTAGTTAAGAGGCTTTTTTAGAGCTGGAGATTCTAACACGGAGCCAAGGGAACAATCAGCTTCAGGTTCCGAAGTAATTTCACGAGCCACAAGAACATATCCTCTCAATGGCTGGTCATTGGACTGGCAGTAGTGACCAAGGCAGAAAAAGCCATCTGGAATCTCCAAAGGTCTATAAAATGTGAAACCCTGTGGATTTCCATGCAAACGTGTGCATCTCCAAACTCTCTCAAACTTTGTTACTTTTAAAACTTCTAATTTTCCAAGGCATATTCTTCCACCAGCAAAACCGCCACCTGACCAGATCACTTACGGGCTTGGTTAAATCATATGATTAAACCACAAATATTTGACAGCATAACAACAGAAGATCAAATAAAACAAAACAGAATCAAATGATTATTGATAGCGCGAATTCAATTTTGATGTCTGTAGTAAGACCTCTCTAACACATTACCCTAGCCAAATATGCAATAAAATGCTTACTTGATGCATGCATATCAAGCAAAAGTACAAACTAAGCTTAGCATTCTGTGATAAAGAATTTGGATGACTATGAGTTCTACACAAAGTTCTGCAGTAATGAATTAATATTTCTCAAACTCCCAGAGGCAAGCAAACATCCATCAAAAACATCTTGATGCACACAAGTAGCTTAATAATTGACAAGACACTTGAGTGAAGTCAAGATAAGAAATTCCGATTGGAGTTTTTAAAAAAAGGTAATGTCATATAGTGTTCCCCCCCTTAAAAAACTAGTTCTTTTAACTATCTGTTGAAGCAAAACAATACGCAAGATGGTAAATGAGAGAACCATGGAACTAATTAAAGCAATAATCACCACAAAGCCAAAGGAGCACTTCAGTCCATTTAAGAAATCCTAATGATAACTGTATGATTTTTCATGGAAGAGCGTTTATCAATGCTAATTCCACAACTTCACACCCAAAAAAAAGGAAATAAAAAACATCTTCTCTGCATTCTTTTATAGAATATGTGCAATCAAATCAATGAAAACGAAGCAAAACAAGAGCTTTTTTTTGTTCTGTGGCCAGAGTGTAACAATAGCTTTTCTCAACAGCCTTGGAAATTAACTAAAGACGATGCAATTAAAGTTTATAACCAGATAGTGTATAAATTCACTGACATTAATTTGCAAAGAGATAATTGTTTTCATAACACACCACAAGATTAATGATAAGAGAAAAGCACACATGAATAGTAACAAATCTCAATTCTGATCCAATTATATATGTAGTTTACTCAAATTTTGCACCTTTAGATCACCCAAAAATAAAAAGAAAAATAATAATATTTGCACTGTACTTCCTGAAACTGTGGTTCATGAATATCTCAGTAAAATTAATAAAACAACAACAATTTTCAAAGATGATAAATCTAGTGATACAAAAGTAGTTAGTTTTCGCGTTTGATTTGATCAATAAAATTCCACACACGTGCCTATGTGATAGTTGAAGGCAGCAGGAAACAAGAACAGTGCATAAAACCTGTGATATATTTGCATACAATCCAATCCTCAATAGCAACTCTATTTTTTAAAGAAAAAAGAAGAAGAAGAAGGGAAAACCCCATGAATTAAAACCCAGAAAAGAATCCAAAAGCACTCTTGCATGGTTTCAAATTTCAATACTTGAAGACATACCTTGTGGCCATTGTGGAAGAGGTGAAGGCAGAGAGAAGGGAAGTGGCTCAGGATCATAGAATTCTGGGACACAGTCCCAACAAAAACACTCACACCCAAACATCCCTAGTATCCTTCACACACAGTCCCTCTTGTTTTATACTCCAACAAGAAGAGAGAGAATGGTTTCCTTGCCTTGCCTTGCCTTGAAAGGAATTCAAGAAGAAGAGAGAGAGAGAAAGGAGAATGCTTTAGTAAATTGCAATGGAAAAAGTCTTCAACTTTCTCTTCCTTCTCCTCTCTTCTCTCCTCTTCTCTAATTCACTGTTTTTGCAGAGATGATGCTCTGCTTTAACTTTTGTTTGCTTCGAGTTTTTTGAGGTTCCCTTTTAATTGTAAGTTCAGTTGCTTCTTCTAGCTTTTTCCTTCTTTTTTCTTACCTTTCTTCTTGTCTTTTTTTATTATTATTATTAGGAAAAAATGTGTATAATTTTAAATAAATATAAATTTTTTATTTATTTTTTTAGTGGAATACATATTTTTTTTTGTGGTTTAAAATGATACATACTTTTTATTATTTATTATTATTATTATTTTGGGTGCTTATTATCAGTGGAGTTTATTTGCCTTAACTGCTATGCGATTTCATAAAAAAAATCTAGTATGATATAACCACTTTGCGTAAAGGATTCACTCGCTATCTTTTGGGTGCTCGAAGGACCATTCAAGCCTTCAATTATTGACTTTGTTGTTGTTGATTAAGACATAATTTTTCTCTTTCTTTTAGTTTCCAGGTATTAGTTGCAAATGGATTGGTTCCTACTCATATTCCGTAAGCATATATTGGTCTATTTTAATTAATTCTTTTTACATTCACTCGATCACTAGTGAATGGTAAGTTATGACTCTGTAAGGTTCATTCATTTGGTCTGGATTCCAATCATATAGGTACTTATTTAAGAATAAGAAATGTGAAATTATGTAAAATTTTATAATTGATAATAGATTAAAATTAAATTTCTAAGTGAAAGTCAATCAAAATAAATAAATTTAGAAAAAACGAAGTGAATATTTTATAATTCAATTAAATATATAAATCATGGGGACTAATTAAAATTATAAAAAACTAACAAAGTAATTAAACAAGTAGTTAATATTATTTTAAAAAATGGTATTAATTTTTTTTTTTTTAAAAAAAAAACAAAGTACTGTAAACCGATGAGCAGGGTCATAAGGAAATCCTCTGTCCACAAAAAAAAAATTATATATATTATGAAATTCGGGGAAAAAAAAATCTCAAGTAAAAGTTGAGAAGGTTAATAATACACGTTTAAAAGAAGACAAATACAAATATCCTCAGGTTGGTGGACACAAACGCCTGTGAGTCACGCGCGTCAAAGACATCGACAGCGGAGCAACAAACATTCGTTGTTTTCGATTAACGAGCTAAATACTGAAACTAGGTTGGCGTCTCTCATTTGCTTTATTTTATTTTACTTTTTCAGTTTTACTTTTTGCTAACCCATTTTTTAATTTAATTCAGAAGTTGAAACTTGAAAGTTCAATGTTAGGATTTAATATTAGGAAGGGTGAATGTTCCGTAGTAAGTTTTTTTTGGGAGTAAATATTCTTTTTTTCCTCAAGCAAATTTTATGATATCTGTTTTAGTCTCTAACAAATAAAAAGTTTTATTGTGTCCCTAAGAAATTTAAAATGGATCCATTTTAGTTATTTTAGGGACTAATATGAAAAAGAATTTGTGAGGGATCACAATTTCAACTAATTAGGTTCATTTTGAATTTCTTAAGGACCACGATAGACCTTTTCATTTGCTAGGGACTAAAACGAGCATCATAAAATTTGCTGAGTACCAATTACTTTTTTTTTTTATAATCTTCAGGTATCTTCATTTAATATTAGAAACTTGAATGTTGGTACTTGGATTATATTTAGTTCTATGGGAAAGCATCGTTCGGAAACATAACATGTCACGTTTGGTACCAGAAATAGTGAAAGTTTTTTGGGTAAACAAAATCTCTTGTTTTTTGTTTGTGTTTTAAGATCCGTACAAGCAAACTCTTGAGAATTCAATTACCAAGTGAGCTATTATTGGAGTTGCACTAAGTCATTTTTAAATAGAAAAATGATTGGCTAAGGCACTTGTCGTTTTGCAGTTTTTGCTTTTTGGGTCCTTCATATGCAAGAAAATATAATTTTCTTCGTTCATTGATTGTATCTTTTCTTTAATGGGTGACCGGCAGGTCCACCGAAACGTTTTGTCATTGCATTGATACATGATTTTAACATTTTATAATATTCATTGTGTCAACATTACTAATTTATTGGGGTAGACAAATGCATTTAATCTGATATTTGAATAAAGCAAACACGAGCAAATTCTCCCATCAATTTGGAGGGACATCAATGGTTCCTCTCCTCCTTCCAAGTTCCACCAATTCACGAATGTCACTGTCGAAATTTATGACTTGGAAGTACTTCTGTTTCAAAAGGAAAGAAAAAAAAAAACACTAAAATGAAAGAGTGCTAAAATTTAAGAAATCTTCTTTGATACGGGTTATGTGAATAATAAAATAAAATTAATTTTAAAGCCCACTAAAATTTAATAGAACTAATTCATATAGTTACACGTATTGATTTTTTGTAAGAATTTTTTTACACGAGGCACGAGAACATTTTGGTTAATTCGAAAAAGTGTATTGATTAATTTTAAAGCAAAGAATTTTTTTTTTAATACATAAGGATGGATTAAAATATACCCCATCTAGTAAAATTATCCACATTTTTCATCACTCGACTAATCCCAGTAGTTTAGTAAAGAAAGTTTTTGTACACATAACTCACATTGAAAAAAGTTTGTTGAATTTTAGCATAAAACAAACCAAAGCCGCCAGCCGCCCCATTAGACTTTATATTGTTTTTTTTTTTTTGGAAAACAGATGAGGAAAAAAAATTTATATTATTATTGAAAATCCATCAATTCCACGTGAAACCAAGTAGGCATTGAAAATTCTTCAAAATTAAATAAGAAAATGATGGTAGGACCCCTTTATATTATTATATTTATTCAATATTTCATTTATATATATATATATATATATATGAGGCAAGATCCTTTGACACTAGTGTCAAATTTGAAGTTTGACACCTCGTCTGAGAGCCGTTAGATCAAAAAAGATCAACGACTCTAATTTGTAAGCATGTGGCACCATTGATATTTTTTTATCTAATGACTCTCAGATGAGGTGTCAAACTTTAGATTTGACACTGGTGTCAAAGGATCCTATCCATATATATATATATATATATATATATATATATATATATATATATATATATATATATATATATATATTTCTCTAGTTGATAGCTTTCAAGTAGAGGTGCTAAACGAATCAGGGACTTTTAGCTCGGTTCGTGAAGACCTGAGTTTACATGTCTAAAATTGGTTGTTGGCACCAGGCTTGAGTTTGTTTAAAAGCTCGTTTAATAAAAAAGTCTCAGGCTCCAATTCAAAAGCTCGGCCTTAGAGCCTCTTAGGCTGACCTAATAAATTATTTTTTATTTATATTTATATTTTTTATACCACTTGTAATAGTCATCTCTTTCTCCTCAATCTATTTCACCTTATTTTATTGGTTAAACAGACTTTTTAAATGATTTTGTTTTATATTATACTGTTTGGATATACATTAAATTTAGGAATATTTATGAAATTACTAATGTTGTTGATTGTATATTTATTTGGATAAATTTTTGTTGTCTTATTTTTTTAAAACAGGCTAACAGGTTAAATCAGGCTTTTATTTTTTGTAAATAAGTCAGGTCACAGGCCGATAATTATATTTATAATAGGTAACACGTTTGGTCAGACTGGCACATTTAAACGCAGGCTTAACCTTTTAAGATCAAAGCTTGACTCGGCTCGGCCCGTTAATACCTCTACTCTCAAGTAAGTGATTGTTTTGTTTCTTTGTAGTTTAGGATTTTGCTCCGTTTATTTTTTATTTAAGAACTCGTTCATGATCCAACAAATACTCGACAAGCCCACATACATACGAAGCCAACTTTAGATACAAGTCATACAATACAACAATAATTACAAGTAGGGGTGGCAAAAATGAGCCAACCCGTCGGGTTGGCTCGTAACCCGCACAAAACGAGCCGGGTTGGGTTGGCAAAAATGAGCTGTCAGCTCGATTTAGCCCGACCCGAGCCAACCCGGGCTCAAACGAGCCAGCTCGCGGGTTACTTTTTTTTTTTTTTTAATAAAATACAATAAAACACTCTCACTCACAGTCTCACTTAGGTCTCACTCAGTTCTCACCGTCGCTCAAATATGATAGGAATTGACCTTGCACACTCAACACCAAGCAATAAATGCTGGAAAATCTGAACTTGATGTTTATTTAGAGGAGCCGCCTGTAATGGTTATTGACAACTGGAATAGTTTAGATGCATTGCAATGGTGGAAGGATAATAGTTGTCGTTTTCCGAGTCTATCATTAATGGCTCGTGACTTGTTAAGCATTCCTATTACCATTGTGGCATCTGAATCTGCTTTTAGCATTGGATCACGTGTGCTTAACAAATATAGAAATAAGTTGTTGTCAAAGAATGTTGAAGCTTTGGTATGTACCCGCAATTGGTTGGCTGGTTTTGTTGCCAATGGTAATTTATTTATTTTCAATGCAATTAAAATTTCATTTTTCATTTGTCATTGTAACCTTAATTGATTATTTACATTTTATGGTTTGTGTTTTGTAGATGATGATGATGATGAAGATGGTATTTCCCATATATTAGCTTCTTCACGGGGATCTAATGGTCGTGAAACTCTTTATACATGATCTAATGATAATGGTGTACTTTTGGATGTTTATATTTTGATATTGTACTGTATTTTGGCCATGGGAACTCATAGGACAATTTTTATTTTGTAATGTGTTTGTCTACTGCTATGTTGGGATTTCTTAATTTATTGGTTATCTTTTATTAGTTACTGTCTTTAAACCATTATCCATTAGGCAATCAATAGTTTTGGCAGTGTTGATAATTTTATACAGGAGAACAAACCACAAAAATTAAATTTTTGAGCCAACCCGCGAGCCAATATTTCGAGCTAACCAACCCGCGAGCCAACCCACTGGCATCATTTCGAGCTAACTCGTGAGCTTTTTTTGAGCCAACCCGTGAGCTTTTTTACGAGCCAACCCGTGAGCTGATTATCGAGCCAACCCGCGAGCCAACCCGAACCCGGCTCGGGTCGAGCCGGGTTGGGTTTTCTGGCTCATTTTTTTTTCGAGCCAACCCGACCCGACCCGTTTTTTTCGGGCTGAATGCGGGTTGGGTCGGGTCGAGCCGGGTTGGCCCGTTTTGCCAACCCTAATTACAAGGTGCTCAAATTTCAAAACCTCCTTAATCTAAAAGCTTGCAACAGAACTCCACCCTGTTGATTGCCCATTTAAAACCAGAAAAAAGAGAGACTTATTCCCACATTCTACCTAGCGAAAAAATAAATAAAAAATCATTCCTATAATCAGTGGTGTTTGTGATTAGGGGTGTAAATAGGCCAGGCTAGCCCAGCCCGGTCTACATTGAGCCCGGCCCAGGCCCGGCCTTTCAGAAAAGTAAAGTAGACTTAGACTTATAAAAAAGTTTTTTTAACAAATAGAATATAGGCCAATTTTGTCAAGTCCGACCTACAGCCTTGTAGGCTGGCCTATTTAATTTATTAAAATAAATTAAAATCGATGTTGTGAATGAAGTTTGCTCCTCGTAAAATTGAATATTATGAATATTGGTTCGATTCTTGTAGGTAATAATAAATCACACGTAACATCCACTCCTAAATCACACGTAACAGTTAAGCGTGCTTGACTTGGAACAATTCTGTGATAGGTGATCTGGGAAGTTTTCTCAAGAAGTGTGCGAGTGAGAAAAAAGCACACTGAAAAGTCTTGTGTTAGTATGTGGAGATAGTCATTGATTCTTGAAGTGACCGAGCATTACAGATGGCTTCTCCCAAAGGCTATCATAGTCAGATTTGGATACTCTCATTTCAAAAAGTGGTCATATGGTCATGTTTAATCACAACCATTCATTTTCATTCATTCATGATGAGATAAGAGAGAGAAAAATATATAATTTTAAATGAATGTCGTTTTCTAGTTTAGTTTTGTCTCAGGAGGCGTTTGGTTGAGGATAAATTTTAAAAAATACTAGAGAAATGTAATTGATAGAGAAATGGTTGGAAAATGAGTTTGGTAGAAAAATGTAAAAAAAGTTGTTTGGTCGAAAAAAATTTACTGGGCAAATTAGGTAAGATTTATAAAATCTATGTTTGGTTTGAGGTAAAATATAGATGGGAAAATAAGTGACAATTACGAAAATATCCCTATTTTTAAAATTTTTGGAAAAATAAAAAAATTGTAAATTAGAGAGAAACGTGAAAAAAGAAAAAGAAAGATGGAATTGCGGAGTTCTTGCTAACTAATTGAAATTTCAATAAGTAAAAGTACAAAGTTGAGCAATTCATTTTTTGAAGATATCAATATTTTAGTACATGCCATCTTTACAATTGGAGCAAGGGCAGGTGCATCACATGGTGGAGTTCTAGCATCTATGGGGTTGTTGCTTCGAACGTAACCGAAAAATTTGCCTGAGTTGCCACGGTGGTGCCCGCCTCTTTGTCCATGGTGACCGCCGCGGCGGCTGTTGGTGGTTGCAGGTGGTTGCTACTGCGTAGAGACGGTGGAAAGAAAGAGGAGAAGGATCACAAAGGGGTATTTTGGTCTGCTTTATTTTCTCATTTTTCAACTTACTCAGCTATCCCCAAAAAACCACCACCAACTTCAGATTTTAAACAGTGCCAATGGCTGGCTTTCTACAACAAAATGGGAAAATGCTATGCAAATAGCATAGATGAGGAACTTCAATAAATCTCTCTATCAAACAACAACTTTCTGGAATGCCAAGTTCATTTGCATGGAAAAATTTTCAGATCTCTTCAACCAAACACCACTTTAATTTTTTTTTTGGGGCCTAATGGTCTCCCAATTAATAAAATAATAATAATAATAATAATAATAATAAAATACTAGGGGCTATGCATGTGAACCTTATAAAATTTTGGGCTTTAATTAAGCGCAAACATTAAAGAAATGCTTCTAGTCAAGTCTCAAGCCCATTACCGAGCGTTTTCGCTCACCACCTCAAACGTGTACATAACACTTTCTCCCATTTCAATCACACTACATTTTGTTTCTGGGCGGATCCAAATTTTTTTTATAATAGAATGTGAAAATAAAATTTTAAAATTATAAATAGTATTAAAATTAATAGAAGATCCTAATAATTATAAATATTTTTTAAGGAAACTATTACTAATAGTATATTATTATTAAAAAGGATTATTTTATATATATAAAATAAATTAAAATTTAGGGACAAGTGGCCCCCAATGCTACCTCTTCCTAAGTCCGCTCCTGTTTCACAAAGCAATATTTTAGGGAGCGTTTGGTAGAGGAATTTTTTTTTATACGAAAATATCGATTTTCAGAAATATGATGAAAACATTCAATTTACGATAATATTCGAAAATAAAAAATTTAAAAAAATTTAGTTTTTCAAGAATTTTATAAAATTTCTTGTACCAAACGCCCCTAGAGAAACTGGAGGGAAAATGTAGATTTCCGTGACAGTTATATTGTTATAATTTTACCGCACTTGTTTAGCTATTTCTGATGGAAAGAACCTTCAATTTGGGACGGAGCAAATTAAGATCACCAAAAAAACTAACAACCAACAATAACATCTACTTTTCCTTGTAACCTAATGACTACTTTACATATTTTTTTACTTTGTGTAAGAAGAGCATGCATACCTAAACATATATATAGAGGAATGATTCGTTTACATTTTTTTTTATAAATTTATGCAAATGGCACTATGTTTTTTAGGGAAAAGATAATGTGATTAGTATTCTCCCGAAAAAAGATAGCGTAGTTTGTAAGAATTTGTAAATAAAAAAATTTGTAAATATAACATGCCCCTATTTGTAAATAATGTGATCATGACCATATATATTATGGTCATGATCATTTTACATTAGCGTAAGTTATATTTTTAATCTTATTCATTGATCTTATTTATATTTAATTGTTGTTATTTAATATATATTTAAATCGTTAGATATAAGTAAATCAATTATCAAAATTTGATACAAAATTTCTTATTCTCTCTCTATATATAGATTAATATATTGTACAATATTATTTGGGATAGGATCTGTTTACAAACTTTTTTTGCAAATTACACTAAGTACGACCGGTCGTACACTACATGATTAAATTAGGACCAGTCGTACTTAGTGTAATTTGTAAGAGTTTGTAAATAAAAAAGTTTGTAAATATAACTTGACCCATATTATTTAACTATAGTTAACATCAAACGTGATAGAATGTCACTTGTGACGTTCAAAGAGTCTCAAGGAATGCAATATTATTTAACTCATTCAACGTCACAAGGAATATTCACAATCGATATTAATTCTAGTTAAATAATATTGGATTTCTTTCTTAGTTAAATTATAACTAGAAGCCATAGATTGTTTTGAGCAAATAAATAGTTTTCCTAGCTGTAAACAATATTTTAAAAATTAGACTTCATTCGCTCACTGTAATACGAAAAAAAAAAGTGCAGTGTTCAAAAAGCGTCAGAATTCCTTAAAATGATGCAAGAAGCGCCATAAACCAAAAACCAGTATAAAATTTGATGTTGTTATCGAATAACACCATTAAAATTAAAAATAAATAAAATAAAAATAAACAAATAAATATTAAAATAATAATAATAAACAAATAAATATATATAATATAAAATAATAATAATAAATAAATAATAAACAAATAAATAATATATTAGAAATAAAACTTCATTCTCCTAATTTTATTTTTTTTATATGTAAAGCTGATATTTTAAAATTATTTATTTAAAAGCTGTGAAGGTGTCGTTACTATGTCCAAATATTTTCTTCTAAATCTCTTCTATTCTTTTGATTTATCTATTATCTTGATTTTGAGGATTTGATGAATTTATTTATATGTTATAAGAATGATCTTGAATCAAGAATATAGAATTAATGAACTCCTTTGGTACCAAATGAATATTGCGGGATATGTAATATTTTACTGAATGATTCTGATGTGACAAACTCACAAGGGGATTGGATGGTTATAGATAAGGGACGTCTTATCATGACTTGAGCTCCGCTATACAGAACTCACAAAATTTGAGCATTAGTCGATTCAGTTAAAGATTACAAGTTTTTTATATGTTTGTATGCATGTACAAAGGTTTGGGTATGTTTATATGTAAAACCTACAAAAGTTTGGATATAACCCACAAATGTTTGGGTACGTCTGAATGAAGAACTCACAAATGTCTGTGCTTATATTTATTATTCATGATATTATTTTCTTATTATAAACATATTTGAGAGAATGATATTTTTTAGTAAAGTGGCTGGATTGGTTATAGTTCAAAAGTCCTAAAATTATTGAGATTTTTCTCACGTGTATTTATATTTTTGCTATCCTTTTCAGAAAATAAGCATGCTAGTATGTATAGTTTTGGAATAAGATAAAACACTAAAATTGTACGGAGTTCAATGAAGCAACTGATAAAATAAAAAAATGTATTTCTTTTCAGTTTAGATTATAATATATTGCATATGTAATAGTAAACTTAAATTCAGTATAATTAAATTTTAAAAATATTTTATCACATATCTTAGTTTTTATTCGCTACATTATAATCTCATTATAATTCTCATTCTTTTATTTAAAATAAGATTTAAGAAGTAATATGCTAGGGTATAAAAGATGTTACGCTCATAAACCGATTATATTGGTTTGAACAATATTCAAGTCAATTACGGTTCAACTACAAATTTAATCGTTTGAATTAATTGAATCATGACTCGAAGGCGTCGTTGGTTCAATCACTCATTCAGTTTTCAACATCGGCTTGAATTCTAACTTCTTGTTTATTTATTTATAAACAAAAACAGCAGGGTGTACCTAATTCATTGCAGTACATCTCGCTTATACGTAGGGTGGTAAATGAATCAGTGTCTTTCGGTCGACTCGTGAAGGTTTGAGCTTATATATTTAAAATTGGTTATTAGAATCATACTTGAACTTGTATAAAAGCTCGTTTAATAAAAAAAGTCTCATGCTCCAATTCAAAAGCTCGACCTTAGAACCTCCCAGACAGGCCTAATATATTAATTTTTATTTTTATTTTATATTTTTTATACTACTTTTAGTAACCTCTTTTTCTCCTCAATTCATTTTATCTCATTTTATTGGTTAAACAATTTTTTTGAATGAATTTTTTCTATATTATGCTATTTAGATGTATATTAAATTTATGAATATCTATAGAATTACTAATGCTGTTGATTGTATATTTTATTTGTATAATTTTTTTTTTGTCTTATTTTTTTTAAACAGGCTAAATCAGACTTTTATTTTTTGTAAATAAGTCCGGCCACAGACCGGTAATTATATTCATAACAAGTAATAGGCTTGTCAGGCTGACAGATTTAAACACAGACTTAACTTTTTAAGACCAAAGCTCGGCTCGGCCCATTAACACCCCGACGCTTGTTATTATTATGTTTCATTCTCTCTTTTTAAAAAATATATATTTTTGAAATATATACATTTTGGGGATCGATGTACTAATTAAGGGGTACATATATAGAACTCTATTCTTTGTGTAATGACTGCAAATGGAAAATTGCCCAATATTCATCATGACTGCAGGTGACATACAAGAACAAAGGTAAAGTAAAGTGAAAAAATTAATTTCGCTTCAACAACAAAAGAGTAATGAAAAAAACAAAGGAAGAAATAAAACAACTACTAGTTTTCATTAAATCATTATTCAATATCAATAATATACATTGTCTTGTCTTCATATCAGATAAAAAAAAGAAAAAGAAGAAGATAGGAAGCCTGAAATTAAAAGAATCAAATAAAAAAAAAAAAAAGGAAGCGGAGGAGACGGGAGGCATGACAAGACTCGTAGCATCCTGAGAAATCCTCCAATGGAGCACTCCTTCTACTCCTAAATCCAAACTAAGAAGGTCCATTCCAATATTAAAATAATCACTTTCACTTGACACAAAAGGGTCCATACATGCAACCATATACATACATAGAAAAGTTGATAGACAGACATGCATGTTAAAATTTCCTGTTCCTCAATACTTGAGACACAAAAGGTCCATTCCAATATTAAAATCATCATCACTTTCACTTGACATGTACAAAAGGCTCCATACATGTCCATACATGCATGCAACCATATACATACATAGAAAAAGTTGATAGACATGCATGTTAATTTCCTGTTCCTTAATTTCTCAAAGATAGGATTCATCATAGGTAAGCTCAGATGCATTAGTATTATGAGGCTTTGCACCATACCTCTTCTTATGATCACCCGCACCGCACGTGATCGAAAACTCACACCCTAACGCCGTTCCAAAACACGAAAACAACCCATTGCCACGTCCACCACCACCACCACCCTTTCTTTGCTTCTGACCTTTAACAACCTTCGGCGTTTGCTTCACCTTCTTCTGATTCTGCCCTAAGTGATCATAAACCGGCGGCAACTGCTCCGTCGATCTCCACCGTTCAATCTTCGTCTTCAGCCCCTCCTCACCACTATCCTTCTCCGACCAATCCTCAAGCACCGAGTTCCCAACCTTCCGCGGCGCCGGCAAAGGCATCGGATACAACCCCTTCGCTATCGCCGCCGCCACCACCGACGGAGACGGCCCGACGTCAGAGCAGAGCGAGCCGTTCGCGTTAACAATCCCACCTTTCTTCGTTATCGGAACACCAATATCAGAAGCCCCTTGGTCATCACCACCCCCACCACCACCGTAACCGTAACCATAACCGCCGTAACCACCGTAACCGTTTTGTTTTGTGGGGTGATAGGTGTAATCATTGATTGTTGAATCGTTTTTCTCGCTCTGAGACCGTTGGAGCGTGAAGAGCTTATTGGAATAATCATGATTCGTAACGGTTTGGTTTTCGTGATATTGTTGTTGTGGCGTTTGGTTGTTTGGTCTTGGTTTCTTTGGGTCCATTATATCCCAATATCCAACGGCGGAAGTGCTGAGTTCTGAATACATAGGCATGCTTCTCATTGTGGCGTCGACGAGGTTAACACCAATGTTGAGAATCCCTTGTGGACGACCAGAGGGTCGACGAACCTGTAATGCGATGAACTTCACCTTCGATGATTTCCGGTTGTTCGATCTCGCCGACGGTGGTAAGAGGTTGCTGACGAGGACGCCGACGGTGCCGATCAGAACATCTCGGAGCCATGCGGAAGCGTAGATCTCGATCATGATGCATGAGTCTTCGGCTTGGAGGAACTCGTCGTCGACGCGGAACACGAACTTCTCGTTCCATGTTGGGTTGTTGTGGCCATCTGGGTCTATTTGTGTTGTTAATTTGCGTTCTGGGTTCAACCATGCGACCGCATAGGCTTTGATGGACTTGCCAACGGGGGAAAGATCCTGTGCGGATATGATATTGACTTCTAGAAGCTGGAATGGGGGTGCAAGCATAGACATTATTGTTAATGTTATAATGCGTTTTGTTTTTGAATATTGATAATGGGAGAAAAAAATTTGAAATTATTATGGAAAATGACGATGGAATGGATGGGGAGCTAGCCGGTGTTGGTGGCTCGCCCACCGCACCCTAAAACGCCAAATGAAAAAAAAAGGGGGGTTTCTTTCTGTGGTGAACAATAACACCTTTGATTCATTATATTGGAAAGCTAAGGATGGCACCTTTTATTTATGGGTTATGCCTCGTGGCCACATGTTAGGATTCGAGCATAAAAGTTGGGATGAGGAGAGGTGGTTGTTTAAAAAAAACAAATTGGTTTTAGACCCTCTCGTTTTTTGTTTTTGTTGTCTTTTGTGATTGAAAAATAACTTCGGAAACATGGGTTTGTTGAATAATTTTACTTCTAGACCAAGTTTTTGTATCCTCTGTAAAATAAAGGTAGGAAATATGGGTTGGGAAAAACTAACCATGGAAACATCTTTACAAGTTATATAATACAAACGCTTTTCATAAAAAATGATAACCAGTCAAGCTTTTTCATATAACATGTTATGTATATTTTTTGGTTGAAAATACGTTACTTTTTTTATTACAGAGAAACAAGTTGACGATGAAGGAAATTCCCTAATTATAAATAATATTAATTAAAGAGATTATAATATACGAAAAATGTTATACTTACAACTTATTTTTTGTTTATAACATTTTACAACCATATCTTAACCGTTGATTTTCGTCAATCAACGGTTATCATTCAATGCAAATTAAATATTAATTAATAAATTTGATTTGCAAAAATAATAATCGTTAATCAACTATTAAGATATGGTGCTAAAAGTTTGTAAACAAGATCATTTATAGCATACCAACTCATATGCTAATGGGTGTTTTATTTGAGTTGAGCAATTTAACGTTATTCTTTCATTTTGACTGGATACACACACACACACCTTATTTTTGACATGATTATTGTTATGTTTATTATTATATTTTTTACCTAACTCAAGCAACAAAGATAAAATTAATGAAATAAGAATGTTAGTTGGCAAAAAATTTCTCATTCAAAAGTTATCAGGAATACTCAATAATTACTTAACGAGAAAGGTTATATTTACAACTTTTTTTTTATAACCTCTTACAATTATATTTTAATACTGTTGATTTCTGCCAATAACGGTTATCATTTATTGTGAATTAATAATTAATTAATGAGTTTAATTTGCGAAAATCATAACCGTTGATTGACGAAAATCAACGGTATTAAGATATGGTTGTAAAAGGTTGTAAAAAAAAAATTGGAAGTATAATCTTTCTCTTACTTAATAGTTAAAAAATAAAACAATGCAAAGACTCATGACCTTTCATGTAAACTAAATTAATGACATGAACTACCACCCCAATTAAACATTAAATTAGAAAAAGATTAATATGTTTGACTAAATTATTAACCTGACATCAGCATGCCACAGATAGAATAGCTTTCTTGCTTTCTTTCTTTTATCATACTTTGACGTGTTGCTTGTTTCATTCGGCAGATAGGATTAGGAATGAAAAAGCAGACCAAAAACCCAACTCCCCAAATTCCCCATTTCTAAAGTTAATAGCTAACAAAGCAACCAATATATAAAATGCCAATGTGGTTTTCTCCAAACCAATGTCTCAAAACAACGAAATTAAATGCTACCGCTGAAGGGAAAACCATCTCCCAAATGGATATTTCCCATCATTCCACCATCCTCTTCAGCTGCCTCACTTTCTTGCTCTTCCTACCTTCTTCCAAACCAATTTCCGATTATAGCACATTAGTCTACAAAACCTGTGCAACCCAAACCTTCAACCATCAACTATCTCAATCTTATTCTCAAACACTCTATTCCCTATTCCAACAACTCATTTCACAATCCTCCCATCACAAGTTCTTCAAAACCATGGAACTTGTCAATGATGACACAGCCATCTCTGGCCTTTTTCAATGTAGGGATGATATCAGCAAAGAAGATTGTTTCACCTGTGTAAATCTTCTTCCTCATATGTCAAACACTTTGTGTAGTGACTCCACATCAGCACGGGTACAACTTCACGGTTGCTACATTCAATATTACACTGATCAGAAGCTTACAGAAAGAAGTGATTATCAATCTAAAAGTAGCAATATGCTTCACAAGGTCTGTGGGGAACCCTCTGTGGCTTATGATGACAAGTTTAGAGAGTTAATGGACGAGGCATTTGTTGCTCTGGAAAGTGAAATTCGGAACAGTGATGGGTATTATAGCATGAATTATAAATCAGTGAAATTGATGGCACAGTGTGCTGGTGATTCAGAAGCTTGTGAATGTAGTAAATGCGTTAGCAATGCAGTGCAAGTTGTTATGGAAGAATGCGCTAGTTCACTTTCAGCACAAATATATTTCGACGAGTGTTTTGTAAGCTATACATACCAGCCAGAATTAGATGGCGTTCCTCGAAACTCTGTTCCAGGTAATTATTAAATTGCAAAGTCTAATTTATGAACAAAATATCTATATATATGTAAAGAAAAATAAAATAAAATAAAAACACAAATACAAAGGTGACTTCTTCCAAAGACTTTTTAATTCCCCAATCATACAATATTTACAAAATTTTCATTGAAAAAAATAAAATGTAAGTTTTGGGTTGCTTCGTATTACTTTATCTAGTCCACTAGACATGTGAATTCTTACTTAGATATTGTAAATTATAATTGCAGAAAAATATTATGTAAAAATTATTTTTGTTGCCTTTATTATGCATAGTTAATTACTTATTAATTATATACGAAATTAATGAATACAGGAGCAAGCAGAAACAACACCACCGAAAAGTTGGCGGCAATAGTTGTTGGAGGGGCTGCAGCTCTGTTTTTGGGTTTTATTTTGTTATCGATGCTTAACTAGGTTGTCGGAATTATTTGTAATAAGATATTGGCTACAATGGAATAGGTCTTATCAATAAAATTTCCATTTATCTGAGATTTAGGCATGGGTAGCAATCTATTCTATGAATTTTTTAATTATTTCTCGCGTGAGAAAATAATCCCACAAACAAAGGAATTGTACAATACAGTAACGTAAAAACACACACATTAATCAAATTTGTTTATTTTAAGGCCCCGAAGAGGGGGTTCTTTTATAATTTGATAAAAAGGAAAAACTTTTTTCTTTTTTAGTTGGAATTGATTGTATGCGCCTACCCGGGAATATGAATGACTCATTATTCACTCGGTTTATGCAGCATAATCATTATGTGGGAGAGATGGCCGAGTGGCTCAAGGCGTAGCATTGGAACTGCTATGTAGGCTTTTTGTTTACCGAGGGTTCGAATCCCTCTCTTTCCGCACCTTTATCAAATTCATCGATGTTACTGACCCAATGTTTCAAGTAACAACGGATACTGCTATTCAAACTTTCTTTCATGTGGAAGAAAGGGTAGGCAAGGAACGAAAATATTCCTATATCCATGTCTATGATATAGGAATGGTATTTGCAAACCAACCCATTTACCATCTATTATTTGATTGACTAATCCCTTATATTGGAATGGGTGAAGAGTCAAATGATTTGGCAATTCCTCACGAGGGGTTGAATCGAGATAATTTTGAATCAGAGTTAATGATTTTTGTTCATCCCTTGCTGTAATAATATCTCGAGATTTGCAACGATAACTTGGTATATCTACTATACGACCATTGACTAAAACATGTCCGTGGTTAACTAATTGACGGACTTGGGGAATAGTCGAAGCCATACCCAATCGAAAAAGTATGTGATCCAAGCGCATTTCAAGTAATTGTAGTAAAACCCTATTGGTTGACCCTTTAGCTTTTCCGGCTATACGAACGTATTTAAGCAATTGTCGTTCTGTAAGACCATAATGAAAACATAATTTTTGTTTTTCTTTTAAACGAATACGATATTGAGATTTTTTACCGGAGCGCGATTGGTTTCTAAGTTCGCTTCCCACTGTAGGTCTTTAACTAGTTAGTCCTGGTAGAGCCCCCAAACGACGTATTTTTTCGAAACGAGGTCCTCTGTAACGTGACATAAAGACTCCTTTAAAAAATGCATATCATACAGAAAGTTTATAGTTAAATTATCTACATTCACTCTCAAAATGACGTCATTTTGAGTTAAAAAATTAAAAAAATTATAATGAGAAAGACTATTATAACCCTGAAATAAATTATAATTACAAGAATACATTGATTTCCGCTCCAAAATAAAGTCATTTTGAGCTCAATGTAGATAACTTATCTATATTGACAGCAGAAAAAAGAATCCTTTTTTATTTATTTTTTATAGTAATTATCTTTCTTATATTTATGTTCTTCATTTTTCTTACTTATTTAGTTCACATGTTAAAAAAATAGGATTTTTTTTTGTTGTATGTGTTTTATTTTACTAAAAAATCCAAAAAAAAAGGAAATTTTTTTTTACCTTCTCTGCAAAACAAATTTCTCTGTCGTATAGTTAGGGGTGTAAATAGAATGGGCCGAGCTAAGTTTTGGCTTAAATAGGCTAGGCCTGTGAAAAATATTTAGGCCTGACCTAGTCTGTTAATTTGTGTATGCCCAAATTATAATATGGTTTGACCTATATTTAAAAAACAAAAGCCTACGGTTGGGGATAACTTGAAGAAACTCAAAAAAAATAATAAAACAATTGGCCTAAATCTGTTAGCTTGTTTAAGCCTATTAGGCATTCAATAATTTCAAAAAATAAATAAAATAATACCACTTAATTATTCAAAATTATTAAAATAATAATTTATTTATTTTATTTAAAATAAATAATATGATATAGGTCATCCAATAGGCTTATAGGCCCTTTTTAAATTTTTTTTAGGCTTGTGTTTTTATTTGATTATGTATAATAGGTCCCTGTTAGGTCGGCTGACCTATTTACACTCCTAGGCCCATACTCATATAAAAATGAATAGATCCCGTTATAAAGAAAAGAAAGATAAAATATTAATTGGAGTCAATCACTTTCATGCGAGTGTGGTAGAAGTTTTGTCTCCTATTTACACCTCTCTTTTAAGTCCCCTAATGGAGATGTTTTGTCTCATCCCCCTCCTTTCCCTTCTATATAAGTTCCTCATTATGTGTTTTGACATCTAATATTCATTCAAAAGTTGAAAAAAAATACTTGAGTTTAATAATAAGCTTATGTTATAATATAGTTTTTTAGGAGAGTTGGGGTGACTTTCAACTATCTGACTCCGTACATCAAATTTTGTCTCTTTTGAGGTAAATTTACTTATCTTCTCTTTTTAGTTAATAATTATTTTATTTTATGAATTTATGCTTTTAATCTTTTCTTTATTTGTTTAATTTTCTACATTGATGAACTAGGCAGCTGCTTATAATTTGGTATGTGTTTTACATTAATTTAAAAGAAATTAATTTAACTGAGACGACTCATTAATCTCATATTTTTTATTTAGAGTTAATTTAGTTATGACAGCTTAGTGATTTGAAATTTTCTTTGAAAATTAATCATTGTCTTTCTCTTTTCTTCAGAAAAAAAAACAAAAAATAATGTTGAAAAACTAGTTTTGTTTTCAAGAATTAATTGAGCAGGAACAACTTATTAATTCTGTAATTTTATTTAGGTTATCTTGGCTGCAACATCATGATGATGTGAAATTCCCAAATTCAATTATATAAATTTCGAAGAAACAAAATTCTTTCAAAGTATTTTCAAAAGTAAAATTAATCAACACGATTTTTAAAAAATTACGTAGTTTTGAATTTTCCATTACATAAGAGGAAATATTGGAGCTTATCTCGTCAAGTTAAAGATCATAATCACACTATCAAAGTTCATATAAATTTTACCTATTTCTAGGGATTAAAATTATGCTATCAAGATTCATATAAAGCTAACATTTGACTCTCTAGGGATTAAGATCACCTGAACTTCGTGTTTAATGACTTCCTTGGATGAAGAGTGATTAGTGAGGGGAGCGAAATTGGTAGCCTAAGAAAATAATAATAGAAAATAAAAAATTTGGAAATAAGACGAAAGAGGAGAAGAGGAGAGGAAATGAAGAGGTGCTAAGGATGGGAAATGATTTGGTTTGTTGAGGTTAAGCCCTCGTTTATAGCTGAAGATTTCCTTCTCAGGTTGGGCTCATGATATGGGCTTTATAAAATTTGTTTCATTTTCTTCCTGAAATTATTTATTTTCTTTTCTTCTTAGGAATATTTGTTTCCTTTTCTTCTTACGATTTTTTCCTTTTATTTATCTTATGGGCTCATGATATTATATCCTCTTGTTTATATTATTTATAGAATATTGCTGACTCATGTCTGACTCATACTTATTAACTAAGATATTTTTGAATCAATATTAAGATACACATATTGGATACTATTTTTATTTTTATTATTACTATTTATTTTATTTTATTAATTTTATTATTATTATTACTATTTTTTCTGGCCTATTACAGTAAAAATTACTGATAATTTTTAAAAATATTCACTTTGCTTTTCAAACATAAGAATTATTATGAGAGAGACTAAATTATATTAAGGTGGGATATTGTAACAACCAATTAGTGTTACTACCAATCAATTTCACCGTTAGATCAATTATGTTGATCCAACGATTATATTTATTTCCATATTGGTATGGTTTTGATTTTCCGTATTTAATGTGAAAGCATTAAATAGGAAAAATCATAACCATACAAAGGTGAAAATAAATATAAAGTTTTAAATATGGAGAATCATAACCATATAAAGATGAAAATAAATATAATCGTTGGATCCACATAATCGATCTAACGGTGAAATTGATTGGTAGTAACATTGGTAGTAATACTAATTAGTTGTTACAATATCCTTCTCCTTTAATAATTTAGTCTCTCTCATAATAATTCTTATGTTTGAAAAGCAAAGTGAATATTTTTAAAAATTATCAATAATTTTTACTGTAATAGGCCAGAAAAAATAGTAATAATAATAATAATAAAAGATAATAATAATAAAATTAATAAAATAAAATAAATAGTAATAATAAAAATAAAAATGATTTTAATATGTGTATCTTAATATTGATTTAAAAATATCTTAGTTAATAAGTATGAGTCAGCCATGTCCTATAAATAATATAAACAAGAGGATATAATATCATGAGCCCATAAGAGAAATAAAAGGAAACAATCGTAAGAAGAAAAGGAAACAAATATTCCTAAGAAGAAAAGAAAATAAATAATTTCAGGAAGAAAAGAAAACAAATTATATAAAGCCCATATCATGAGTCCAACTTGAGAAGGTAAACTTCAGCTATAAATGAGGGCTTAACCTCAACAAACCAAATCATTTCCCATCCTTAGCACCTCTTCATTTCCTCTCCTCTTCTCCTCTTTCGTCTTATTTCCAATTTTTTTATTTTCTATTGTTATTATTTTCTTTGGCTACCAATTTCGCTTCCCCTCACTAATTGCTCTTCATCCAAGGAAGTCATTTAAACACGAAGTTCAGGTAATCCTAGAGAGTTAAATGTTAGCTTTATATGAATCTTAATCCCTAGAAATAGGTAAATTTTATATGAACTTTGATAGTGTGATTCTGATCTTTAGGTAGTAATAGAAAATTTTTATATTAAATTTGTTATTTGCAATATTGATTAAAGTTGTCAAAATGGGTCAGCCTGTCCCATTTTACCCTAGCTCGTGTGGGTAGGGCCAAATGAACCTCAATAATCAAAGCCTGCACGGGCAAAAAGCCTTATTGGCCAGGGCCAGCCCATAGGCCATCCAAAATTATAATTTCATAATTTTTTTATCATATTCAATATATTTAAAAATATTTTAACAAATAAAATTTTAACACTTTCTTAACATATTTTATACAAATTATAAATTTTTTATAATATAATTTTTTAATAAAATAATATTTGTACGTAAATATACAAGCCAAAATGTAAACAAAATTTTAATATAAGTGAAAATTTAGTTACTACTTTTACTAAATTCATTATTAAATGAAGCCATCAAATAAAGATTTTCTCACCTGGAGTCATAACAGAATACAACAATTATAATGAAAAATTAAAAGTAATGATGCAAAAATTATCTTAATACCATTATTGAATAATTTATCTTAGTATGCTATATATTTGAAAGTAAAATCATTGATTTTCTTTAACTACTATCGTTACAAAAAACTTTTTAGTTGTTATTATCCACACAATTATTAAAGTGCTTGTATACAATATGTTTTAATACAAATTTGGATGTATAACATGCTTAAATGTCAAGTGAAAATTTTATTTTTATTAATGCGCAGATGAAAATCTGTGTCAAAACATATCTCTACTAAAAAATTCAGTTTTGTTGTAAAATATTATGGATGAACTTTACATGGTTCATAACACGTGACTCTTTGATTTTCATTACCTTTGATATATTTTATAATCATCACACTAATGGTGTGTTGAATTGTAGAATATATCCAAAGGGGTACCATAAAATATTATGGATGATCTTTCACATAGTTCATAACACGTGACTCTTTGATTTTCATGACCTTTGATATATTCTATAATCATCACACTAATGGTGTGTTGAATTGTAGAATATATCCAAAGGGGTACCATAAAATATTATGGATGACCTTTCATATGGTTCATAACATGTGACTCTATGTTTTTTCATGACTTCCATTTTTAAAAATGCATCTAAGATATGTCTTTATATAAGACTCTTTGCTCACACTTATTCTTATTTTATTATTTTATTCTTTTTTTCTTACACTTCATTTTCCTTCCTTTCATATTTCACTTTCTCTTATATTCTCCATCAAATTCACAATAATTTTCACTTATATTTATAAATATTTAATTTTATATAATTTTTAGTTTTTAAAATTAAGAAAATTTTGATGAAAGAAAAAATTTGGCCCGCGGGCTAGCCCAAACCCATCCCGCTAAATTATAGGGCTTTGAGGGTTAGCGCTAAAAAAGGCTCTACCACAAAAATGCCCTAACGGGTTAGGGCCAAATATAATGTTTTACGGGCTGACCCGCGGGTTTTAACACATTTTACACTTCTAATATTGATCCTTAGGGTATTATAGGTTAATTCGCTCATGTGATTTGTTTTCATATATATTTTTTTAGTAATTTTATACATAAAAAATGTTTGATTTTAACTTTAACATCCAAATAATGTATTTAGTCAAAAGTGTTTTTCATGTGTTATATCCAAATGCAATATGACTTTAGCTTTTAAAAAAAGAAAAAAAGTTTTAAAAAAGGGTTCACTTTTTTTGCAGTTACTGCAGATAAGTTATCTGCAGTAAGCCTAATGTAACGTCATTTTGGACAGAAATCATGGTATTTTTGTAATTTTAATTTATTTCAGGGTTATTATAGTCTTTATAATTATAATTATTTAATTTTTCAATCCTAAAATGACGTCATTTTAAAAATAAATGCAGATAACTTATCTGCAGAAATATTTTTCTGTTTAAAAAAACCCGAATGGTTTTCTTTTGAATCACTTAACCACCTATACTTTTCTTTTAATCACTTACACCCTTGTGATATTTAATCCAAGTCCTTACTTAACATTATTAAAAATTTGATAAATTTACCTATTCTACCCTTTATATCATCTTTTTCCTCAAGCTTTGCAAATGTTTCTAACTATACATTCAAATTTTCTTTCATCATTCAGTTTCTAATTTTTTTTGTGAAGTGCCACATGACTGGTGATAAGAATATAAAAAACAGTTGTAATGAGATTTTAATCAAAATAATTTTTATTAAAAGGGCGGGATAAAATTACCACCAATTAAGTTTACCATTTCTTATCGTCAAATCGTAACTGTTGATTTTTGCTAATACAACAGTTATAATTTATTGAGAATTAATAACTAATTAAAAGTGTCATCCAATAAATTATAACTATCATATTGACGAATATCAACAGATAAGAATTGGTGGTAAACTTAATTGGTAATAAACTTAATTGGTAGTAAATGAATTCCTTCCCTTTATTAAAAATAAAATTTACAAACAGAGCCAAATACCAAAGGCGAGAAGCCAAATTTTAACCAAAGTGCTTTTTAAAAAAATTTAAATTATGAAAAGCAAATTTCCTTTCCCTCACACACACTTTTCCCTTTAAATAATCATATATTTTGTTTTTCTCCCATATTTTACTTACGCTTTTCATCAATTCATATTTCATCGAAAGTCGAAAAAAATTCAAAACCAACAATCTACACACAAAAATAAAATAAAAATCAACAATTATAAAATTCCATCCAACGAGCATGTAACACGTCACCCAGTGCACAACACCTTTTTATAGCCCACCGTACTGGATAGCATGTAACTATCACGACCCAATAGACTCGGCGACTCTATGATTTCCGCTATGGGAATGATGCTCTCATTCACGTGGTATGAAGTTACATAGAGAAGCCCTATATAAGTATAAATCAACCGTTATAGTTATTTTTTGATTTTAATGCATTTATTCCATTATCACGATTGATTTATATTTAGACGGTTGAGATTCTTTTACAAAATTTACATTTAAATGTTTGAAATCTTTTCACAATCTGAACGGTTGAGATCCTTTCATAGGATCTAATATAAATGGGAAAAATGTTTGTCATTTTAAATGACACAAAGTTATGTCATTTTTAATAAAACTACGTTATTTTGGTAAGTTTTTACATTCTCTCTCCTCCATTTTCTTTTTATTTCTAATTTTATAAATTAGAGAAAATGAATAAACACACCAAAACGACATAGTTTCATTAAAAATGACATAAAGTTGTGTCATTTAAAATGACTAAAACTAAACCCAATATAAATATACTATTGAGATCATTCTATAATTTAAACGGCTGAGATCCTTTAACATTACCTAGTATAAATATCAAAGTATGCATTTCCATTTCCCTAGTTATAACCACGCATGTATCTTCTCTAATTCTCCGAGTGGTTTTTGTGGCAGCACAATGCGCATTCTCATCCTTCGTTTTCTGACGGTTTAGGAGTTTGGACTCTTGGCTTTACTCTACATTGCTTGCATGATCAGAATGCTTTTCTGTTTTCTCGGGAAAATATATATAATCCGCTGAGTTTCCGTGTTGTTCAAGGGAAAGGTAACATGCTGTTGATCAAAGTTTTATCGCTTTCGCTGCTCTTACTCTTCTTTGAACTTTTCTTCTGAAGATTCTCCTTCGCCAAATAGCTCTTGAGCTACATGCATTTTCGTTTCCTTTGTTTGATTGTGTATGCAAAACCTCTTTCATTTTTTCTTTCTTTCTTTTATTTTAGTTTCGATTATATCTAATCATTTCGCTTATCAGAAGAACCGAATAATTTTTTAGATGAATGATTTTGGAGTGAATGTGATGCAGGGATGAAGTTTGTTTTGTTATACTTTTTTCTCCCTGAGAAAAATATAATTTCTCATTTTTCATTTTTTTTTATATTTTTATATTTTATTTTTTATGTATATATATTATTTTTTTATTATTTATTTTTTTGTCAGCTAAACGTAAAAAGTTTGAGATTAAAGAAATGATGACGTTGTTATCGAACAATTATATAATATTTATAAAATTGAATAAGGATTATAAAATGTTTTATAATAATCTATAATTTTGTTTAATTTGATTTTGTAAATTAAATAATTTTTACTTTATATAAAAGAATTTATTAGCCGTTTTCTTCTCTTCTAGAAACGCCGTCTCTGTTTTCGAAAAAAAAGAAAAAAGAAACCCCGTCTCAAACCGCGATAATGGTGGTTTGAACCAAATTCTTTTTTCTTTTTACTGTTAGAGAGGTTAGTAATTGTATGGATTGTGCTGGTTTTTGGGGTTTCGTTTTGAGGGGAAATACGTAGCTTCAAACAAAGCAATTTACGGTTACAAGTATA
Organism: Gastrolobium bilobum; assembly: GCF_033153095.1. Lineage (NCBI taxonomy): Eukaryota > Viridiplantae > Streptophyta > Magnoliopsida > Fabales > Fabaceae > Gastrolobium > Gastrolobium bilobum. Next base: position 264,477 of record NW_026898220.1, read on the forward strand.
GCACCTTACTGTTTGAAAACGGAACAAATTTTGGTTACAAAAGAGGTGAACCTCCTTGTTGGGGTGGGAAAGAGTGAGATAAAGTGCAGTGAGAGCACCAGTTAAGTTGGCTCAATGGGTAGGATCCAATATCACAAAAAGTTGTTGGGTTTGTCTCCAGTTGCAGACTGGATATTCATTGGAAGGTTATTTGTAAGTATCACTTTAAGTCTCTTTGTTAAGACTTGCCCCAATCTACCTCTCCTGCCCTAAAATTTTACATTCCAAAAAAAAAAAAAAAGCAGTGGAAACAATTTATGAAGAATTTGATTCTAGGATCAATATACATTCTGCCATATCTTACTATATATTGGTTTCTGGAGTTCTGAATCCGAATTTTGAAACCTTTATTTAACTGCTTACTGCAATATATCACTTTGGCACCACTCTTCCGTTGTTTTAATGCAGAACTTGGTCATGAATTGATTTCTGAAGGTACATAAATGCTTTGTTGTAGGACACTTTAAGATATTTTGGTGGATGGAAGCATCGAAAAATTGGGTAAGGCTCTTCTAAATAGGTTTGTCTTTAAAGTGAACAATTAAGGATATATTCTCCCTTGGATTTTAGTGGGTCAAAATCACGAGGTACTTTATATTAAATCGGATGAATCCATTCTCGTGCACTTTAAAGACAGACAAACTTTAAAAAGAGCTTTTTGCCGAAAAAAAAGATGTTCATTAGAGGACTTGACAGATTGGGAGACTAGTAATCAAAATAAGAGATATTTCATAACATTCTAACTACCATGAGTTTTTAACAAAACTCAAATGCAAAAGCTACCAAAAAAGGCCTCTAAGGTAGGCCTTCATATTTGAAGTGTCTAGAATGGCATTGTGTTTAATTTAGTAGCAAATAATAAAAAAAAAACCTTAACAGCAAAATGTTGTGGATTGACTTGACTGAAGTCATGTCAGGTCATTGGGATGGGCAACCAATCTGTACCCAAATGTACCATAGAAATTTGATGTTATTTTGTTTTTTTAAATTCAAGTGTAGCAATGTGTACATCCTGGATACTATATGGGTATGATAGCAATGTAGGAGTAGAATGCATCTTAGGTTCCCTGATTATGTTTTCTTAGATATTTCCAAATCTTTGATTGACATAAATGGAAATGACATGAATGCAAAATGTTGCTATTTTGTATTTCCTTGTATTTATTTTGTTAACATATCTAAATTGAATTATATTGTGCATTTGGAATTTGTTGCTAGTGGGAAAGCTTTCTTCTACAAAGCATGGTTTGCACTTTTTAATTTTTATTTTATTTTATGCAAATACAAATTGAAATAATGCAATAATTAGAATAATATTTTATAAACTTATAATGTTGCTATTTGTATTTCCTTGTATTTATTTTACTAATATATTTAAATTGAATTATACTGTGCATATCAGACTTTGTTGCTTGTGGTAAAGCTTTCTTCTACAAAGCATGTTTTGCACTTTTTACTTTCTTTTTCTTTCTTTTTTAATTTTTTTGAATTTTATGCAAATACGAACGAAAATACTGCAATAATTAAAATAATGACTTTTTTAAACTAATGCTAACTTTTAAAAAATTGATTCTCTCTTTCAATTAAAGATTTGTGCTTTTATGCTAATTCTATACTGATTTTATATGTTACACCATGTCATATCCTGTAATTTAAAAAATTTAATGTGACTTCATATCCCGTATGACATCCATGTCTCGTATCGCATCCGTGGCCCATGTTGTTTTCATGCTTCCTAGGCTTTCTTGTACATCTGATTGGCATGGTAACTAGCAAGCACTGTAGTTGTATCAATCAAAGGTGCGAGCTTGGTTGTGGTGTCATAGTTTAAGGAATTGTTCTTGTTCTTTTTGCAAGCCAAGGTATTGTGACTAGGGTTGGCATTTTGGATTGACATGATACTATACGAATCTGACATAAACACGAATATACTCAACATGAACACAACACAAATTTTAATTCGAGTCAAAATCTTCAATACGAATACAACCTGCAAATTTTGCGGGTTGACACGACACAACGCGAAAAGCACAAGTACAGCTACAATTACAACTTTACAAGGTCAAAATGGTAATTAATCAAAAAATGCAGGTCAAATTCGTGTTTGCAGGTTGATACGCGACACAATACGAATTTTTGCATGTTATATTTTGCCAACATGAGCACGATATGAATTTAAATATGGATCAACTCGAGCACGAATTTTCGTGTCGTGTTGTCACCCCTAATTGTGACAATCACCGAGCCTTTTTGTCTCATTGAAGGCCAAGGTCTGAGGGGTCTTACAATCTATTTATCCCGAACTTGTTTTGGTAAATCCTATTCATTTGAGTTTGTGCAAGACTCATGTCAGTTTGCTTCTTCCTGTTCCTCTTGCTTTTTATTACTTCCTTCTCCTTTGCCTTAAAACGCACTTTGAATTTATTGAATGACATTAGAACATTGATCCCTAACTACGATGCTGGGAAAAGCCTTACAAAAAAAAAAAAACACAGATTTATTTAGTATGTAAGAATTGGAGCACTTTGCTTAAAATGATAGTGTGTGATTCCTCCTATCAACAATTTCCCTTGGTAGAAAATCTGTAAGTACTACTTTTAACCCTCACCAAGACTAATGACTCGCCCTTGCCTTGGAACGCAGTGGCCTAGCCTTCTCCTAGTCTTTTACTTCTCAAAAATGTGTTTTTCCTTTAATTCTCACGTTAATTGTTATTCTGTTTTCTATGTAGAAAGTTGCTAAAATCATGATATTTCAGTGCAGTAGTATTAGATCAACATATATCAATTCACTGAAATAACACCTTAAATTTGTATTATCTTTGATATCATATGTACAGCATATTGAGAAAGATGTCACCTAGCATCTTGTCCTTATTCCTATTCTTTGATGTTTTTCTTTATTTTTATTCTCATATAAATTCTGTTCTAAAATTCTGATAGTAATGTATTTGCTTTTGTTTGTTCTACAATAACTTTCTTTTGAATGCATGGAACCTCTCTAAGGTGTTGTATTCTTATCTCATTTTGCTATATGCAGGAAAAAAAGGTTAATTACCGAGGCATATAAAGTTCAAGTTGATAGTGAGTTTTGGTAGAAGACCATTTGGAGGAGCACAAAGTCTTGCGTAGATGTTGCTGCTTTGTTAGTATTGAATTGTGCGACAAATACATTTGGAACTATCATGGCTCTTAATCCAAGAGTTACTAAGGCCTTCGATGCTATGGGGGCCTTAGGAATTTCTTGTGAAGAGGTGAAGCCAGTGTTGAAAAATTTGTTAAAAGTGTACAATGGAAAGTGGGAACTTATTGAAGAAGACAATTATCGGACACTAATAGACTCATATTTTGAGTTGAAGGAAGATAAGGTCTCTCTAAACATCTTTAACTGTTACAAGCTTATTTATATTTTTAAACACTGATTTGATCAGTTGTCCTTTCAATTGCATGTGTTTTATGCTTATTGACTCTTATTTCTTTTGTCCTTATCTTCCTATAGGGAAGATGAGTTTGCAAGCGAATATTTGCAATTAGTATTTTTTCATTAGTATTTGCAATTGTTTCATTTGAATCTACATGAATCAACTTTGTTCCCTTTTATTTTTCTTTTCTACTTTTTTGCGAATATTCTGTTGTTGATGCCTTGTAACGTTGTTTCTAATAGCTAGTGGAAAGTAAGAGAAAAGCTCCAATAACTTGTCATGATGAAGAAAGACCGACACACAAACTGCACTTGGTAGATGGAGGTGACCAGGTTTCATCAAAAGACTGCTCAAGACAAGCATTGTCTGTAGAAGACAACGCAGTACCTCGGAAGACTATTAAACAGAAAATCAGTAAACCATCTCAAACTTCCATGGGAGATATGAAGCCCAAAACCAGTTCACAAGCATTGCAGACAAGGTTGGGTGAGGTAGAAATGATCTCAAATTTACCTTGCATGGCTGTTACCAATAGAAAATTGTATCCTAAGAAAGCTTCATCTGCCGTGCACTGTGAAAACCCAATTGATGGACCTAGCTCTTCTCATGTCCAGAGGAGAAATTTGTCAAGTGATCATTATCAGGAGGTTGTGACACCAAAAATTAAGAAACCTAAGTTACTTCTTGGACCTAATTCAACCAGTTACAGAGGTAATCATGACAGCCATATAATTAATCTCTTTCATTATTTTTTTATACATCAACCATGATCAAACTTTCTTCTTTCAATTTAAGTCCTGAAATGTATCCCTTTTTTCTAATTTTTTTCTCAGCATAAAAGATAAGAGTGGATATCTAGAAAGGACAGATTTGTGTTTGAGAGATATAAGATAAAACCATTGAAGGCTCATCGCTTACCAGCTTGAGCTTTTAGGTGTAATGATTGCTTAACAATTTGTAATATCAATGCTACCTATATTTCTGCAAAGATTAAAAAAAAATGTCAAACCCTCAAAAGTTAGGCTAAACAAAAAATTAGAATTGAAAAGAGAAACTGTGCTCAATTATGATTATCATAATAATAGAATGTTCGATAACCTGTAATAGAAGCCTTAAGCACATTTTTATATGTCGTTAATTAACCCTAAAAACATAATTAAAATAAAAATACAAAATTATAAAAATGTCATTGGAATAATTTTTTTTTTATTAAAAATCCATTTTAACAACTCCGAAATGCAAACAAATAAAAAAAATTGCTATCATGCACGGTGCACACACTGTTGAGATATATATATAAAATCATTAATGTAGCCTCACCCAACAGCTTAGGTTTTTGGGTTGAATTGGTTCTTTACACACACAAATGATTTTAAGCCAATCTGTGTTTATTACTTATAAACCATAACTATATTATATTCTATCAACTCAAGACATTCTGCTACTGTCTCAGAAAGGCACATGATATTGTACACTTTTTGTTTAAAGTTTTTTCAATATAACTGTTGTTTAGTGAATTTTTACTGGTTTTCTATAGGCCCTTCTCATGCTTCAAATGGAAATCTTTGTGTCAAATCTCTTCATCAGGATATGCACAAGAAAGATAATAACCCAGCATGCAATAATAACACCCGAACCTATAAGGATGGTATTAATATTGCTTCTTCGCCTTTTGGAGAAGTTAAAATTTCATTAAACTGTGATGCTGCCTTGGGACAACCAAACTTCCATATTCCTAATTTGGATTCTGTTATGAGGTCCATGGATGAGAAATACCTGAGTTCTTGCAACACTGTTGAGTCCCAACTTTCTATGGTGAAGTTATTAGATGATTTATGTGAAAGTTATTTGAAGATGGGCTTGAATTTAAATCGAAATGGATCAAATCTTGTGTATGCCAATTCACACAACACGGCATGTCTACCACAACAATTTACTGAAGATGAAAAGAATTCCTTTCATTTTCTCAGTGACATAACAAAGGGTTCAGAAAATGTTAAAATATCATTATTATATGAAATTGGAAGTGAGGACTTGCCAAAGTTTAATTACATACCATATAATATAATATATCAAAGTGCTAATGTAAATATTTCACTTGCTCGGATTGCGGATGAGGGTTGCTGTTCTGATTGTTCAGGCAACTGTCTTTCGTTATCATTTCCTTGTGCATGTGCTCAAGAAACTGGTGGAGAATTTGCTTACACTCCACAAGGTTTGTTGAAAGAAGAATTTTTAACAATTTGTATGTCTATGAAAAATGATCCAAAAGACGAACATTTTGTGTATTGCCAAGAATGCCCACTGGAGAGGTCTAAGAATGGGATCGTGCTTGAACCTTGCAAGGGGCATCTGGTTAGGAAGTTTATAAAGGAATGCTGGAGGAAATGTGGATGTGACATGCAGTGTGGAAACCGGGTAGTGCAACGAGGTTTAAGATGTAAATTGCAGGTAAACTATTCTCTTAATAATCTTGCAATTTATTTGATGAGAGGTTTCTTTCCTTTCATTAATTTTATTTGTTAGGGCTGTTATATGATGTTATAGCAAGTAAGAATCATGTTTAGGAAAAAAAGTTCTGATGTCTTGTTAGTTGTGATTTGATTCTTTCTTTATTATTATTTTTTGATAGCTTATATGTAATGAAGATATCTTAATCAGTACTTTTCTCTTGACGTGCTGAAGATGTCATCTTTTACCGTTTAAATGTCAGACTAATTAGACTAAATGAATTTAAGTTTGCGGAGGTCATCATCTTGTTGAATCAAACTTCCTATTTATTTTTTGAATCACTACAGTACTTAGATTCTATTAGTGCTTCAACTGTCAATTTACTCACCTTGTTGCAAGTGCCCACATTTTATTTAACAAATCCTGCAAAATGTTTATTTGTTACATTTATGTTTTACTAGTACCAGCCTTTATTTTACAGCTATTCTTGACTCGAGAAGGAAAGGGCTGGGGCCTTAGAACACTAGAAGATTTGCCCAAGGGATGCTTTGTATGTGAATATGCTGGGGAAATATTAACCAATACAGAATTATATGAAAGGACTATGCAGAATAGTGGCAATGACAGACATACATATCCTGTAACCCTTGATGCAGACTGGGGCTCAGAAGGGGTGTTAAAGGATGAGGAGGCACTATGCTTAGACGCAACATATAATGGAAATGTTGCAAGGTTTATCAATCATAGGTACTTCTTAAAATTCAATAACCATATTTTCTAATCAAGATAAAATCAAGCTAGTCCAATTACCTTTTGGCCGAAATTGGACCAGCTCAATCACTTCAGGCCAAAATTCTAATATGTTCAGTTTTTTGTGTCAATATCTACTGTCTTCTTTCTCTCTTTTTATGTTGAACAATCAAGCTAGAAGATAGAACTATTTTTGATAATTCCAAGGTCAATATATGATGGAATTGATAAGGATCATAGAGAGAACTATGAAACCGCTTTTATATGTTTGTCATTGTGATGGACTTTTGTTGTTCCTTTTATGTCAGAGGACATCAGAGTCCAACATTTTTTTTTCCTTCTTTTCTTTCGTTTACATGCAAGAGTGCCAGACTCCATTACTTGTGTCATTTATTCTTTCTCCTTCTCTTTGATTCATCATTACATATGTTCTTTATTTTTTTCCTTTCCTTTTCATCTATCAATTTCTAATATGGTTTCTGTGTTCATGATTCCAGATGCATTGACGCAAATCTGATAGACATTCCTGTTGAAGTGGAGACTCCTGATCGCCACTATTATCATGTAAGAATGTGGTTGATTTTATATTCATAGATTTCCATTTTAACAGGTTAATTTACTTAAATTGATGGCAGACTGTGAAAATCAACTTTTGGGCATATATTTATAGTTTGTTTTGTTCCTCTTCTGTAGCTTGCCCTCTTTACCAACAGAGAAGTTAAAGCATATGAGGAGTTGACATGGGTAAGCGGGTTGGACCAATCCAAGATATTTTGCTTTTTATATATTTTATCTACAAACGTTAATTTTAATTGGTTACTTTCAATTGGTTTGCAAAGCATTTTTTGTTTGTGCAAATAGGATTTTCTAGTGTTGACTCCTTAATGTTCTGCGATAAAAAGTCTATGAAGGTGTTTTGTACAGTAAACGTATCTTTATTCTCAAGTATATTGGACACATTGGTATAAATGGCCCAATTGAAAAAAGGAAACATGGATGATCCCATGTTTGATATGTAATTAAAAATTATCAAAGAAATGACACAGCTGATAATTTATGATGTTGGTAAAGGCTTAAACTTGGAGTTGCTATGCAAAGCCTGCAATTTTTATGGAATCATATGCCTGTAAGCATCTTAAATGCAGTGTTATAATCCTATACTTAACACACAAGATACAGGCATGTAACTCAAGTATGTATGCCTTGACGAAGATGATAGTGTACTAAACACCTAAGTTGAACTTTGTACTTGTCAGAAGTTTCTGTGAAGTTGTTTAAGTTTCCTCAAGACTTTGAGAAATTATTTGCATAGTGTACTAAACACCTAAGTTGAACTTTGTACTTATCAGAAGTTTCTGTGAAGTTGTTTGAGTTTCCTCAAGACTTTGAGAAATTATTTGCAGGATTATGGTATTGACTTTGATGATCATGACCATCCTATTAAAGCATTTCAATGTTGTTGTGGAAGTGGCTTGTGCCGTGATAAGAAACAAAAAGGTCAGTAAGATAATTTGGTCTTAATCATGCAATCCCATGTTAGAATTTAACCTTTTTCCTTTTTCTAATGTATTTTCTCGTTGTTATTCTTTTTCAAAGAGTGGTTGTATATATGGTTTTAAAATCACAAATATGGTTTTAAAATCACAAATATGGTAGATTGAAATTTTCCCATTATCCGTTTTAGTTGTTGGATTTAGATGTAAATTCAATGTTAATTGTCCATTTATGTGACCATCTGTAAATATAAATTATTTCTTTTGGAATTGTGAGATTGCTAGGCAGTTGTGGGGTAGATTGATTTTGTCATCCCTTTCTTTAGATTTTATTGTCTGCCTGTTTTTGGGACTTTGGGATAATAGAGGAAAAGCGGGTGTGGAGTTGCACTTTTGTTCTGGCAAGTTGTGGCATTTGGTTAGGCAAGAATTTTTAGATGGTGGACTTTATAGCAGTAAACCTTCCTTGGATTTAATAGTTTTCCTGGCTTCTTTTGTGGTTTTATGCACATAATTTAAGGATGTTTTATTTTCAAATTTGTAAAGGGTTTATATGAGCTCTTTTGATCTAATTTTTTTAATTATTTCTTCTTGTAGAGTTCCTGATCCTCCTGTTCTGCATTCTTAACAATTTCCTCTTTTATTAAAAAATTATTATTCTCTTTCTTTTGTTGCTCCTGCAGGAATATAGAGTTGTAGAGTCTAGGAAACTTGTAAACGAAACACCTAACTTTCCAAAACAAATCGGTTGCTTGGTAGTTAAGAGATACTGCTCTAGCAATAGATTTTTAATTTGAAAATAGGGATATAATTTAACTTTTTTTAACCTTTTTAACCACTCCCCAAAGTGTGGGGGTGAGAGCAATCTTTGTACGCAACCTTATTGCAAAGAGGCTGTTTTTTGGATTTGAATCCGTGATCTTTCAGTCACAAAGAAACAGTTTCAATAGGGATATAATATTATGATTAATTTTTAGAGATAAAAAAAAAGTGATATGTAAAGGCAAATGTAATAATGACTGCAAAAAGGGTATGGGCTTTTATATGAGGTAATTGTCGTTTACATAGCTTTGATCATGCAAATAGGTGGAGTTTGCTTTAGTCGTTTGACAGGCATACCCATAATTTTCCTGTTCTATTTGTAAATTACTTGTGACATGCTTACAGTGTTTAATTTTTTTGGACAGGAACTAGATCAATGAAAACTAAAAAACTCAAGGTTAAGGAGACACATGCATCCAGGAGTAGAAGTTGATATTTTGATTGCTTTTTATTTTATTTTTTCACCCATCGGTTATTTGCATAGAGTAGGCAATCAATATTGGGAAAAGTTCATAAACTCCCCTGTAATTTACTCTTTTATCATTTATACCCCTATGTTTTTTTTTATCAATTATTTCCTGTGTTTTTTTTCATCCAAGTCCACCTACAACACTATTAGTAATAAGATTAACTTGTTTATTTTACCCTTATTTCATGTCCAGGGTTTTGTTTATCACAAATAAAATTTGACCCTAGAAATAATAATGATGACAAAGTGTACTTGATTATGACTAGAAAAAATAACATGTAATTCCAACAAAGCTCGACACAGTTGGTAGATGGTTGGATCTCTTAAGTATGCTGACAGGGGTTAGATACTTGACTGTGTATGAAAAAGTTTTGATGGTAGAGGCAAAATTCACGTCGGTGATCTTTATGCCTCGAAAGGATTAAATCTTGAAGAAAATTCACAGAGGTAATTTATAGTTAGAAGTGACCAAATGAATGAAATCACATTAACTATAAAAAAAAAAAAAACAATCATAGTGCAATGGCCCCAACATTAATATACAAATTAAGGTCTCTTTATCTTTTCCCTCTTATCTATATAATTTAATATTAATATTATATTATGAGAAACGATTTTTATACACTATATTTTTTATATAATTTCTTATACTTTTTTATATTTAAAAATGAAAAAAATATTGAATATATATATAGGTATATGAAAAAATATTTTTCTTGTCATTTGTGGTGAAGTTATCTCTTATAATTTTAAAACTATGTCGCTGTCGTTGTGAGGGTTGATAGAATTAATAAATGTTGTTTTGGTAACTTTGTTTGTTTTTTATTAATTTTTTTTACTAAAATATTCTTTATTAATTCTTCCAACCCCCAAAACAGTATAGTTTTGGGGTTGTAAGAGATAGGAGAAACGATAAACTCATATACATACATATATATGTATATAAGTGGGATCAACGATCAAGATTGAGAGTGTAATTATATTTTTAGTTATACTATATGGGGAATAATCCGTTTATAATTTTTTTTACAAATTACACTAAGTATGACCGGTTGACAGGTCATACATAGTGTAATTTGCAAGAGTTTGTAAACAAAAAATTTGTAAATATAACCTTTCTATATATATATATATATAACTAAAAGTATAGTATAAAATTTAAGAAAATAATATAAGTGATGTGTAAATAATATTGTTATAATAACATAAAAAGAATAAGACGATAGTTGCCTATGTTGCACTGACACGGGACACGATACGACATGTCGATATATTAATTCTAAAAAATGTTATATTTAAACACATTTAATATTTTTAATATATGTAATATAGTTTATATTTAATACATATAACAGCCCATAATAAATCGTATAATCAATCAAATATTCAAATTTTATAACATTAATATAAAGAAAAAATAATTTTTCATGCTTTTCATGTGATATTTCGTAAGTGAAAATATTTGATTTATAAATTAATTTTTTATGTTTAGTTAAAAAGATAAAATAAAATAAAATAAAATTCGGATCTAAAAAAAGTGTCAGAAAACATTGACTTTGTGTCTGAGCGTTGGTCGCTTGTCGAGACACACAATTTTTATAAAAATATGTGTATTGGTGCTTCTTAGATAGTTGCTTGCCAAACAATTTGGAATTGGTTCAAGAATAATAAAAGAAATATCTCTTTGTTTAAAAGTGATTATATTCAAAATTTCGAATTTAACCTTTTTGTGATTTTTTTTAGGGATGTTATGTATATTTTGTGAAACATTTGAACAGGACAGTGTACATGATTGTTCTTCGTGTCTTTATAATTCACCTAAACTTGGCTTATTTATTGCTGGTTCCCAAATTTTTATATCAAATTAATTAACAAGTAAAATAAGAATAAAATAGGCAAGTTAGTTCAATTATTAACAGTGTTAAAGATGAATTTGGATGAAGTAACACATGGGATAATTGATAAGAAAAAAAGTATAGGAATATAAGTGATAAAAAAGTAAATCATAAAATAATTTATGAACTTTTTCCATCAATATTTTCAAGCGATTTATTATTCTTGCAGTCGCTGTAAATGGCAGTCACGTAGATGAGATTTTGTGACAAATTTTTTTTTTTTGGAGTTACCCAATCCTAATTATCTTTTTGAGACGAGTTGGCTCCCTCTGGTATCCCCACGAGCTTCGACTCTTTGAGCCGGCTATGGGACTAATCCGGAGTGCGGGAGAACAGTGATGGCTAAAGGTTCAACCCCCTCCCCAAGAATGCATTCAGCGGGAATCGAACACATATCCAACCCCACTAACTCAGCGCCAAGTTACCAACTGAGCTGCACCCATTGGGTATTTTTGTGACAAATTTATGATAGGAATTCTTGTATACTTCACAAATTTTCGAACAAACTTTTTTAGCAAGTTTTGAGCTGGGAAAATAAAGTTAGGAATGTGAATATCTCTTGGATTACTTATATGTTAAATCCGTAGGGGATATTTGGTAGAGGAAATTTTGTTTTTATTTGGGAATCTCAATTTTCAGAAATATAATTTTTACATTCAATTTACGATAATATCTGAAAATTAAAAATTTAAAAAAATTCAATTTCCCGAGAATCTCCAAGAATCTCGCGTACCAAACGAGCCCTATATACTCTTTTTCTTTCTGGTAAAGTATGTTTTGTATCTTATTTTTATTTTTTATGGATTCTACAAATTATTCAGTTTCTTATTTTGATACACGGTACATGAAATATTATGTTACATGATATTTCTACACACACAATTGAAATGAGAGAAAAGAAAGGAGAAAGAAGAGAGAAAAGTCAAAAGAATAGGCCATATACAATTGTGTGTATAGAAATATGTAACATGATATTTGATTTATGGTTTGATGTAATAAGGCAAAGCCCGAGTAAGAAACAAATGAACAAAACAAGGCCAACAAATTCAGATGCAAGCTCCATCAGCTTGAGTTTTAATGTATCTTCATTAGTTATGATATTCATACAGAGGGAGGATATTCTTACTACTCACATTTTCTACTACTAACTTACTACCTATCTAATCACCATTGAATCAAAGAGAGAGAATGTTAAAAAGTTTTTGAAAAAGGAGAAAATGTTGATCCAATGGTGATTTGATAGGTAGTGAGTTGGTAGTAGAAAATTTTGGTAGTAAGAATATCCCTCTTCGTTCATATAACGTAAACCATTCAATAGTAATGAATTACCTACTGAATAATGCATACCTTTTAGATGACTACTGAAATTATTAATTTGTAAGCCATGATCAATACGAGAACTTTTTCAACTCTATGGATGTACTATGTTTTCGATACATCTTCTCACGAAATATAAAATGTGTTTTACTTTCATCAAATTATTAATAAATAATTTATTTTAAGAGAAAGTTATATGTACTACTATTTTTTTTAGTAGGCTATAAGGGAAAAGTCCAGAAAAAAAAGAAAGACGAAAAGAGATAAAACTACTCTATCCTATACCCCTAGGCAGAGTACCAGTTCTGCAGTCAGCTTGAAGAAGAGTAACAAGAGACCGAGGGGTTCCTGAAGAACGTGACAATCTACAGCTCTGGATAAAGCCTCCTTTGCTAACAAGTCTGCGCATGCATTATAGGAACGTGATGTGATGTGTAGCTGAGCTTAACTATCCGGTCTCTACTCAGCCAAGCTCGAATACGAGTCACCAAATGAGATAGCTTGCTGCGAGTCCCCTTCGATTATAACATTATTGAGGTCGTGCTGCCAGGCCCCTTCGATTATAACATTATTGAGGTCGTGCTGCCAGGCTAGCTCAAGAACTTTAAGGATATATCTCCCAGAGCTCAGCTATAAAGGGCTCACATCTACCAATAAAGCATATAAAACCACCTTTCCATTCCCCATTATGGTCCCTTGCTAGCCCCCCACGGGAAGCTCTTCCATTGTTTTGAGCAACTGCCGCATCAACATTAATCTTCATCCAACCCATCGGTGGGGGGATCCAGCCAACGAGCTGGTTGCCCGTTGGTGTATCTGTCGGTGGACTGAGTTATCCTTTTCAGTTGTATATACTACTATTTTAGTCTTATTATTCTTACTACTTGATTAGTTATCGTCAGATCAATTTAAAATCAACTTTAATAAATTTTTTCTATTTTTTAACCGTGGATTTCAAATTAAATTAACTGTAACTAACCAGGTAGTAAGAGTAGTAAGCCTTATTTTGTCTGGACGACAGAGATGTCTAGTTTAAAGACTAGTGTATTTATGTTGGATTGATTACTCTCTCTAAGATATCTATGAATAAATCACTATAAACCACTGATAACAGCATTAGCTAATGGGGAGATGTATGTGCACAATGATAACATATAGTTCAAGAGAGAGATTACCCATACTTACGGGTGTTAACAGGCCGGGCCGAGCTGAACTTTGGTCTTAAAAAGTTAAGTCTGTGTTTAAATGTGTCAGCATGACCAAACTCGTTACCTGTTATAAATATAATTATAGGTTTGTGGCCTGGTTTATTTACAAAAAAAAAAAAGCTTGGTTTAGCCTGTTTAAAAAAAATAAGACAACAAAAATTTATCCAAACAGAATATATAATCAACAACACTAGTAATTTCATAAATATTCACAAATTCATTGTATACCCAAACAACATAATATAGAACAAAATCGTTTAAAAAGTTTGTTTAACCAAAAAAATAGGATGAAATGGATTGAGGAGAAAGAGAGGGCTATTACAAGTAGTATGGAAAATATAAAATATAAATAAAAAATAATATATTAGGCCAGCCCGATAGGCTCTAAGGCCGAGCTTTTGAATTGGAGCCTAAAGCCTTTTTATTAAACGAGCTTTTATACAAGTTCAAGCCTGATGCCAACAATCAATTTTAGACATGTAAGCTCAGATCTTCACTAGTCGAGTCAAAGACCCCTGGTTCGTTTAGCACCCCTACTCATACTTATAAACCTTACCGCTTATTTATAGAGTATTACCTAGTTATTGAGCTTTTGGACCTTTATTGACCAAAATCCAATTGTATAGCTGTCATGATAGAATCATTATTAATGACTTTTCTTTATTATTACCTTTATTGGACTTTCTAGTCTTTATCAGGTTCATAACAAACTTAAATTAATAGTAACTATAACCGTTTCCTTCTATTTTAACATCAATTGAGAAAGTGATTTGACAAAAAATAAATAAAATAAAACATGTATCATATTGTGAATAGAAGATATTTTGAAAATTTAGTACATCGATAATACTAAATAAATTTTCGATCAGTACATGCTGCAAAGGCTGCATTTATTATTTTTTCAAGTTGGGGAACTAGAAGTATATCTCTTCCATGGGTTAATGATACTATCATTGTTAAGGTCGAAGAAGGTTGTATGTTATTATCCTCGTGGCCCAATGTGTCATTTATGAGATGTTTGCTAAAGGAAAATTTGTTTTTTACACGAAAATCACGATTTTTCAGGAATACGGTGGGAAAATGAGTTTTACGAAAAATGTTATAAAAAAAAGTTATTTAATAGAACAAAATATTTCTGAGAATATTGAGTTAATTTTTTTGATGCTATGTTTGGTTGTGTTAAATTTTTTCTTGCCATGGAAATCCTAGAATACAATCCTCTGGATGGTATTCTTGGATAGTATTTTCAGAAAATTTTATAGACAATAAAATCTTGGGAAAATCAAATTTTCAGAATTTTTTTTTAGAAATCTCATACTAAACGTGAGTAAATAAAATTATCACCCTTAATTTCTCAGGAATTCTAAAAAAAAAAAATTCTACCAAATGCCCCCTTAATGTCAAGACAGCCGAGCCTCACGACAAATTTTAAGTGGAACGGATGTAGGTTCATCTGTCCAAAAATAAATAAATTTATAAGACTTATATGATAATACAAATTAAAAGTTGGGTTTAAATGATTTTTTCTTTAAAAAAAAAGAATACCCAAATCAATGTTATTAAAACCAGCCTAAATAGGCCAGTTTGACTCGGAAACCGGTGTACCGGTTAAGAAGCTGAGCCGAGTAGCACATTCAATCGGTTATGTATGTGAACCGTTGCGAACCGGTTAACTCGGCCGGTTTCTAGAAAACCAGTGACCTGATCCATTATTAAAAGCTGCTCATCTTTTCGAGAGATGCTAACAAACAGAAGTTATCCTGTGCCTGTGTCAGAAGGTTTATAAAGAGCTAGTTTTTTCACATTTTGGTCGATATGGATAACGCTGAATAAATCTGGCGAGACAAACCACCAGTAAACACTGCAACTTTCTACCTTTTCTGGTATGGAAATATAAGCTATCATTGGGTTCCACAAGTATCGTTATATGCTGGAAAATGGATTCTTGAGCTAATGCCCGTTGAAGCAAGATTGCATGAGCATTTTCTATTTTGCTTTCATCTCATATGATATGAGAATGAGATTGTTAATTGGAGTAAATACGTATTTCGTTTTTTAACAAAAGCAGAAGAATTACCGTAAGCGTTACTAGAATTTCATTGATGGGTTTAATTGCATTTAGCCACTTACTGGTTGATCTTGTTATTGGGATTGAAGTATATTATTTTAGAAACAGAAAACAGAAAGAGAGAGTGAAAATTCATATTGTTATTCATTGCATCAGAGCTTTACATGTGAGTGTTGTTATATACACATTCCTACTGAAGGTGGAAAGAAAGAAATGAGAGATAAGTTTGTTACAACTGAATCCAACGTGGCACCTTATACAAGGTTCTAGAATAAAAAATGAAAATATATGGTAATACTCCCCCTCAAGATGGAGAGTAGATATTGAAAACTCCCATCTTGGAAAGAAGTGAATGAAAAGGAGTAGGAGGTAAAGCCTTAGTGAGCAAGTCTGCAAGCTGGCTGGAAGAAGGGACATGAAATGTGCGTAGAGTTCCTTTATGAATGTGCTCCCGTACAAGATGACAATCAATATCAATATGCTTTGTGCGCTCATGAAACACAGAATTTGCAGCAATATGAAGGGCAGCCTTACTGTCACAGAACAGATGTGCAGGACCAGTATGAGCAACATGTAAATCACGTAATAAGGAGAGAAGCCACAACAATTCACAAGTAGTAACAGCCATGGATCTGTATTCCGCCTCAGCCGAAGACCGGGAAATAGTATTTTGCTTCTTGGACTTCCAAGAGATTAAAGAATTACCAAGAAAAACACAAAAACCGGATGTAGACTTGCGGCTATCAGGGCAAGAAGCCCAATCAGAATCACAAAAAGCATTTAATTGCAAAGAAGATGAAGATGAGAAAAAAACACCTTGCCCAACAGTGGATTTGAGATAAGCTAAAACACGATAAACAGCATGTAAATGAGGAATCCTTGGTGATGACATGAATTGACTTAGGTGATTCACCACATAGCAGAGGTCAGGCCGAGATACAGTAAGATAGAGCAGTTGACCAATCAGTCTACAGTATTGCTTTGGATCAGGCAGCAGGTCACCTTTATGCAGGGATAGTTTAAGATTAATATCCATAGGTGTGGTATGCGGTTTGCAGCCGAGTTGCCCTGAATCCTGTAAAATTTGTAAGGCATATTTGCGTTGACAAAGAGAAATGCCCTTTGGAGAACGAGCTATCTCCAATCCAAGAAAATACTTGAGAGCTCCAAGATTTTTGAGTTTAAATTTGCTGTCCAAAACAGAAGTTAACTGCTGCAACTCAGAGGAATCATTAGAAACAACAAGGATATCATCAACATAAACCAACAGGGCAACAAAGAGAGTATCATTCTTCTTGACAAATAAAGAATTTTCAGACTGAGATTGTGTAAAACCAAGAGAAAGAACAGTGTTGGAAAATTTGGCAAACCATTGCCTAGAAGCTTGCTTCAAACCATAAAGAGACTTAGTGAGACGGCAAACAGCATTAGGAGGCAACTCCCCCTTACTAGAATATCCAGGAGGAATTGTCATATATACCTCCTCAAGTAAATCCCCATGCAAAAAAGCATTGTTGACATCCAATTGGAGGAGATGCCAATTATTTATAGCAGCAAGAGCAAGGAGTAATCTGACAGTAGTAATCTTGGCCACAGGAGAAAATGTATCAAAGAAATCAATACCTTCTTGTTGCTTAAAACCTTGAGCAACAAGTCTAGCCTTGAAACGTTCAAGAGAGCCATCTGAATGGTATTTGACACGATAGACCCATTTACAACCTACAACAGGTTTACCAGGAGGCAGTGAAGTAATATGCCAAGTGTTATTAACCTCAAGAGCATGGATTTCAGCACGCATAGCAGTAGTCCACTCGGGTAATTGGGAGGCTTCAGTGTATGTGGTAGGTTCAAAATGTTGAGAAATGGCATTAACAAAGGCTAGGTGTGGTGGGGTTAAGTGATCATAAGAAAGATGATTGGAAATAGGATGAGCTGTGGAGGAAGAGCAAACATAATCCTGAAGGTAGGGAGGTGGTTTAGGCATACGAGTTGGTTTGGATGGTAAAGGGGCAGGTTGTATAGTAGAAGAATAATGGGGAAAAGCAGGGAAAAAAGGTTCTGTTTGTTTGGAAGAGGCAAAAGGAAAAATTGTTTCTGAAAATTGGACATCCCTGGAGATAATGATACGGTTGGAATGAAGATCCAAAAGTTTGTAACCTTTATAGCCAGTAGGATAGCCAATGAACACAGCAGGTAAGGATCTTGGGGAAAATTTATGACGGGTTCTGGACAAGGTGGAGTAATGGCAAAGACACCCAAAAACTCTAAGGTGATCATATTTAGGAGACTTGTGACAAAGAAGTTCAAAAGGGGTTTTATTGTGTAAAAGTGGAGATGGGGTTCGGTTAATGAGATAGATGGATGTGAGGACACACTCAGGCCAATATATCAAAGGTATGTTGGATTGAAAATGCAAGGCTCTTGCTACATTGAGGATATGCTGGTGTTTCCTTTCCACAACTGAATTCTGTTGTGGTTTATCAACACAGGAATGAAAAATTTGGAGACCTTTGGATGAGAAGAAATCAGATAAGTGAAATTCTGGGGCATTGTCACAACGGATTGATTTAATTGGAAGGTTGTACTGTGTGAGCATGAGTGTATAAAACTGAGGAAAAACAGTATGAAAATCAGACTTTTGTTTCAAAAAATAACACCAAGTAAATCGGGTAGCATCATCTACCAAGGTCAAAAAATATTTATAACCATCAACTGAATGAACATGAAAAGGACCCCAGATATCACAATGGATCAAATCAAAAGAAAACTTAGACATTTTGGGATTCAGTATAAAAGGAAATCTTCTTTGTTTAGCAATTGGACAAATCAAGCAAGGAGAAGAGACACAATTGTTATCAGTAAAATGTAAATCTTGTTTCATTGAATGCAAAATGGGATGAGACAAATGACCAAGTCGAAAATGCCAAACAACAGAAGAAGGCATACCAACAGTGGAACAAAGGGATGGGGGGACATTAAAATGGGAAAAAGATAAAGCATCTAAAACATAAAGACCACCAAGTCTCTTAGCAGTCCCAATCACTTTGGCCGATGAAAGGTCCTGAAGAGAACAAGAGGAAGAAAAAAAATTAGCAACAATGGAAGAGTCTCGAGTGAGTGCACTGATGGATAGAAGATTAAATGAAAAAGAAGGTACATATAAGACATTATGTAGTATAATGGAAGGGGAAAGTTTGATGCTACCAATAGATTGAACAAAAACAGAAGTATTGTTGGGTAAAGAAACAACTGAATCAGATGTGTGAGGTGGTGAAATGAAAAATTGAGGTGTGCATGTGACATGATGTGTAGCACCCGTGTCCAGAACCCAAGAGGTCAAAGGAAACGAAGGAGAACACCTACCGCTGAAGCTGGCAACAGAAGGAGAAGCTTCGGTGGCAGGTGGCAGTGTCGTGAAGGATGGGGATGAGGATGACGGAACGGTAGGTGGGAGAAGACTTAAGAGATGGTTGTATTGAGAGGAAGTCAACGTGGGATTAGGTAACTCAGCTATAGTGGGATTAGGGGAGTTAAAAATAGCATGGGCTGATGGAGTTAGTGGATTGGGCCGCACAAACTTGGGCTTGTACCCAGGGGGAAATCCATGAAGCTTAAAACACTTCTCCCTTGTGTGACCAGAATTGTGACAGTAAGTGCACTGAGGGCGAGATCTGCGAAACGGAGCAGAGGATATGGCAGCCATTGGAGCAGAACCAGGAATCGGGGATGAAGCCACAGCAGATGCAGAGTTAAGCAAAGGGGAATCAGGTAACACCGGCAGAGGGCACGTAATTTGACGTTGCCTTTCCTCCTGAAGCACGAGAGAGAAGATCCTTGATAATTGTGGAAGGGGCTCCATGAGCAAAATTTGAGCCCGAACAGAGGAGAAAGAATCGTTCAGTCCCATCAAAAATTGGAGAGCATGATCCTGTTGGTGAGAAGCTGAAATCAGGCGTGAAGCACCACAAGTACAGGCAGGAATGGGAGAGTAATCCTGGAATTCGTCCCAAAGAATCTTAAGACGTGTGTAATATCCATTAACATCAAGACTACCCTGAGTAAGAGACGCTATCTGTTGCTTCAACTGAAATATTTTTGGACCATTGGCTTGAAGAAAACGGTTACGAAGATCCGTCCATATTTCGGATGCAGATGAAAAATAGAGAAGACTGTCAGAAATATCCTTCGAGACAGAGTTCAAGATCCAAGATGTTACCATGGAGTTACAACGATTCCATGACTGAAATAAGAGATCATCAGAAACAGGGCGCGGAAGGGAACCATCAACGAAAAACAATTTGTTTTTCGCTGATAATGCAATCATCATAGCACGGCTCCATGAATGAAAATTAGATCCAAGAAGAACATGAGAAACGAGAGTGAGACCAGGATGATCACCACTGCTCAAAAAATAAGGACTACTTGAATCCTCCATGGATACAGAGGAAGAAGAAGCAGAAGATGTAGTAGCTGGACGAGAACCAGCAGCAGTATTGTTAGTATTAGAGCCACGAGCCATGGAGAAGGCAAGGGCGAAACGTCTACTGATACCATATTATTTTAGAAACAGAAAACAGAAAGAGAGAGTGAAAATTCATATTGTTATTCATTGCATCAGAGCTTTACATGTGAGTGTTGTTATATACACATTCCTACTGAAGGTGGAAAGAAAGAAATGAGAAATAAGTTTGTTACAACTGAATCCAATGTGGCACCTTATACAAGGTTCTAGAATAAAAAATGAAAATATATGGTAATGATAAACTTAAAGGCGATGGGATTTTATGGTTTGAAGATAAGGGATTCGAAATTGAGGTATTTTGATTTTGACTTTTACTTTGAGGATCTACGTGATGGGGTTTGAGGAGGATCTGTTTCAATTTTAAAGTTTATATAAGGATATGACTAAAAAATGTTGTATCTGACAAAAATGAAAGAAAGCGAAAAAGTATCTCACAAACCCATAGACGATACAGCTTGAATAAGGTTGAATCATGTGTGATTTATTATTTTTTATAAGGATAAGATATTGTGACATCTAAGTTATGTTACACTCATGTGACACCCAGTCAATCTCACCGTTAGATCGTTTATGTTGATCCAACGGTTATATTTATTTTCATCTTTGTATGGTCATGATTTCCCAAATTTAATATTTTATATTTATTTCTACCTTTGTATGGTTATGATTTCCCATATTTAATGCTTTCACTTTAAATTTGGGAAATCATGACCATACAAAGATGGAAATAAATATAACCGTTAGATCAACATAAGCGATCTAACGGTGAGATTGACTGGGTGTCACATGGGCGTAACATAACTTGGGTGTCACAATATCCTATCCCTTTTTTATATTAAAATATTAATTGATATATTTTTTTACAAGTATTTGAATATGTTTATAATATAAAGGCTTCGTTTTTTCTACAGTTACTGTAGATAAGTTATCTGCAGTAAGTCAATACGACGTCATTTTGGGGTGAAAATCATGGTATTTTTGTAATTTTAATTTATTTCAGGGTTATAATAGTCTTTATATTTATAATTTTTTAAGATTTCAATACCAAAACGAAGTCATTTTGGAAATAAATGCAGATAACTTATCTGCATTAACTGCAGAAACATTTTTCCCTAATATAAATTATAGATTTATATATATTTATCGGGTAATACGATTGAACTAATAATCTATTGATTAAATCAGTAATCGAATGACTCAGTCAATACCTTAACCGAGTCAAAGATGAAGCCGAATTTAATAACATTTGACACAAATTGGTGCATCAAAAATTTGTCCCAAGCCTCGAAGCATATCTGAACAAAAATTCTCAACCTAGAAATGCAATCATTAAATTTTAAAGAACCCCATTAATTTTTTGTTGTTGTGTCCTTAATTGGATGGCATCATGTACAGATTGTCCAAACTATAATTTTCCTACTATCAATTATTAATATAATATAATTATGTATTCTCCAAAATACATCAAAAACTATTTTATTTTCTCTCTTCAAAAATATTTCAGAAATTATTGACTGAAAAATAATAATAAATTGATAATAAAAACATTTGATAATAGAATATCCTACCTCAAAAAAAAAATGAGTTTTATTATTCTCCTTTATTGTAGAGAGAAAATAAGTGGGTCCCACCATTATAAAAAAAAAATAAAAATAAAAATAATGAGGTGCAGAAATCGAAGTGAGAGAGTAAGAGATAAATAATCTTATGTACAATAAGAGTAATATTTTCCAAAAAAAATATATTACAAGGTTTGAGTTGTTTGGTCTCCAAGTCCTCAGGGACCTTCCTCTCGGCGGTTATTGGTTCCTTCTAGGACCTCGTGGGATGCTTGTAATGTTGCTATCAGTACTATCTCTTTTTAAGGTACCAATGGGAATGAAGTTGGATGAAATTAATCAAAGGTTTTGCTTTGCTGAGTCACATGCCTTTTTATCATGGTTATGACTTTTCGAAAAGTTGCTTTCTATGGCCCTGAATCTGGATAGAGAAGCCTTACGAAGAAAGATGCCTAACAAATTCGTAGGGATTCGCGTGCTTAACTACTTAGTGCTTGTTTGGATATTCTTTTTTAAACTAGAAACTATTTCTAAGCATAAGTTACGCTAAATAAGTTTTGAGAAAAACTCTTATAACAAAAAACTCTTTTTTTTACAATGAAGAAAAAAGCTGAAAACTAAAAGCTCTTAGGATGAGTTTTTTTTTTAAGCTCTTATCTGTTTTTCTTGAATTATGTGTTTTTTTTTAAAATAAAGAGTGATAAAGATAGAGAGAGATAATTTTCTTGAAATATATGATTTTAAGTAATTTTCAAGCTAAAATTTTTATATAATTTCCAAACAGCTTTTAGTTTCCTTTTTTAAGTTCTTATTTTTAACTTTAGTTTATAAGAGCTTCTAGCTTAAAAATAAGAGAATCCAAACAAACTTTTAGTCCAATGAATCTTTTTCCACATTGTTTTGATCTGATTTTGACACATGAATTGTTTGCAATTGTGCTTACATCCATTCATATAAATAATATTTTCTTACTTTAGTATAAAAACCACAAATTATGGATATATTTTAAGAGTTGATAATGAAAGATTATCTTTTAATCTGAATCAATTTGTTCAGCTTTGACAAACCTTCAAATACGATTATTCATTGACGAATTCTTCCTCTCTCTTTTTTCCTCACAAGGAAGCGATAGGTTAATAATAGAGTGAAGGGTGATTTTAGTAAGTATAACGTTATATGTATCGTAATTGGGTTTTTGAAAAACTAGGAATAAGGAATATTCGAAGGAACTCTTATTCAACATATACAGTGTAAGGGGAACTTTCACAGGTAATAAATAGTAAAATTATAATACTAATAGCAAAGGTGGAAATAGAGTACTGGTACGCTAGTTATAATCATTGTTTCCATTCATTTTCGTAGAAGCGCGACCGTAAACTTCACAAAAGAATATACATGATTACAATTTGGACTTTTGTCCAAGTTCATTTCATAACATCAGCAGCCTTTCAAAATCACTAGCAGCCAACATGTATAGTAATACTGATACGTTTAACCTAACCCCATTCATTTCGTCAATTTTATAGATTTGAACCCAATCCAATTACTTTCAATTAATAACAGGCTTAAGATTTAATTAATATGACATTTTAATTAAATTTTTAATTAAAACATTATGAATAGTAAATTATAAAATTTAAAAGATAAAAAATTAAAATTAATATATATATATATATATATATATATATTTGATTTCCTAAGACATCCTTCAGCCGACAACTGAAGACTAATCCTTTCGAGGCGAGAGATCACATTAGGTGGATAAACCTCTCTCAACAAAGTCTTTTTTCATACGCACGGCCAGGAATCGAATCCTGTCAGCATATTTAAACAACCTATGTATCTATATTTTTTTGTGGTAAAATATGTTTCATGATTATCCTCAGCCTTATATAGCAGAGTCAACAAGTTCTAAATTGCTCAACAATCATTGGAACCCCATCATCAGACGGTCCAGATTGAACATTTTGTTGTGCGTGAGGTAGAGCACAACATTTTATATTTTCTCTTATATTTTGCGAAAGAGAATTTCCCACTAAAATCCAATCATAAATGCAAAAGGGGTAGCCTTCGTACGTCCTCTCGTTGGTTTCATGGGACGACAATCCCCAAAACGTATTTTGCATTAAAACTGCTGTTCCTCGTCTTCTGCATTCTTCCTTTCAGGTTCGATCACGGTTTGGTTTTTTCTCAATTCAATTCTGATTTATAGTTAATCTGTTTTGTCTATCCATCCACACTCTGCTTATTAAAGTTTGCAAATTTTTGTAATTCTGTTAGTGGGTTTGATATTTTCTTCTCTGATTTGAATTGAAACGATTACAGTGATGGGGGTCTAAGCAAAAAAAAGCGTCTTGTGTGGTTGGTTCTTTCTCTTTTAATTCGTGATTGAAAAGAGCTTAGTCTGCTTCTTCTGCTGTTTTTTTTCACACGGTGACACTGTCAAGGTTTCGTTTCTTAGTATTATTATTATAATTATTATTATTTAATTTGGGTAGGTGAGGGGGAGTGTGTTGGTGCTGCGGATACCTTGTTCTTCATAGGTGGTGTTTAAGATGGTGATTGCGTAGGGAAAGGTAAATTCCAATTTGATGTCACTTGTGAAATTGGTCAACTTACCCCTCCTTTACCCCGCTCTCCGTTATGGCTTTCACTCTCTAATTTGTATTTTGCAGTTTTGCGTTGACTTTGGTTATGTGAACAGTTAAAAATCAATGTTGTTACACTGCTGCATTCACCTGCATATTTTGGCCTGTTACCATAACTCTTAGGAATATATTATACTCACAAGCATTACTTCTACTGTTTTCTGGTGCTTTTGTAACTTAACTATTTTCTTCTCAGAGGCACCGCAAGCTTAGACGCTTGACTATTGAGATACAAACAAATGACCAATGGAATTACTGTATACTTTGTCTAGTCTCTCATTAATTAATGGTTGAGTCGTTGACATACAACCTACTTTTCATATTGTAATCAGGTCAGACAAAGCTGATTGATTCACTTTGAAGCCTCCAGAGCTATGTCTTCATCATTTCCTGTTCTTCCCTCTTCGTCAGTGTTGGCTGCCTCAATAAATTCCAACATCAGAAGTGTTGGACACATGTTTTCAACCCCTGCTGAATGCCATGATGACATCCCTTTGTCCTGTGTTTCAGAAAAAAATTCTACAACATTCATTTCTCACCCTCAAGAAAGTGATGATATATCCTGGGGACCCGATCCGTTTCAGGATATCCTTCAGTTTCCTGATCATGTTACCGTACAGAATGATCACGTGGAATATAGTGCTTCTTACATGTCTGGTGATGATACCAAAACAACTGATTACCGGGAGTGGGTTGATCAGTTAATGTCAGTTGAGGATTCTCTTCAGCCAAATTGGGGTCAACTTCTCGGTGATGATAATTTAGTAGAACCTAAATTAAAGGTTTGTTTCTTAAGCTGATTTGATATAATGCTGAAAGGTCTTAAAATGCTTGTTCTTACTTGTGAAGTTCACTAGAACATGTAGGTGGCTTCCCATGCCTGTATATGGTCCAAGGACCATGATTTTCCTATATGAACAAGTTGCTATGCAGATGAAAAAGTCAATTAGTATGTCTATAACTCTCTGTAACTATCCAGTTATGGGCATAATCATAAAGCTTGCCATGCAGTTCTCTTATCTTATTTTCCCCTTTCATCCACCACCCTGCATGGGGAGGATGTTTTGGTTCATTTAGTTGCTAGGTTCTTTTTTCAATTTGATTCATTACCATATGCACGTGAGTATGTTTATATAGTCAATTCCCTCTTCGTTCTCACCCTGTACATGTTTCTTAATTAGTTGAAATCTACTATTATTTTGCAATGTAACTTCTTTGCCACGATCTTTTATTTATTTATCTTAGTGTATAAGGTGCAGAAATGTATCCTTCTTTCTTGATGCAGGACACTCAGGTTTCACAGCAGCGGCAGCTTGTACCATCTAGAGAAGTTAATGATCTTCCCATCTCAGTATCGACTGCACCACAAAATAAGCCAAGAATGCGTTGGACTCCTGAACTTCATGAAGCCTTTGTGGAAGCAGTCACTCAGCTTGGTGGTAGTGAGAGTATGTTCAGTTCTCCATAATTTTGTACTTCTTAACATTCTGACTAGCAGAAATATTTCAGGCTTTTGTTTCTTGTCATCTTATGGTGTTAACATGCAGAGGCTACTCCAAAGGGTGTCTTGAATCTGATGAAAGTTGAGAGCCTTACCATCTATCATGTGAAAAGCCACCTACAGGTACATTTTTTATTTTTCTCCTTTTTCACTGGCTTGTCTTTGATATATATATTTGTCTACACTAAATAGCCCTTTTGTGGGTGTGTTTATTTAATCTAAGGTATCTGAATTATTTGTTCTTGTAATTCCAGAAGTATAGAACTGCCAGATGCAAACCTGAGTCATCAGAAGGTATGTGTAAGTTTACATAGCAATTCTACTGTTCATATAACCAGGTTTTCTTATTAATTATATTTATGGTTTATGAGGCTTTTTAAGTCCTCACCCCCTAAAGTTTTAGGAAACATGTTTTGTTTGCGATATAAATAGATCTTTTTGCATGCTTATGTGTTCAATGTTCTTTTCTCTTATTCTCTTTAAGGTTTTATTGCACGTAATAGACACATAATTATGCACCCCTTTTTTTCCAGTAAATCTGAGAATAATAGTGTGAATGACTTTTTCTTCCCTACTTGCAGGAATTCCTGAGAAAAAATTGACTTCAATTGAAGAAATGAAGTCTCTAGACTTAAAAACGTGAGTTCCCCCGTTTAGGTAGAATTTTTTGATTATTCCGTTGATTGTTCGTTTTTGCTGCTGTGGATCATCTCTTGCTGCATGCATAGAGCAGAGTGTAATGTTTGTTCCATGAGAACTGTAGACATAACCATGGCTATGATACAGTTCTCATTTCCAATATGTTCCATTTGCTTTAATTGCATTGAAGTGAATAATTAATGCTCAGAAACATACTTTGGGTTGTGGCTGCAGGACTAAGGGGATTACTGAAGCATTGCAGTTGCAGATGGAACTCCAAAAGCGGCTGCACGAACAGCTTGAGGTACTGTGTTAGTACTCAAGATTCTCTGTCTTTACCATGTAATCCTGGGGTGGAGGAGTTTTGTTTATGTTCCCCTTTTTTGTAAGGAAGATGACAACAGGGAAGCTGTAAGTTTTGTAATGTTCTGATATTATAAATATCATGCAGATTCAAAGAGAGTTGCAGATTCAAATTGAAAAACAAGGGAAGCGTCTTGAGATGATGTTTGAGAAACAGGTCAAATTTGACGAGCCTTCTGCTCCACTATCAAACGTAGTGCTACCTTCTCCTCCAGTTGGCAATTTAGAGACCTCAGATGAAGGTCATGAAAATTTTGGAATCAACAGTAGCACTCCAGAAACCATGCCTGGAGAAAGTTCCCAGGTTGCAAGCACAGAGCAAAAGGAAGATGATGCTAAAGTTACTGAAGAACATGAGCTGGGAGATGAGCAATTTGCTGCACCACCCACAAAACGGTTGAAGAGTTTATGAAAACAGAATAACTCTCTAGTTTATAAGGGCAGCTAGTGTTTCTGCTTCTTGAGATAATATGCTGGAATTTCCCTTTCTGCTAATGACTATGGATTGTTTCCTTAATCAGTGATTTGGTTTCGAGTTTCTATTTCTGATCCTTGGTTTGGAGTAAGTTTTGCAGTGGGAAATTTCACTCTAGATATTTGTTGTATATATTTTCTTGGAAGGGAATATTTAGACACCGTGGAACTTCTTGAAATAGCATTGGATCCAGGGTTGTTTCAACTAGATGATTAGAATATTGTACAAGGTTTGACAAACTGCTGAATGAAGTTTAGAAAATCTTTTCATCCATCGTTATTTATTTCTTTTGTTGTGCTATTGCTGGAGTTAGTTTGATGTAAACAAATGGGGTTAATATGTCCCCTTTGTAAGCCCTTGCTTTAGTTATTGAACTTTTTGTATATTGAGACTTGAGAATTCAGATGGACGTGAGGATCATTTTGGCTCAGACACGGGACGATTTCAGCAGGAGGGGAAGAGAAATTTACAGAAATTGGCAAAAGCATGAATCATAAGGCATAATAACTTTGTCATTTTGGGCCTCACAGTTTGGTATGTCACAAAATGGAGCAAAGTCTTCAATTCTCGTCAAACCACTCAGTAGAATTAGAATTTGCCAAAATAGACTCCAAAACTGGATTCGTAGCACCCAAAAATCATAAAATGGACTACCTATGTTGTAGGAAAACTTGTCGGAATATTCCTTGGTTACCAAAATATTCCCTAACAGAATATTCTCCCGGTCAATGCAATATCCCCTAACAGAATATTCTCTAGTTGATAGAATATTCTCTTGTTAATGGAATATTCCTTAATTGACTGAATATTTCTTGGTCTGCTGGAATATTCTTGCTGAATATTCCTTTGTGAGTTGGAATATTCTTTTCGCATACGTTCAACCTCCATTTAAGTCAATTGACCAATCAAAATAATCCTCTCAACGAGTTGAACAAAACCCGAAGAGTTTCACCTTGTGAAATTGGCTGAAATTTCTAGGATCTTGACCGAAAGATTAGGGTTGCAGTATTTTCAAACTCAGATCTTGTCAAATCCTTCCGTCGAAATAGGAAAATGATTATTCCTATGAGTTTTTCTTGATGAGATCTTCAAATAGACACCTTATTCATTCATACAAAATTACTACTTCGAAATTATTAGAGGTTATGAGTTTAAGATAGAAGAGTTTAGAAATATTTGAAAATATTACAACAGCTTAGAAAAAATCCTAGAATTAATGTAAATTATTGAGCTCCATTCCATATGAACCCAAATATCCTTTCTATGGCTCATTGAATTTATATTTAAGACATATTATTTAAACTATATTATTAATGTAAAGATGTTACTTGCATTAGATTATTAAGAGCAAAGTTATATTTACAAATTTTTGTTTACAAATTAAAATATGTACAAACACTTGAACATGTATTCCCCCAAATAAAAATAAATAGTGTAACTTGTAATAAAAAAATTTTATGGAGAAAAATGTTTGTCATTTTAAATGACACGAATTTGTGTCATTTTTAATGAAACTACGTCGTTTCTGTAAATTTTTACATTATCTCTCCTCTAATTTTTTAATTTTTAATTTTATAAATTAGAGAAAATGACAAAACACATAAAACGACGTAGTTTCATTAAAAATGACACAAAATTGTATCATTTAAAATGAAAAACACTAAACCCAAATTTATAAATAGAAGTTATCCCTATTATTATTAGGAAAAAGTGTGTATAATTTTGAAGGATGTAAAGTTGTGTCATTTTAATAGAGAGAAAGAGATAGATAAAGGAGGAGATAGAGTTGACAAAAAAAAAATAAAGTTGTGGATCTCACCTCTTTGTGAGAGTGAAAGGATATAAGTTGTGTAATTTAAAAGTATAGACACTTTTCCCTTATTATTAATGTATATCCAACGGGTTTCACAGCAGCGGGAGCATGTAGCATCCAGAGAAGTTAATGCTCTTCCTAATTCAGTATAGACTGCTCCACAAACGAAGCCAAGAATGCGTTGGACTCCTGAACTTCATGAATCCTTCGTGGAAGCAGTCAATCAGCTTGGTGGTAGTGAGAGTATGTTTACTTCTCCATAATTTTGTACTTCTTGGCATTCTCACTAGCAGAGATATTTCAGGTTTTTGTTTCTTCTCATCATCATCTTATGATGTTAACATGCAGAGGCTACTCCAAAGGGTCTCTTGAACCTGATGAAAGTTGAGGGCCTTAACGTCTATCATGTTAAAAGCCACCTGCAGGTACATTTTTACTTTTCTTCTTTTTAACTGAATAGCTCTTTTGTCGGTGTGTTTGTTTAATCAAAGGTTTATGAATTATTTGTTCTTGTAATTTCAGAAGTATAGATATGCTAGATGCAAACCTGAGTCATCAGAAGGTATGTGTAAGTTTACATAGCAGTTCTAATGTTCATATAACCCAGGTTTTCTTCTTAATTACATAGCTCTTTTTGCATGCTTCTTTATGTGTTTTATGTTCTTTTCTCCTATTCTCTTCAAGGTTTCATCGCACATGATAAGCACATGAGAATGCACCTTTTTTTGTAAATCTGAGAATAATAGTGTGAATGAATTTTTCTTCCCAACTTGCAGGAATTCGTAAGAAAAAATTGACTTCAACTGAAGAAATGAACTCTCTAGACTTAAAAACGTGAGTTCCCCCCTTTATGGAGTTTTTTTTTCCTTATTGCGCTGATTGTTCTTTTTTGTTGGTCTGGATCATCTCTTGCTGCATGCGTAGGGAAGAGTGTAATGTTCATTCCATGTAACTTTTCTTGATTATCATATATTTGAATTTAAGTGTTAGAGAATAGTATAAACCATTAAAAAACTCTCACTCATCAGCTTAATCTTTTGGGTTAGATTGGTTATTTACATGGTATCAGAGCCTTGTGTCCCGGATTTGATCCTCATCGCATCCACTTTCTCTTATGGAATTTCTTAGCATAGGTAGATGAGCCTGTGCATTGTCCATCCTTCAAGCCCAATGAGCTTTCATGTAAGGGGGCATGTTTGAGAATAATATAAACCATTAAAAAGCCCTCACCCACCATGTTAAACTTTTGGGTTGAATTGATCTTTACATTAAGACATAACCTGATACAGATGTGTGCTAAAAACTAAAAACTGGCCTAGTCAGATCCAATGTTCACTATGGCTATGATATTTACAGTTCTAATTTCCAATATGTTCCATTTGCTTTAATTGCATTGAACTGATTGAAGTGAATAATTAATGCTCAGAAACATACTTTGGATTGTGGCTGCAGGAGTAAGGGGATTTGTGAAGCATTGCAGTTGCAGATGGAACTCCAAAAGCGGATGAACGAACAGCTTGAGGTACTTTATTAGTACCTTAAATTCTGTCTTTACCGTGTAATTTTCCTGCAGTGGAGGAGTTTTGTTTGTTTCCCCTCTTTTGTAAGGAAGATGGCAACAGGGAAGCTGTAAGTTTTGTAATGTTCTGATGTTATAAATGTCATGCAGATTCAAAGAGAGGTGCAGATTCAAATTGAAAACCAGGGGAAGCGTCTTCGAATGATGTTTGAGAAACAGATCAAATTGGAGGAGCCTTCTGCTCCACTATCAAACGTAGTGTTACCTTCTCCTCCACTTGGCAATGTAGAAACCTCAAATGAAGGTCATGAAAAATTTGGAATCAACAGTAGCACTCCAGAAACCATGCCTGGAGAAAGTTCCCAGGTTGCAAGCACAAAGCAAAAGGAAGATGTTGCTAAAGTAACTGATGAACATGAGCTGGGAGATAACCAATTTGCTGCACCACCCACAAAACGGGTGAAGAGTTGATGAAAGCCTTATAATTTTGTAGCTTATAAAGGCATGTAGTGTTTCTGCTCCTAGAGATAATATCCTGGAATTACCTTTTCTGCTTATGACTATGGATGGTTTCCTTAATCAGTGATTAGGGGTAAGTTTTGCAGTGGGAAATTTCACTCTGGATGTTTGTTGTACATATTCTTGGAATGGAATATTTAGACACCGTGGAACTTTTTGAAATGGCGTTGGATCCAGGGATGTTTCAACTAGATGATTAGAAAGGTTCAACAGACTGCTGAATGATGTTTAGAAAATCTTTTCCTGCATTGTTTTATTTTTTTTGTGGGGGGTGCTATTGTTGGAGTTAGTTTGATGCAAAAAATGGGGTTAATTTGTCCTCCTTTGTAAAGGCTTTAGTTATTGAACTTCTTGTACATTGAGACTTGTTTGATTGGATGTGAGCTGCCTCACCAATATTTATTATTTTCTTCTCCGATAGAGCACTCAAATTCAAGGAAAATATAAATAGACTTAGAAACTCTAAGCAAAAGCTATTCATAGACTCAAGCCCAAACTATTAAGTATCGCGGTTCCGTGGACATTTGGCTCTCCCGGACCTCGTTGCTTTTACTGCATCCCGCTAAGAAGAGGATCAAGTTAAAGAAACTGGCACAATATGACCTTGTCATTTTTGGGCGTCAGAGTTTGGTATGTTACAAAACCTGCTTCTAGTTCTAGAGACCACTGTACTTGAAGCCCTTCTTTTTCTTCTTAAGAGGTATGATAGACCGTGTGATTCAGTACTTGTCATGCTCCAATTGCTACCATGGGCGCATTCAAATATTTTATTATTTTGTTGATGACAATTCTCACTATAGTTGGATGTATCTGGCTCAATAGTATCATCTATTTTGGTCGAAGTGATATTTACTTGATCGTTTAGAAAGATCAAAATCTAAGAATGATAATGCTTGAGAATAAGAACTGGCCCTTTTTAACCATTGATAATAGAATTTCATATAATCGTCTTACTTGGTACTCTTATTCTCGGTGTTCCTGAAAATTATGTTACCAAACACAATTGACATAAATTGTTTGTTTTATTCACACTCATCTTAAACTATTCAAGTTGCTACCAATTTACCAAACGCATTGAAAGTTTGAAACTAATTGTTTTTTGGGGCAAGATATACTTACCAAGGTGCACTTACCTAGACTGGTTATTGCACGTGTCTCCAAAATCAAATTTTCTCTGCGCATAGCGATGTTTATGCGGAGATGTTAGACAGTAACAGTAATGTGTCATAAATAATTTTTCTTTCAATATATTTGATATATTTTACATATTGTACAGTTGTCAACTTGTCATAGTACATTTTCTCCATTACTATAATTTAACAAAGGTGATATGTGTATATATTTATAATCTCTATACTACACATGACTTAATGCATAAAAAATTCATTATTTTTTTGGTAAATTTAGAAAAAGTCAGAAATAGATTAAAAAATACAAACATAATAAACGCGCTGACTATGGAGTCGTTTTTTTAACCCTTTATAAGGATTGTATCGAGATCACAATTAAAAATAAAATAAAATGAAAAGGAAAAAGAAATCGAAGTGACGGAAAATTTTAATATGGTTCCAGATCATATTAATTTTTTGTGCTTCCTCTCATATAATTTTTTTATTTTATCCTTATTTTTTTATTTGTTTTTTCATTTTACCCTCTTATTTAACTAAGGAAGCATATCCTCTACGACCACACAATTAATACTCCGAAGTGACATGCAACTTCTTTATCGAGCAGAACTCATTTGTACTCGTGTGAAATTTGATGAACATTTATATCGAGATACAATAACTTTTTTTAATAACATAAGTACATAACTTAATAAAACATTATTATATAAAATTAGGAAAAAAATATATATCATTTTAAAGAATACAAAATTGTATCATTTTAAATGAAAAAAAGAGATAAATCATGAAAGAGAATGTGTTAGAAAGAAAAATTAACTCTTTCTTAGAACAATGATTGTTTAAAGGGAAAAAGATGTGTCATTTTAAATGACACATCTTATATCTTTTTACTCTCACAAAGAGATGAGACCCACATCTTTCAAACTCTTTCTCTCCACTCTCTCATTCATGATTTATCTCTTTCTCTCATTTAAAATGACACAATTTTATATCATTTAAAATGATACACACTTTTTCCTTGTTTAAGTATATTGACATTTTAGGAATAACTTAAATGTGATCGAATTGAGAGAATCTCAAATATAACTCCCCCATATTGTTTGCAACAATATTATAGCTAACTAATATAATTTTTTATTCTATTATACTTGAAAAATTTTATTACATTATTAATAATTTGAAAAAAAAGTATTTTGCTTGATATATATATATATATATAAGAATTATGCACTATCTATTAAATAAATTAAGAGTCATCAAATAAGAAAAACTATAAGGTAGCTAATTTCAAAGAATTTACTTTATATTAGCATAATATATATAGTGGCGGAGCTAGCAAAATTAATGAGGTAGGGCCAAAAAAATTTAACTGGTGTTAATTATTAAATTTTATCCCATCAACTTGGCTATAGTTATTTATCCATATTTAAAATATGGCTAATTTTTAAAAGTTACAAATATATATATATATATATATATATATATATATATATATATATATAATTCAATAAATATATGCATGATTTACTTAATAGCTTTTTAATTTTTGGCAAGTCAATTTATTTAATATGCCGTTCCTTTCACATATTAAACAACTAATTGGATTAAAATCATCATGTGCTAATTCGAGTGGAAGGGTCCAGTAGCTTAAATATATAAATTTGAAATTGATATAGGAATATCAAATTTATATCGGAATTTATATGTATGAAAAAAATATAATTTATATTTATGAAAAAGAATAATTCGACTGCAAAACTGGTCACCGGCCGGCCAGATAACCCAAAGAATCAGTAGATCTAAGAATTGGTCAAACCAATCTAAAATGGGTGGCGAAAAATCAGTTTAAACTAGTTTTTTGTTTTTATTAATTTTTTATTCAACTGTTTTTTTAACAAACAAAGACTCACATATTATTATTATTATTTAATTTTTTAATTATTAAATTTTTTTATCTTACCGGATATAGACAGTATAGTCGTGACTTATTCGATTCTAAAATCAATGGAAAACATTATTGGAAGCAGTCATTGCCTTTCCCATTGATATGGAGTGGAGAGATTAATATATATAAGTTCTCTCAACAACATGGAAAAAAAATTGATTATATTAAAAATGAAAAGGAATCTTTTGACAGAAAAGGTAAGGGGAAAAAAATCTTTAATGTTTAAATAATCCAGGGTTAGTTTTAAATTAACTTAGAAACTATATTCGATTGCAGTGCACAGGGTGGGTGGGGTGGTGATAAAAGTTGGGATAACAACAAAAGAACTATATATATGGATCAGGATAACAGGAGAGATCAAGAGAAAACTGAGGTACTTTCTATGTTACGTAATAAATCAACAGTCATGATTTTATTATTTCTTATTTTAATTTTTTTTCTCTCATTTCTCATTATTTTTGATTTGTTCATAAATAAATAGAATTATCATACATTGATATAACATAATTGAACATTCATTTACATGTTTAATTAGGATGGTTAGTTAGTTTTGTAATTATAAGACTTACATTGAATTTAGTTCTTTTTGGGATTAGAGTGAGGAATAAAAATTAAGCTAACATAATTTTCACAAATTTAGGAACTAATTTGAACACATAAATATTTTGTGAGATAAAACTACGAGCGAAGAATATTCAAGAACTAGATTACTAGTTTATTGGGAGGAAAATACTTACAATCTATTATGTATTATTACTAATATTTCATTTAGGATTCATTTATTTTTAAGTATAAAATGATCAGATATGCAATAAACTCGTCCATAAATTCACGCTAGAAGATTCACATGAATTATTGGGAAAATCAAATATGCAGATAAGCGCAGGACTTACTAATTCTCGTAGAAAATATCAAGTAATTATATGTGACTATCAATGTTGTTAAAATTGAAATTTTAAGTAAAATTGAAAGGAGATTAAAAAATCGTAAAATATAAAATCATAATATAAAAAAATTATAAAAATATAAAAACGTTTGAAATATTGATAAAATTGTTTTGATGAAAAATTCATAAAAATGTAAAATCACAATAATAAATTGAGATTTTAACAATCATTGTGACGATTGTATATCTATTAACGTTGTAATTATATTATGTGAGGGGTGCTTAGCATTGGTATTAACTGTTAAATAAAAGTGTTTTTAAAAAATATAAGTTGTATATAACATTATTCTTCCATAACTCACATACTTTACGTCATCCAATTTATATGTGAATTACACATTATTTGTAAATAATATCGCTCTATTTATTATTATGTGAGGCGTAGATAGCATTAAATTCTCATACACTACATCGTTGACAAAAGGTTTTAATTTTAGTTATTAATGATCATTTATTAATGTTATTATCACTCTGGGTCATCATCACACCTTTTGTAACATGTCTTAACCAGATACCAATTTCCACTAAGCATTTCCCTCACCTAAAAAAATAGCCTTTCATTAACTATGACTGATTAGGAAAAAAATAATTAAAAACGGTGATCCGAAAGATTATGACCTCTTGATTCACTGCGAACTCGGTTAGTACTTGTTTTCCCTATTTTAGAATAATTATTTTTAATGTTTCTAATTATTTTTTGAAAAAAATAATAAAATTATTTTTCTGTTAATATTATTTATGATTTTATCTAATAAAGATATTAAAATTTAAAATTTAACTTCAACAAAAGAAGTCACGTAGGTAACAGTAAACAATGTACGAAGATCTAAAAGGAGGGATTATTTACTGTGATCCGGAATCATCATTTTTTAGGTGATCCCTTAATGTAAATGTAAAGATAAAAATAAAAAAGAGAAAAATTAACAAGAGTAAAAAAAAAAGAAAAAATTGATGTTACGAGAAAGAGCATCGAATTATTAAGTAGTCGTAGAGCATAAAAAATATTACCGTAAAAGGGATATCCATTTGCTTATCCACCAATTCAGCAAATAAATTACAACAACTTTCGCATCTCTAATCTCCAACTCCATTGACATTCCATTTCCCAATAAGAAAAGACCAAACCCTCCAACCAATAATTATTATTTCTAAACACCACACCACACTCACCTCTCTCCGTTTCTCTTACATTACACCACTTTATCCTTAGCCCACGTGTCTAACACAATGGCAATTATTTGACACGAGTTGCTCACTCGCCGCAAATGAGAGTATGCTTAACATTGACATGCCCTCCCATCAATGGATTTGGATTGTTGTTCAAAGCTTTGCCTTACTACCTGCTTAGGGAAGAGTGTTTCTGCTTTCTACTTTTAGGTGGCATCATTTTTCGGGTTTAACGATTCTGTTGATAGATAGATTTATCTTCTAGCCTATATAAAAAGTATATATAATTATGAATTAGTCTTTTCTTATTTTACCCAAGATTCTCGTGTTATATATATAATTAAAATATTCGTTCTTGCAAATAAATTATTTGCAGTAAGTTCAATATAACATCGTTTTGGAACTGAAATTATGGTATTTTTGAAATTTTAATTTATTTCAGGGTTACAATAGTCTTTATATTTATAATTTTTTAAGATTTCAATATCAAAACGACGTCGTTTTAGAAATAGCAGATAACTTATCTGCATTAACTGCAGAAATATTTTTTCCATAATTAAAAGGTAGGTCTCATTTTTATATTTTATCTTTTCACTTTTTTGTAGATTCCACTTATATATTGAGGATGTAGCATGAAAAAAATTTATAATGTAAAATGAAAAAATTAATCCCCTGTATTTATGTGAGATTATATGAATAGAAGATTTTTTTTACGTATATTTATATACGTATATGATATAATTTTATCTTTTGTAATATAAAAAATTATTTTTAAATTTATAAAATGTGCGTTATACTATTTCATTTTTTAATTAAATCAACATGGCTTAAAACGAGACTACGGAGAAGTAGATATTCCCGTTTAACAATTTCAAAGAATAAGTTATCAAGATGAAGCTAGATGAAATGATTCCAAAATAGTTAAAAATTCGTGAATCAAGAATAAAAAATACGTGAATCATCACCATTAGTAAAAAGAGTACAAATGAATACAGTTCCTTACAATGCTGATCTTTTGATAAGATAAAAAAGCTCATGTCAATGTGGTGTATCGCAGTAAGTCCAATTCTTCAAGTATTCATTTAAAAACCTCAATGAAGGTAGTAGCTGTTGGGATTTCAAATCAATATACAGATGTTGTGAATAATATAATTATTGGTGAAATCAAAGAATATTATAAGTTATAACTACTAAACCAAGCGTGAAAGTCTTTCTTTACTCCTTCGATTTCATCATTTATAAAGAAGATTTATTTTAGAGAATTTGTGGGATTGCTGACACAAGTGTTTGTGGAATCTTTCTATTTCAGACTTTTTTTAAGTATTTCAACTCTTCCCTAAAGTAATCTATTTATGAATATAAAAGAAACAAAAGGAAAGTAAGTGATTAAAAAAAAAACACACATGTAGTTAAACGATAAAATAATTTACTTATCATTCATATGATTAAAATAGATAACTTATACAATTCTTTCATCGTATTTAGGTGAATTTGAAAGAAAAAAAATACCATAAAAAACAAATGATTAAAAAAGATAATGGATAAATGATGGTAGAGTAAGCCCTTTAACTTTACTCTAAAAAAATGTTGATGGATAGGCACAGACAACTCATCATGGAATTTTAATTTTTTTTTTCTCACAAATTTTTCTCTGTTGACATTACTACTAATAATATGGTATTCTCTGAAGTGTATTTGTTTATTTAAATTAACAAAGAAAGCAAGCATGGTATGGGTTGGAAAGTTTATGGCTTGTTCTTTCTCCATATTAATGATCACAAATAACAATATTCAAGTCACAACAAGTGGACTGATTCCTTTCTTTTCGGCAGTGAAAACTGAAAATTGAAAATTGAAAATTGAAAATTTCAACTTGAAATAAAAGAAACATAATTGAGCTCGGATTTTTGTTCAATGACAGATAGACATATATATAAAGAGGGGACCACAGATAAAGAGAATATATATATGTGGCAACTGCACCAGATGATCATCTTCTCAATTGGTAGCCACCACCACAGTTATATTCACTGCAACCCCTTCACGTTTCTCAAGTTGTTTTGTTCTGTTCCTTAGCACAAAGGTACTTAACCTGTGTCGTTCCTTTCTTTGTGTGTTTTGCCGGGCAAAATGTCCTATCCTTTTATACCCTTTTTCAAATTTATTTATCATTTCTAATTATAATGTATAGTATTATAT
Source organism: Gastrolobium bilobum (assembly GCF_033153095.1). Classification (NCBI taxonomy): domain Eukaryota; kingdom Viridiplantae; phylum Streptophyta; class Magnoliopsida; order Fabales; family Fabaceae; genus Gastrolobium; species Gastrolobium bilobum. The sequence continues at coordinate 303,352 of NW_026898220.1, forward strand.
TAATATATTATATAAGGTCAGATAAAAAAATGTGTTACTGTTTTTGAGAGGTTCTGGTAAAGCTGTTTCCACATATTCTTATCTTCTTCTTCACTTATTATAACTTTTGTCTTTTTCCTCGCATGTGTGTTGTGTCTTTTTGGTGATGCTTTTCTCTTCCACCTTGCAGTTGCTAGTCTTTTCATAACCAGTCATCAAGGTCATGGCTACCCTTTCCTTCCTTGACAAGGCTTTATTCTTTTCATAACAGTTTTCAAGATTTTTAATTTTAGTCTTTTTTTCTTTTTTCTTTTTTGTGATTAGCTTCAAATGATTAGGAAAGGTTAGACCTTCCTCTGCTTCCAAACTTAAATGACTACCCCATCATTGTATCTCTTTCTTTTTTCTTTTTTGTTGCTATTTTAGTATTAATATTAGTGTGATATGATAATTGTTCAATTGTCAAGAAAACATGTGAATTGTAGGTTTTACCAATTTAATGCAAAATATTTATAACGCATTTTCTTGCTGGTATTCAGATTTCTTTTTATGTCCCTGTGTCCTTTTCTAACTCACTTTCTCTGTTTGAGTGTAGCTTTGATAAATTCTGATGGAAACTTATCATTAATTTTACAGTTGCAAGGATGACAGGGATGGCCCACCAAAGTGTTTAAGGGGACAGGTGCAAATAATTGTGTGATATTTGAGGTTTCTCTGTCCAAAGAGTAGTTTGAGGACTCACAAGTTGAATCTGTGTAACTGTGGATCAGTCACGAGTTTGTAATAGGCTACTAGTCCATGAGGAAAAGGGTCATTCAAGAAGCTTTTTGAATAAAGAATCAAGTGTTTGTTGTAAGATAAAAGTGAAAATGGAGACGCTGAATCATAAGTCTATTGAGAGAGTGGTTTCGCAGAGAGCACTGCAAATGGGTAGTTCATTTCCATGTCAAATTTGTGTGGTGGGATTTCTATGTGGAGTCTGCCTCACCTCTTTGTTCTTGGCTGCTTTGACTTCCTTTGGCACCTTTCAGTTTGGTCCTATTTCATTTTCAACCATGTCAATGGCTAATTCATCAGGGAATTCAACTTCTCATCATAATATCGGTGAGTCAATTTCCTCGTCCTTTGTTTCAACCATTTCATATTTATTCTTTTATTTCTATTTTCTATTAGGAAATGGGGTTCTGGATTCAAGGTGCTTCTGCCTCTTTTACCATTTGACTTTTATTTCATTGATGGAACATGGCCATTTCAAGAACCAATTTTATCTCCCCTTTCTTTTCTTGAAGAAAAAGAATCAGAGTTTATCATGAGTTCCTACTATCTTTTTTTTCAAAGTCTTGGTGTATTCTAGGACGTTTATCCATGAAGTAAACTTGATGAGAACGAGTTAAGCTTGTGCATGAAGCAACTTGAATGATACTTTAATTACTTGCTTTACGTTAAGCACACTCTTATGATCATTCTTTTTGACTTTGACTGCATTTGCCAGAGGATAGTATTAGGGAGAAAGAGAGAGTAAACACATTGTTTTGCATAATTAGTATTACATTATTACAATCTTGTAGTCACTAAATATTTTATAGTACAACGATGCACGTAGAACTGATCACAATGATATTTAGTAACGCAGTAATCAATCTGGTTATTATGGGTGGATTAAATTAAATTAATGATGGAACGTGTTTTCTTTTGTTTTCTTAGGTATGGTTACACGTACGGACTGCAATTTGAAGCTTAAGGAAACTAAGAGATTATGGGATTTGAAGAGCAGTAGAGAGCAAGATAATAGTGACAAAGTCTCATTGCTTTATTCAGCTTGGAGTGCTGTGTTAAATAAATCTACAACTGGGGCAAATGAGTACTTGCAAGAACATGGCATCAACGGGTCAGGTTTGCCTAATGCCCCGCATTTTGAAAACTGCAAGGTGAAAACACAGCTATATGGCCATCTTGATAAGCGTACAGGAAATGAGAGCTTCCCTCCATGGACAATTTGGAAGGGTTTTTTACAGAAGCTCCCTGTTGCTGCATCCAATGAGGAGATCAAAAATTTTAGGCAGCAGGCTGTAACTGAGGGGGCTTATCCACCCTGGGTGTGTTCTTAATTACTTCTTCCCTATTTTGACTCACCATGAATTATTATTTAACTAACAAACATGAATTGTTTAGGTGGTACCAATAATTGATTTATTGTTACCTCCAAATATGCTAGTAAAGTGACTTTAGTTTCCATAACAATCACCTTTTCATAACCCATTATAGTTTTTTGTAGTTTTTTGTTTCTTAAATCCATATCTTTTTCTGAGGGAAGCTAATTAAAGTAGTATTCTCTTCACTAGATTTTCCCTGGTTAAAAACTAAACCCTTTTTTGTTTGAATGCATTATTCCAACATTTACGATATAATTATTAACGGAAAGAACAGCTTATAGATGCTTAAGGAAAATTTATGATCTTCAGTAGAACATAAAAATGACATTTACAATGTTCATGTTTAAAAAAAAAGGTGGAATATTGCAATTATTGGCTGGTTTTTATATAGAAACGTTTGCAGATTGCAGGATCTGATGAAGAGAACTATCCCTTGACTAGAAAAGTGCAGCGTGACATATGGATCCATCAGCATCCTTTAGACTGTAGCAACCCGGATGTCAAGTTCCTTGTTGTTGATTGGGAGAGATTATCTGGATTTGGTATTGGGGCTCAGATTGCTGGGATGTGTGGACTTCTTGCTATTGCAATCAGCGAAGAAAGAGTCCTTGTCACTAACTATTATAACAGGGCTGATCATGACGGTTGCAAAGGTATAACTTCTGTGAGAAAAATCATTCATTACTTACTGTGAATCTGTGTTGAATTCAGTTTTTTAACAACTTATGTACAATGTGAACATCTGTTCTCAATAAGAATAACCTTCAAACATTATGAAAACTAATGTTACTGTTGAGATATATAAAACCATTAATGTAGCCTCACCCAACAGCTTAAGCTTTTGGGTTGAATTGGTTCTTTACATGGTATCAGAGCTTCAGTGACCATGAGGTCACGAGTTCGATCCTCACCGCCCCCACTTGTGGAATTAAATAAAAAAAAAAGCACAAAAAGATAAACCAAAAATTGGGTCTGTGCAATATCCACACTTCAAGCCCAAGGGGCTCTTGTATGAGGAGGTGTATTAGAGAATAATAGAGATCATTAGAAAGGCCCTCACCCAACACCTTAAAGTTTTGGGTTGAAGTGGTTCTTTATGAATCTGATGATGATGATGCTACAAGTGGGAACTCTTCTTTATGCAGGGTCTTCCCGGTCTAGTTGGAGTTGTTACTTCTTTCCAGAAACATCCCTAGAATGCCGTCAGCGTGCATTTGAACTTATGAAAAGTGAAGAGGCAAGGAGTAAAGGAATTCTGACCACAAAAGAAAATTATACATCCAGGCATATATGGGCTGGAACAACTCCTAGGTAACCTCTCACAATTGCAAACAGATATTTATGATTGCTTCCATAATAAGAACCTAAAGGTATAGAAGTTTTATTCTTCCAATGTCAATATATACTGAAGGAAATGGGGGCTTCCATGGAATTATTTGCAACCTACAACTGATATAAATGGGAGTCTGGTGACATCTCATAGAAAAATGGATAGACGGTGGTGGAGAGCACAGGTACTTATTGGACTTGCCAAAAAAAGAGTTATGACATCATTTTAGAAATAGTTCATGATTTAATGTTGTTGCCATAAATATTGTTTTCAGGCTGTACGCTACTTAATGAGGTTCCCAACTGAATACACATGCAATTTAATGAATGAGGCCCGCCATGCTGCCTTTGGAAAACTAGCTGCAAAAATGGTTCTTGAAAGTCTTGCTGGAGACTGGCCCAAGGTAGTTGTTAACTTTCCTCTATTATTCTTATTGGACATTAGAGAATTAAGAGTAGACGTGTATTCTAGCCATGCTTTGCATCTAACCACTAATGGGAAGAGTGAAAATTGGTCCTATTAAAAAATCTACCTAATTTTCCCCTCAAGATAGTTTGCTTGGATGGTTTGATAAATGCAACAGTAGTATTAGATTTTCGTTAGGTTAAAATGTATTTTTGTCCCTATACAATATACTCATTTTTAATTTGGTCCTTATACAAAAAGAAGTTTTAATTTTAATTCCTTTATATATTTAGACACATTCCTTTTTAGTTTTATACTCTCCATATGTAGATTTTATAACAATATCTATTAGAGATTTAGGGTTATAAGCAACTTATAAGTATCAAAAATATATTTAAAAACCTTTGTCATTAAAGTTGGTCTTGAACTTGGATTCATGAAAAAAAAAAGAAAAAAAATTCTTTTGCTCCTTTGCTTCAGGAAAGTAGTGACAAGCCAAGGTCTGATATTGATGAATATGTGTGGTCCAATCACAAGCCATGGGTCCCTAGGCCTCTACTAAGCATGCATGTAAGGATGGGAGACAAAGCATGTGAAATGAAGGTGGCTGAATTTGAAGAATACATGAAGCTTGCTGATCGAACCAGGAAGCACTTCCCAAACCTTAATAGCATTTGGCTGTCCACTGAGATGCAGGTACTGCATATGTTGTCTTAGTTTTAGCTTTCTTAAAAAAAATAAAAATCACTCCTCGTTAAACCCGACTAGCGAGTGTGGGGTGGAGATAATCCTTGTACGCAGCCTTACTCTTGCATAATTGCAAAGAGGCCGTTTCCTGGATTCGAATCTCATGACCTTTTAGTCATGAAAGAACAGCTTTAGCTCCGGTTCGCCCCCTTTAGTTTCAGCTTTCTTATTGCTAATTATTTTTTAGTCATCTTTTAGATGATAGCTTTATTAAGATTCTAATTTGATTCAGGAAGTGATCAACAAAACCAGAGAATATTCTCACTGGAACTTTTACTATACAATGGTAAGGCGTCAAGTTAGGACTAATATGTCAATGGCAGAATATGAAGCCAGCCTGGGTAGGGAGACAAGCACAAATTATCCACTAGTTAATTTCTTGATGGCTGCTGATTCTGATTTCTTTGTTGGGGCATTGGGTTCTACTTGGTCCTTCCTTATAGATGGAATGAGAAATACTGGGGGAAAGGTAATGGCTGGGTACTTGAGTGTCAACAAGGACAGATTTTGGTAGGGTCATCATGTCATGTCTGTAAATTAGATCATTGGTAACTACGATAGTAACATGATTCTTTGTATGTATAATTATTGTACATATTCCAAAACCCCCAAAAATAAAACAGCACAATCTCTAATTCAAAGAGTGATGATAGAATCAAAATACTCGGACCTTGTTCTTCGAGTCCATTATTTTTTTGCCTGGTTCCTTTTGTTCTATTTCATGGGGAGTTCCTTTGTAATTCATCAAAGGCTTTAGGTAGGAATTATTCCATCTTCAAATTTCGCTGTTAAGGATAACAGTGGGCGTGTGTTCTAAGTGATTTAAGCTTGAGCTACATTCAAATTATCCAAATTCTATAACTAATACATACCTTATTCCATCCGAAATTTTTGAAATTCCTACTATGTCTAACACCAAATATATTAATTACATATTTTTTTATGCATGACAACTCCCAAAATTTTAAAATATTGCATGCTATACTATCGAATTTAATCAAAAACTTGACCTGAAATCATTATATATCCGAGTATTTTTTATTTTCATATCCATATCTTTTCTATAGATAATTGGAATTGAGTATCTTTCCTAATGGGTGGGGATTAAGAAAAGAACGGGTAAAATTCCTCAGGTATTTAGAGGGTTATGTTTTCATAAAAACATAACGTGTATTTTTTATTTTTTATTTTTATTTCAACAATGAAAACTATGAAAAAGGAGAATTAGATGACTAAAAAATAATACACGCGTCAAATTTTTATTGAAAAACAACCATTCAAACGCCTAAAAAACTTAAATTTTATCCATTAATCAAGCCTCTCAATTTTATCAGCTGAGTAGTAGACATACACGTACATTAAAATTTAAGAGTTCACAATGTTTTTCTTTAGATAAGGGACTACAAAATGTCTGTAAGGAATTTTGGATAATCCACTTCTTTGAAAAGAAAAGGAAATAAAGAAGATCCAAACTATCAAAGTGAAAAAAGAGGTTCTTGTAATTTAATATTTCAGGTACAAATTTCAACAAATTTTCCTAGGCCATAAGTCAGTCCCAAAGAATAGCCAAAACTTATGAACGAAAAGTGAAAACTGAAATACCACTCACAAAAAATGCAAAATCATAATCATCGATATAGATGCAGTCATGTAGATACAAATATTGGTATCTTGGGGAAATTAGAACGAAGCCAAGCAATTGAAGGCGATATAGACTCTTTCTCTTCAATTTCACTTCACATGACAATACAATAATTTCCAGATAATGAAAGCTCTCTTCTTAATCCAATGTCGCAAATGGGGAAAAACATAGAGGCACCCTTAAAGAGTAAGGATCGCCCAAAGAGTTTCCAATAAATTCTTGGCGACATCATCCAATGTGAAAAGAAAAGTCAGCTGTGCGCAGCTTGTGCACAAAGACTTACACTTTCCTGTTGGGAACGATTATACGATTATCAAGCAGCAATTACAGAGATTCCATGGTATTAGAAGTCTTCCAAATCCTCACTTCCCGGATGTACTCCATCTCCTCCTTCTGCAATAGTCTGCTTCTTATGTTTCCTACTTTTGGCTCTCTTAGACTTCATACGTCGTTTCCTCTCATTGGCATCCACCCATTTGTAGTCTGAAGGTATATTGAAAGGATCGACTTCATCCTTATATCTGTGACTATCAGAGTTGCTGCAGTGTGTGCCACGACTTCCTTTCATCCATGAAATCCATGCAGACCCTTCTGAATCCTTGGATTTGGCATCCTGGAAGTATGCAGGGCTGGAAAGTGGAGTTGAAAACTCCTCTGCTGGCTGAAGCTCCTCAAATTTGGTAAAAGTCACAAGGACCCGTATAGTAGGGACTATAGGGATAGCTACCTGCATAGCAGTAGCATAACCAAAGGCCTATGAAACACATGCATGGATGTAAAGTATGCTGCAACATAGGAACAGCGACACAACAGCATTTCATAAGAGCACAGCAGGAAATAGATATGCATAATAATATGTAATACAAATGAAATGCATGAAATATTAACCAACATATGAAAATATATCCAATTTACATCTGACATCTCTAGAGGGCAAGCCTTAGAGTAATGGTAAGGTTGCTCCTTAGTCTGGGAAACCGCTTCTCTGCAAAAGTGTAAGGATAAGACTATCTACAATCGACCTTTACCCCTATCATCGCAAGTTGGAGAGCCTTGTGCACCGGGTTTTCCCTTTTTTATACATCTAACATGTTTAAACATTTCTCAAAGATGTTAAAAAAGGATAAGACAACCGATTTCAGTAGTTCTCATTCCAGTAATGTAAGTAGAAGCATTGTACTTAGAAGTGTCGTTCTGAGTGTTGATGTCCTTTACATTTAGAACGCCAACATGACTCCACTCTTGAAGTGCTAGCGTTTTCATATCTAGAAGCAAAATCTGGAACCAATAATAGAAAAGAAACAATGTGGTATTTGCTTTGCAAAATATAGTTCTGCATAAATGATGAAGAACTATATATCTTCATACATGTGTCAGCCTAAAGAATGCTGAGTATAAGCCAGGGGCTTGGGACACTTCTCATTCTTTTAACACAACTTCAATGCAAGTGTTCAATTAGGACAAAGATCCAAAGAAAAAATAATCATAAATATCTTAACTAATGATGCTATGAAGTTCAAGTCACATATTTGACAATAGAATCATAATTATATATCTCCAGAGGATGATCATTTTATTCGTCAATTTCTATAAGCCACAATTAACCATCAACATTTGTACCCAGACGAGTGGAAATCAAAGAATTGCTCTTGCATCCAATTTTAACATTAGAAAAAGAATCTGTCACTCGTGCAAAATAAAAGAAAACCCGGTCCCCAAACCCAAAAATAAGAAAAAATGAACTTGCAAGAAGGAGGAAGAATGCGATAGAAACTGATTCGAGATTGAAAGAAAATTCAAGAAAAGAATGAAAGCTTATTGATGTAACCTCTTCCCTAAGGATCTGAATCAAACCCAGAAGTAAGAGACTGGTAGAAGAATTGCAATGAAAGGCAATGATGCACTCGAGCTGACTGACTTGGATTGAGCTCAAATTTGGATAAGTAACTCGAAATTGGCTTCTGAGCAAGACTCGTCGCTTTGCCATGAGTATCAATAGTTTTGGGCATTTCCATAGTTTAGGGCTTTTCAATAATTGTTAGTTAGTTATCTTTTTGTTATTTCTTAGATTATGTTTGAATGTGTGTTGATTGTGTGTTATCTCCTTTGATTGCACATGATTCATTTTGATTATGTTTGATTTTATTTTCATTTATTTTGTTTTGTCTATTTAAGGCTTGAAGAACCCTATTATTATTTGGTTGTTTTTGGTTAATAAAATTCAGAAAAGAGAAATAGTATTTTCTCGCAATCCTTGTTTTTTCAGTCTTTCTTTCTGTTTAGCCAATGGGTTACTACTTCAACATTATTTGGTATCAGAGCTCTGGTTGTCACATAAATGGCTGAACAAAACAATGGTGGTCGAGAACCCTGTCCCTCACTGCACAACTCATCAATTAACTAACTAATTACATTCTCTTTCTCTATTTATATCCTACCTCTGCTACTGCAGATAGAGGGCTAACTAACTATCTCACAACTTTAACTAACAAGGCCTAACTAACAGAGACTGACCCACTTGTTTGGGCCCATCATTGTTTCTTCTATTCTAACATATAATTTTCTAATTAGGGGAATGCTAACAGAATGTTTAGACAAACTGCAACTATTAAAAAACTTAAGAGAAATGAGCGTAACGGAACCCTAATTTAGGGACTAATTTGATGACATTCGCATGATTGCAGGACAAAATTGATGACACTTTGCATTATTAAGGGATTAAATTGTCGCAAGAAGACAAAAGTGATGACACTTTGCACTATTGAGGGACTAAATTACTGAAAAACTCTGGATGACCAAAGTGATGATGTTTGGATCTCTGTGGGACAAAAATAGGGGTTTACTCAAAATCTTCATAACCTTGACATAGACAGAAAAAAAGAGGACTTACATCCAGTCTTATGTATGAAAAAAGGATATGAATAATATCATATGTAACTAGGCTTATAAGAAAAGAAGATACAGGTAATATGAGCACATTGTAACCACAAGAGTGCAAAGCAACAGAGCATAAAAATTTAAGTACTGAAGGTTATGATGGTATTTGTGTTACCTTGACAGGAAAGGTTCCATGAGGAAGTTTAGTTGTCAAAAGTTCTCTGAGTCTCCTAATAGCCTTAACCTTGTTTGCTAAGATGTCGAGTAGAGGCAGAAGCTCATCTGTTTTCAAAGGGAAGTTTGGTGTCAACCACAGGACAGGTCTTAAACCCTTTTTGTACTCACCCTCATTCTTAGACTCGGTAACTGCTCCTTTCTTCTTTTTCTTTTTACTGTTTTTATCCTTTCCCTTCTTCACTTCTCCTGGATCCTCCTTCAGAAACTCAGATTGTGACTTTTGCTGATCACCTGATCTCTGGTTGCCACCTTCTGGGCCCAACATCGAACATTTCTTCATAGTTTTTGAATCCTCAGGTTCGTCACTGCCGCTCTTCAAGTTTTTCTTGTTCCAACCAAACCAGCCCTTCTTCTCTTTGACCACACCATTAGCTTCACAATTCTCATAGGAAGCTGCTGAGCCATTTTCATGACCATCAAAGTCGCCTCCATGTTCCTCATCCTGACAAATACCACCAGATTTCCCCATACGCAGCGCAGAATCCAATTGCATTCTTTCCTCAGCAGTCAACACATCATCATTGTTTTCTCCATTCATCATACTTTCACCATCATCCACAGCAAAAAGCTCTTCATCCGTCATGGCACCTGGAACCCGCCTTGACTTCACACTCACCATCACATTGAGCATGTCATAAACTTTTGCTTTCCAATGCCCGACCGCCTCAGTCTTCTCTTGACGCCTCCAATTCAAATGGGGAACAAGCTCAGCCTGAGTAACATCAATACCAGGTCTATACATATTTGTCTGAGACATCAAAGAAACTTCATGAGCAACCTCGGCATCCGTAGGTTGTGTACTAGCTCCTTCCAAAGCATTGGTGATTTCCTTATCCTTATGAGCAAGAGCAAGCAAAGAACCCGGAGGCAGAGTCAAATTACCATCCTCTGAAACATACCCCTCCCCAAGGAACAAAAAGGTTTGGTCTGACCTTTGTATACGGAAGCCATCAAAACCAGACAGTGTCATATCAGCACGGAGATTAGAACCGCGCTTCCAAATGCGGTAAGTATCCGAAGGGGCAATTCGGCCAATAAAAGGAATAACAGAGCTCTCAAAATGGAAAGATATTTCCATGTAGAAATCACGAATACGAGCAGCGGAAGCAACAATGCGGGGAACTCTACGGCACCATTTAGCCCAAGCCAGAGGCTGATAGTGCCGTGCAATAATCAAAGCAATTGCTTCCTCTCTTGTACACACGGCTTCTTGTAGAGCACTCCAACCATGCTCGTTCTGCAGACTCCAATCCGCACCAGCAGCCATCAAAATCTCAACAGAGACCTGATCCCCGAGACGCACCGCGAGGTGAAGAGGTGTCTCCCTACCAGGAACATCGCGCCGATCAATAACCGCCGACACCTCATCGGCTCGAAGCTCAGCTGCAATAGATTCAGATTCTGTGTTAACCTCACCAGCTTTCGCAAGCCGAGGTATGGTCGAAATGAGATGCCGCAGTGCAGCGTGGTCACGCCTCGCAACTGCCACGTGTGCAGGACTGTGTGCGTATTTAGATATATCCTCCATTATCATCATCAATTCCGTTTCCAAGCAATTTCCATTCTCAAATTGCCAGAAACCTGATTCATAAACAATTAAACAAAAATCAATATTATATATTAAATTTTTTTTTTTCAAATCCTAGTATACAAGCTCATCTTCAGTTCCATTGAAGGTAAGTCGGAGGTCAAATCAAATCAAATCAATGCACAGAAACAACACCAAAGAAAGATTTGGAGCAGAGAATTATTTTTTTAATTAAGAAAAAAAAAAGTAGAGTTAGGTGAACAATGACATAAAGAAACAAAAAAAAAAGTGGAAAATTCGAAAATTCGGATTCCATGTAAAGCGAATTTGTGAGAAGACAGATGTGCATCAATTGTGAAAACAGAAGAAAAAAGAAGAGGCGAAGAGAGTACCTGCGAAAGAAAGGAACGGAAAAGAATTGGAATCGGAAGAGAGAAGAGAGGAATGAGTGGACTTAGGGTTGAATTGAGGTAGAGAGAGATTGGATCTAACAGTGAGTGAGGAAGGTTAATGCTGAGTCCTGCTGCTGACACACACAACTCAAAAAGCACATGAATGCAGCGGAATCCGTCTCACACACTCAGAGATAGATCAGGAGTATGGCTTCGTCGCTCTCTCTACTTATTGTTACTGTTGTGTGTGTGTGTGTGAGCGTGCCCACTTTTGCTTTTGGATTTGGGGTCTTAATTAAGACTTTAATAATATTAATTCGGATAGGATCGCACAATGTTACGATCACATCTTAACCGTTGATTTCCGTCAATCAATGGTTATCATTTATTGCGAATTAATAATTAATTAATGAGTTTGATTTGAAAAATAATAACCGTTGATTGGCGAAAATCAACGGTTAAGATGTGATCGTAACATTATGCGTAACATTATTTGTGTGTCACAATATCCTATCCTATATTAATTAACCATAATAAAAGTTTCTAATGTGCGTCGCTTTTGTGTTAGGAGGACATTCCTAACAGGAATAGGATATTCATAATATATATTGAGGAAGGAACTAAATTAATCAAGTCTAGGGTACTTAGCAATTATCACCTAACCTAAAAAGTGAGCCGGCACTGCCTGGCATTACTGGGTTATTAGTTATTGGCTTTGTAGTTCCTAATTCTCAGTTTTCGCTTGTTTAATTGCATTGTTAGGTTGGCTAAATAACTATTTACCCTTTATCTCACTAGTCACTGTCTTTCACAGTCTTTCATAATCTTTCAAGTTTCAAACACCTCATCTGTTTTTCCTTTCTACGCGGCCCCCAATTTTAACTGCCACTCCCAATTCCCGCTTTTGTTGCAATAAATCGAAATTTAGATAGAGAGATATGGCAATTGGGCAGGCAATATAATACTAACTTAATTCCGATGTATTAGGGGGGTGGTGATATAAAGATACACACACATCCAAGTTTATGAAATGCTTGAGAGGGTCAACGATTTTTTATTGAATATTTTTTTTTTCTTTTCTTTTGGTACAAGAATTTACGATATTTTTAAGAGAGATGTTTGTTGCCACCAATGAATGCTAATGAAATTGACAATACCAAATTTTTTCGCTCAAATGAAACGCCAGCCGGAACTTAATGTTTCAACATCAGGGACGTAACGTTGCAACAACGCGTATCATTAGCCGCCATGATCTTCTAAATCTTTTATATTATTCATAGCTTCAGTTTTATTTTATGAAATATGACCGTAGTTTCCTAAATAGTGACTTTTTTAAATCAAAAGTCAAATACAAATTTATTTGGTGTGATCATTTATTAATAATTAATATATGTTAATATTATTTTAATAAACCGTTAATGACAGTGTCAATTAAATGGAAATACCACCAATAAAAGCCATCAGTCATCATATATTTTTCCTTTTTCGTTTTATCTGTTCTCAAGCAATTTTTGGCAAATACTGTAATATTTTATGTTCAAATTTAACCTACAGCTGTTCATTTTTGGCTAGTTTTGCAGCAACTCTATCACATTCATTAGAAATCATAGAAAAACAAAATGATGGTACTTTAATGACAAAAAAATTCATTAAAAATAAAAGCGCTATATGAAGTCAAGGAAATTCAACTAAAAGTGTCCTAAACCAGAATAATTAAATTAAGGGTTTTATAAGAGTTATGTTGTAGGAAAAATGATTGTGTTATGTTATAGAGATTCGTTTTGCGTGCGGGAGTTTTTTTTTTTTTTTGGTTTCAAAAATTACGGGTCCCACAAAATATTATGTGTGTAGAAAAATTGTTGTGGTCATGTTAAATGATAGATGCAAAACTCTTAAATTAAACGTAAATTTACTAATTGCAGTAAGTGAGACTTTCACAATTGCACCGAAGAGTATGGAATTTCGTCATTTATGAATTATGGTAGCAATATCATCACTCTTTCCTACTTAGTGGCTTCGCAAGGGTCCATTATGAACCAAACCCCCGTTATTAATGTATGTATGCGTACGTTGAAATTCTTCTTTCAAGGTAACTTGAAACATACATCTTATTTACTGGACTTATGCCTGATAATAATGACTACTTAAAAGTATATTTTTCGATTCCTGATATCAAGATTCAATAGCAATGTTATTTAAGAAATGATCCATTTATAAAAAAATTTTACAAATTATATTAAATATGACCGGTCATACACTCTTGATTGAAGTATGACCGATCATACTTAGTGTAATTTGTAAAAATTTGTTAACAAAAAATTTGTAAATATAAACTTCTTATTTAAGTTTAAGAGCGACTTTTTGAGTTTTGAGAGAATATTTGAAGTGCTACATTAGTATTAAGTTTTCAGTGCTACTGCAACTTAAATTATTACGCATATATTATTTGTCCATGTCATTTAGTTCGCATGGCATTCTCTCCCTCTCCATGTAATCTTACCATGCATGTGAGTCTCTCTTCTCAACTCCCACGCCCCAAAACAACTCAGTTTCCTGATCTATATAGCTTACGTCCAATCTCATTGCTGAATATCTTTTATTGTTGCCTTGGAATAGCGCAAGGGTTTCATGGTGGTGTGTGATTCTGAGGCAATGAAAAAAGGTGGAGTGATGAGGTTGGGCATAAACCACATAGATCCGCTGATTGAATTGTCTTGGAGCGTGAGAATTCGAAAGAGAAGCTCATAGAATAAGAGTACATGGAAAGGGAAGAATGCCACCTGAGCTAAATGACGTGGACAAATAATACACATGTCATAATTTACGCTGCAACAATATTGAAAATTCAGTACTACGATAACACTTGAAATATTCTCAATTATTAGATAGACACGGCCTTCTATAAACACTTCATTTAATTATATTAAATATGTGTGTAACGTCTTGTTAAAAATATACCAAATTTCCATGAATCTCTTCAATATATATATATATATATATATATATAGTTCGCTTTTTGTCATGTGACATTACTAGAGCACTTTCCTGCACACACAAATCAAGTGTGGGTCCCACGCTTAAAAAAAAAGTCAAACCAAAATCAGGATACGACGCCGTATCCTTAAGATACGGAAGCAGATCCTTGTTGCAGGAATAAACAATGCCATTCCTGCAACATGATTCTTATATTTCCCATATATATATATATATATATGAGAAATGTTATATTTACAAACTTTTTGTTTACAAACTCTTACAAACTAGATTAAGTATAGCCGGTCATACTTCAAAAAAGTTTGTAAACGGATCCTTCCCATATATATATACTAGTTGATTACCCATGCGATGCACGGAGAAAAAAAATCGGTTTGTTTGTCCCGTAAACGAATTAATAAGAAAATCGATTTGTTCGTATGACATAAACGTGTAACTTTTAAGGTAGGAACAAAAAAAATATATAATAATTTAAACACATTAAATTCCATGGTTGACAGCAAAATCTCCATTAAAAAAATATAAATGTCATGTTGACTGCAATATAATTAGAAATATGCCCAACCGATACTCACAACAGTTGTAAACCATCGTCCGCCATGCACTATTGGTATTTGCTGCTGTTCGAAATGAATCATAAACAATATATAAACAATATTTGGAAAAGAAAAAATTATTGAAGGGAATTATATAGTTTAGGCAGATGAATAATTCAAAATTACAATGAAAAATCTTTGACTCTGAAAAATGACAAGGGAATAATATACTGATTGTGCCTCGAATACTGAATCTGCATAACAATAAAAAATTAGCATAAAAATAGGCATAACAACTAAAGGAAATCAACAAAGAAGATTAAAAAATATTTTCTAATAAAAAATTGAGATCTTACCTGATACCAAACAACAATGTTATCTCTTTGTAGAAATAACCAAGTATCCTACACTAATCTTTGAAATACTTCCTTGTAGACGATGTTAAAGGTAGTATTTGTAACGCAACCATTTTCATCAAGTATCAGCATCTTCAATCCATGTCTGCTCTTTACTCTAGATAGTGCCACATATAATTGCCCATGAGTGAAGACAGACCTAGGAAGATAAATGCCAACATGAGATAGCGACTGTTCTTGACTTTTGTTGATAGTCATCGCAAACGAAACTACCAAGGGGAATTGTCTTCTTTGGAAGTTTACTTGAAATGTATGACCCGATGGGCTGATCGTCATTCTAGGGATTAACACAGTATCTCCTATATTGTTTCCTGTAAGAACAATTACCTCAACAACATGATTCCCCAACTTTGTAATAAGTAATATCGTATCGTTGCATAAACCTCTTGATTGATCAATATTTCTCAATAGCATCACCGGTACTTTAACCTTCAAAGTTAATTTATGATCAGGAATCCCCGAACATGAGAATGTATTTAAGATATCAGGGGAGATTTCGTCATCCTCAAGAGATGAATTACCGTCTTGTTTCAAAACCTTATCTAAACTCAATAATGTCCTTTCTTCACCCGGAATCACAGCCATTAGGTGCTTGTTTAACATGGCAACATCGGACAATTTAGGAGTCAGAATAGAACGTTCTTTAAAGAAAGTAGAAAGCACGTTCCCACCATCCATATTTAAATTCAAAATTTTTAACCATTTCAAATTTTGAATTTTAGATCAGATGACGCATTCCAACATAAAAAGCAATTAAATCAGCTGATTTCTTTTTGGATACCAATGTGATGGGCAGTGGGACATTCAATGTCTTGTCTGCCACCACAAATGGTCATTTAATTATTCGATTTAAAGATTAAAATTCGATTTTTAAAAGAATTTCTTTTCCCACCATCCATATTTAAATTCAAAATTTTAAACTATTTCAAATTTCGAATTTCAGATCAGACGACCAATTCCAACATAAAAAGCAATTAAAACACTTGATTATCCAATTAAAATTTCGAATTTCAAAATCATATTTATTAATTAATTATTCTTTTATATCTGCCACCACAAACGGTCATTTAATTATTCAATTTACAAATTAAAATTCGATTTTTAAAAGAAATTCTTTTCTCACCATCCATATTTAAATTCAAAATTTTAAACCATTTCAAATTTCGAATTTCAGATCAGACGACCAATTCCAACATAAAAAGCAATTAAAACACCTGATTATCTAATTTATTTTGTCTGTCAGCTCTCTTAATTCTTGATTGTTATGAAATTTGAATCAAATATATAACAAAGATAATGTCTTTGTTATATCATTATTGTGTATATATTATTTAAAAAATAACCATAACGAAATTGTTAATTGAATGACAATCAGGTCTTCAACAATTGTGAAATTTGTTTTTGTTTCTATTGATCTCCATGAATAGAGATCGTGAATGCATGTCCGTGAAAAGAGTTTTCTTTTTATTGAATTTAAAATTTCGAATTTCAGATTGTGCAAAATAAATACATAGTTTCGAAATTTAATTGATAAACCATTTAAAATTTAAAATTTCAAATGAGATGACCAATTCCAACATAAAAGCAATTAAAACAGCTGTTTTCTTTTTGGATACCAATGTGATGGGCAGTGGGACATTAAATGCCTTGACTGCCACCACAAATGGTCATTAAATTATTCGATTTAAAGATTAAAATTCGATTTTTAAAAGATATTCTTTTCCCACCATCCATATTTAAATTAAAAATTTTAAATCATTTCAAATTTCGAATTTCAGATCAGACAACCAATTACAACATAAAAAGCAATTAAAACTGTTATCAAAAAAAAAAAAAAAAGAGCAATTAAAACACCTGATTATCCAATTAAAATTTCGAATTTCAAAACCATATTTATTAATTAATTATACTTTTATGTGTGCCACCACAAATGGTCATTTAATTATTCGATTTAAAAATTAAAATTTCATTTTTAAAAGAAATTCTTTTCCAACCATCCATATTTAAATTCAAAATTTTAAACCATTTCAAATTTCGAATTTTAGATCAGATGACCAATTTCAACATAAAAAGCAATTAAAATAGCTGATTTTTTTTTGGATACCAATGTGATGGGCAGTGGGACATTCAATACCTTGTCTGCCACCACAAATGGTCATTAAATTATTCGATTTAAAAAATAAAAATTCGATTTTTAAAAGAATTTTTTTCCCCACCATCTATATTTAAATTGTAAATTTTAAACCATTTCAAATTTCGAGTTTTAGATCAGATGACGCATTCCAACATAAAAAGCAATTAAATCAGCTGATTATACAATTAAAATTTCGAATTTTGAAACTTATTAAACAGCTGATTATCCAATTACAGGATTAACCACATATTTATCATTCCAATAACTCAATTGAAAATATTGTGGAAAATAACTAATGACAAACAGATAAACTTGTATTCCAGAATATGCATAAACATCACTTTGTCTATCCTATTTGAAGTTTAACACGGAGGAAGTGATTACCAAAACACAGCAATAAAAAACTATAATTATATTGTTCAATCCCAAACAATCTCCAAAACAAAAAACAAAAAACTTTCAAGTGACGTTGTTCCAGCTTCCAAGTGACATTGTTCCAGCTACGCGTCTTTCAGAACAGCATCAAATCTAAACAGAAACAAAAAAATAACGACGTATTAACAGACACATCACACTCACGATTATAAATAAAAAAAGCTACACAAAGAAAAAAAATAATGGGTAAGTACTCAACTCTTTCTCTAGCTTAATCTTCTTAGGAGGACAGTCAACTAATGAATTAAAATCGTCTTGAAGGGGATCATTAGGATTCATTAACAGCGTAAGCATTGATAGCGAAATATCACCAACGTCTGCACTATCACACGTCTGACTTTCCACATCCTTGTCAGAAACAAATATTGTTTGAAATTAACTTATGTTTTGCAATAAAACTGCATGCAACATTTTTTTGATTAATTCATAAGCAATAATTTCGAGATACCGTAGCTCTTTCCGGTTCTGCTGATGCAACGACACTGTCGCAAGCCTTGTCAAATAATCCTTCATCCTGCATTTAAAACAAATATTTTGAAAAAAATCAAATCCATTGAAACGCAGAATGAGAACAGAAAAACCTAAATAGAAATAATAATGTTAATAAAAAAATAACTCACATTCGTATCTATAACAGTCTTAAGGAAGGATGTGGTTACAGGTTCGCTTATACATACTTTAGAAATCTGATACCTAGGCTCACTGTATGAGTCCAAATTATTTTTTTTCACATTCACTTTAAACAACATGAATTTATCAATAAGAACATTAAGTTCCTTAGGATAGTGCTCGAAATCATCACCCTGCAAAAAAAATATTAATGAAATTTTAATAAGAACTTTAAATGAATAAAAAAATGAGTGGAATAAAAAAATGAGTGGAATAAGAACACAAACCCTTTTGAAATGCTGCTCACGTAAATCCGCAGCACTCATGTCCAACAAAGCAACACAGTCTCTATCAAACAGAATGAAAGATGCAGAATCAGTGTGATCCACAACTCTCAACTGCACACAAAATCTGCAACACATGACCACCGATTGTGTTATTTATAAATAAAATGAACGATCTAATAATAACAACAACAAAAATAGATATAAAATCTTACTTTGGATAATAATCATCAAATATTTTTGGCAGTTTTTACAATACCATCTCTCGAAATCTTCATAAACAGAATATGAACATTTATTACACGACTTGTACCACCATTTATATTTGCTCTCAATCGATTTTATGGTTCCATAAGTAATGCAAGTAGTAACCTCACTGCAATTCTTAACATCACTGATACACTTCCTTTCCGTGTCTTTCAGGAAATCATTCTCAAAAGAATATGAGGACTGACTTGATAACTGAGACAACGTGTAACCGCTATCAATGACATCAGACGAAAGCCTAAAAAACAACAACATAAAAAGCAATTAAAACAACTGATTTTTTTCGGATACCAATGTGATGGGCAGTGGGACATTCAATGCCTTGTCTGCAACTATTATTCGATTTAAAAATTAAAATTCAATTTTTAAAAGAGTTTTTTTTTCCAATTTACCCAATAAAGAAAGTTTGTATATAACCAAATTGTAGAATTAACCAGGGAGTGACACTTGGCAAAACTTTTCAGCAGTGAACTCTCCTTTATATATATATAGATATATATATATATATATATATATATATATATATATATAAGCTTAAATTAATATCGATGAGATATCACAAACAAAATAAATTTTTTAAAGAATTTGAGATATTTTATTTAATTTATATTTTTTCATCTTCATATCATGTCATAGGAAAGAAACAACTGTTTTGTGTTTATTCTTGTCTAACAATAGAATAAGGCTTTTTATACAGAAAATTTAAATTGCAAAAAAAGTAAAAAGTCCAATCTAAACAATTTTTAGCTACTTCTAATGTTGAAGGACCCAATCTCCAACAATGGCACCAAAAACTTGTTGCGACTCGGTAGGTGCACTGATCGTAAAAGTAATAAAAGTGGACGGAGTACGAGATCGTTCCCATGAGGATTGGTTTTCAAGCACTAGTTCGCTAACAACGATTTAGTTGGACAATCGAATTTGAGATGAAAAGAATTGAAATTAAAAACAAGCAATAACATTCAATTTCAGAATTAAAAGCAAGAAAGTAAAAAGATGAATGTTTTGAAAATCAAGAAAGAGCGTAGTTAAGGTTTCGTCTTCTCCCAATTTCCTCTTTATGCTATGAATTAAATAGTCAAGAATTTGATCTTAATATAATGCCAATCAATTCTTTCTAAGTTAATTAAGGCTTAATTCCTTGTTATTCTAATTCTATGTGATCTTAGATAAACCCTAGTTCCCCGGTTGTTCATCGAGAAAACATGCATTAAAATCAAGAATTCAAAGTTTGCACAATTGCTCTATGTCTATCACTAGATCATAAGGATTATAATGAATTTATCAAATCAAGGTTCATGCACCAACATCCCTATTGTCATACAATTCTCCTAAATCAATCTATAAGGAGCAAACTCATAGAAAACATTAAAAACAGATAAATTCATTCAAATATATAAAAGAGAAGAATTCATAAACAAATTAATTCCTAACATAAAGATTCAATTGGGTTTCATCTATCCCTAACTACATAAAAACTTAGCCTAGCATATTAAATTCAAAAACAATTGGAAAGAAAATAATTCCCCAAGACTCCATTGATGTGATGTTGTCTTTACTCTTCAGTGCTCCAATGCTCCGCAACAGGATTCCTCCCCCTGATTCTTCAAACGCTCTCCCCAAAACTCTTCGTTGAATGCCAAGGCCCTTTATTTATAGAGAAGAACATCTCTTTTAATTTCCGTTCATCACATCTTCATGAAATCTTTTCTCAGCTCTTGATTCAGATACAAAATCTAATATGGGCCTGAAGTTGGACGTATCAGCGCATTTTAGCGCTCATTAGAGCGCTAAAACGCTTTCATAGGATAATTCTGTCTGCCTTAGAGTGTTTTAACGCTCATAAAGGCGCTAAAACGCTCTCTTCGAGAGAAACTTTTGTTGTTGCCAGCGCATTTTAACACTCTGTTACGCGTTAAAACGTGCTCTTCCAGTGAATTTTTGCTATTTTGCTTTATTAGCGCGCTTTAGTGCGCTGTTAGGTGCTAAAACGCTCTCTATTAGCATGTGAATTGCTTGTAACTTGCTTTCTTTGGACTTTCTTTGGTATTCAAACATCTCCTTTCATTCCTTTGCTCCATTAAGCATTTTTTTATGTCAAAATACCTTTAAAAGAAACAAAATTACAACATGTTAACTAGAAATCCAATCTTTATGATTTTATAATGTAAAACCTTAATTTCCATGCAATCCACTATGTAATTCTTGTATAAATTAGCCTAAAAATATGGTAAACCAAGGGTTTATCACAGTCCAATATGGATAGGGCTGTAGGTAGTACTTTAGTGGGCTGATGTTGTTCCTTGCATAAATCACGGTTGTCGTGCTTCACAGGTGCAATGAAACTGACTGGGGGTACTTGCAAAGACACTCCGGCGCTCATGTCGATATCAATGCTAGGCTCATGTTATGATTTTAATGGAATCATATTATCATACCTGGGTTTGGACCTTTCGTATATATAGCAAGTCTTATGTCGTCTTTGGTAGACGACATGTCTTCTTATTGGTTGTTTATGGGTTGCAGACTTATCTGTCTCAGCTGGTGCCTTTCTGGCTATAAGTCTATATATTTGTCTATCTTCTTAGAGTGGTGGCAAGCTGGAGTTGTCTATCATGTGTTGGTCTATAAGCGCGGTGGGTCTTAGCTTGTTATAGGATCCTTCCTTAGCCTTTAAGTTACATTAGGTGATTCTGCGCAATAAAACCATTGCGCTTCATGGTTCTTCTGCGCGATGCTTGTATCGCGTGTTATGGGGCCTGTATAGTGTTTGGGCCCTTTCTAGGCTTTAACCCTTGTGGGCCTATGTATTTATCCAGATCAATTTCGAAGTTATTTTATAACTAATTTTAACTTTAAACCCGGTTTAGTAATTTTTTTTAAAAAAACAATTCTTATCTAATCTATTTTTTTATTTATTTAGATTCGAAAAAATTGACATGCTTATTGATAATTAATAATGTGTAATTTTCAATTATATTTTATCTGATGACTACCCTTAATTTAGGAGGGAAGAGGTAAAAATGAAAATAAAGATATATAATACAAAAAATTTGGATTAGATGAAAAATATCTTTGAAATGTTATTTTCTCCTCAAAACTAAGTGTATCTCAAATCTCGTTTATATAAGAATTAATTTTAAAATTTTTAAGTAATTACAAGCAACTTATATTTAATAATTAGCACGCACTTTAAATATCCAAAATTTTGAAGTTACCCCATAATATATGTCTGGACTTGTCAAATTTCGACTAACGGCGGTTTAAGCTAAGCACCAATCTACGCTTTGAGAGGTTGATCGTGTGAGCGAGAGTCTGGTACGAGTTTTCTATAAATAATTTATGATCACGCTTTATTTGACGGTGGATTTTACCATTTCATACAATGTTATGTAGTCAAACTTATATAATAATTAATGACAAAAGCATAAGCATTTCATAATTTTGTCTCCTTGGATTTTTCCCATGACATTAACTTGAAACTTGCAATATTAAAACTAATAACTATTCTCGATGTTACACGGTCAAAATGGTAAGACGGATAAATAAGGAACATGTTGAAGTTTTCCTATAAGCTTTATTTCTTCTACTAATATTTATATTATTGTGCCCATTCTTATTAGGGATAAGATATTTTACCTACCGTTTTTTTTATCTATTTTTGTCTACCACTTTTCAACATCATTAGATCAGAATATCAACAAAAGAGAAAAATATAAATGTTAGTTATGGGCCCAATACAATAGGGAAATGACCAAGGTCCATTCCCCCAACTTTGTGTGCCGCGGCATTGAAGATCTTCTGGTCGGTCAGGCCTATAGATCAATGTAATACAAAATCAAATACATTTCATCGGTTTAACTTTTTTATAAATTACTTATCAATTTAATATGAGTGAAATGTATATGAGGAGCGTACACATTATGGTAGACAAAGGTAAGTAAAATAACTTATCCCCTTCTTATTATGTTCTATACATTGACATACAAAGTTTAAACATGTAAGCTACTTTCTTTGAAATGCTTGGTGTAATTATTTCTTGTCTTTAATTGGATTGCTTTTTATTTATTTATTTTCCTTTGAGACCCTGAACCCTGGAAATAATTTTTTTGACCAAAGTTCTTAATGCAAAGAAAGGATGGGCCCAATACAATAGGGAAATGACCAAGGTCCATTCCCCCAACTTTGTGTGCCGCGGCATTGAAGATCTTCTGGTCGGTCAGGCCTATAGATCAATGTAATACAAAATCAAATACATTTCATCGGTTTAACTTTTTTATAAATTACTTATCAATTTAATATGAGTGAAATGTATATGAGGAGCGTACACATTTAAGTCACACATCATCTCTATATGTAATTTGTATAAAATTTAGCAAAATGCAAAAAGCATATCCAGGCAATGCGCATTCAAAATTCACAGGCCCTCCAAAGACAGCTTATAAAGGCCAAAGTAGTGGTATAGACAATCAATGTGGTACTTGTAACATTGCCACCTCTTTTAAGGGCCGATGTCCAAAGACAGCTTAATCCAGCCAATAGGTAGAGTCTTTTCCGTGGTTACAACTCTCAATAAAAGCACCAATGTTACGAATCTTGAGATCACCACTCCAAAAGCTAGCTCATATGGTGAGAGTGCCCAAGACCTTATAAACTCCACATTAGTAGTATAGGCAACTAATGTGAAACTTGTAACACGCCTTGCAGAGCTAACATATGGCAGGACATTTGGTATTTGCATAAATAGCGCATGGGGCCATGGGGGTGATGCGCGACTTAAACGCACATATTCTTCATACGCATTTCAATCGTATTAGATTTGTAAATAATTTGTCAAAAGAATTAAACTGATAAAATATCTCTGATTATCAAAAAAACCAGTAGCTCAACGTGATTGCTCTTTTCCAATATTATGTTTGTATTAATATGACGGAAATAAAATAAAAAAGACAATAATTGTTATTATCCAAATTATTTAAAATAGAGTGAAATAAAATTAAATTTGATAAAAAAATATTTCATTTTATTTTATCTAATGATTTTTGTTTTCTTTTTTAAAATCAGTTTAAAAGATATGAGATGTGACTAACTTGTTATTTTATAATTCCTTTTTCATTTCAATCACTTTTAAATAACAAACATAAAATTTATTTCATTCCATCACAAAATATTCAAATAATAAACTATAATTTTATTTTTTTCTCTCCTCTCGTTATGTTTTATTTTATTTCATCATTATTAAATATAAAATAAAGTATTAGGTCCACGTACACATGAAGCCTGCTTGTAAGATTCTCAATTGACACAACTTCTTTGTTGCTTTGTCTTAGAAAGATTCTCCTTTGTTGACAGGGCATGATTTCAAGCTTTCCTGTATATGATTTTACTGATTTAGAAGAATCATGGCGCTCCTTGATCTTTTGTACTACAAACAAACTGCATTAATAGTTTGAAGGGGACGATTTGAACAACAATGGAAACAAGGACAGCTGTTACAACATGTGCCACCAGTTTTGCCAGCACTTAATGAGGTAAAATACGATCCTGAAGAAGACAACCTGGAATCTGATTAATTAACAGGGCCAAGCATGTCTCTTCCTTCCGAGGCCAATCTCCTTTCAACTAACAACACAGCAATTAAAGGTTACAGCTATTGTTATATGATTAATGTCCTAGTTTACGTTGCTTTGCCAATTTTGTGACTCTTATATTAAAGTCTTTCAGTTGCAGGTTTTGTGTTAATGATCGATTTATTTTTCCTGCCAAAATTACTGAAGATTACCGCTACTAGAAAAGTCAATTTTTTCGACGGAAAAATTCTGTCGAAAATGGTAAAAATTCCGTCGAAAACAAAATTTTCGACGGAATACAGGCCGTCGAATTTTTCTTCGTTGATAACAAATTTTTCGACAGAATTTTAGATTCCGTCAAAAAAATTTGACAGAATTTATTTCCGTCAAAAAATTTCGACGAAAAATCAATGATATTCCGTCGAAAATTGTTGTGATGGTTTTCTACGAAAAACAGATTCCCTCGAAAATTTTCGACAGAAAATCAATGAATTTCGTCGAAAATTGTTGTAATGGTTTTCGACGGAAAATGGATTCCATCGAAAGTTTTCGACGGAAAATCAATGAATTTCCGTCGAAAAATTTTTGAATTTTTTTTTAAAAAATTTAGAATTAATTTTTTTAATTTTAGAATTTTTTTTTTAATTTATCTCTACAAAATTAATTCCAATTTTACGTATCACACATGATAAAAATATATAATCAAAATAAACAACACATCAATATCAAATCTCCTTAATCAATACATTATTTGAGTCATGGATCATAGTCTACACTCCAGAGAAGTGTAAATCATTCCATATGTTTCAAATTTCGCAATACCAATTCTTTAATATTTTTGTGATACTGTGAACAAGATACTGCTAGTTAAGTTCTAAACATGGATAAATTAACATGAATTGTTTAGTGTACCAATAGGGTGTTTTTAATAAAAGGAAAACAAAAATATTGAAAATAAAAATATTGAAAACAAAAATATAATAGAAGCTTTGGAGGGTAGACTATTTGATACCTCATTTCCAAAGTAAATATCTGGTCCATAGAAAAATTTTATGCTAGGATAAGAGCATTTAAGCTTCCTTCCACATGGTATCCATGAAATGGTAGAGCCCTCTTCTCTTCTTTGAGCCTTTCATTTAACACTTTCTATTTCTTAAATGTGCTCTTCTCTAGGCTAATCAATATCAGGATGAATCATACCTGTCAAAATTTAAGACATGCCCGATTAGAGAAATAAAGGGTTTCTTTCTAGATGTATACATGCATTGTCCTTTACTAACTTCAACCAAAATCCGGTTATTTCGCTAAAGTTTGGCTTCCTTCGTCTTACAATAGTTCCAATGATTACAAAAAAAATTTCCCCCTGATTAATGGGATTGCTTTTGAGTTTTGCAGTGGTGGTCAAATTCAATGCTGGTGGATCATAAGTGTGAAATATACTATGCTTTTAAATAATAATTAATATAATTAAAAATATAGTGTTAATTAATAAAATATTAAAAGTTAGTAAAATGCCAACAAATATATAAGATCCTAATTTTTTTTTTATTGTTTCATGTTGTTTCATACTAGGAATAACAAATTACTAACATGATGAAGATGAGAAAGCAGTTGGCACGGCGAAAATATAAAAGAAAAATCAGAAAATAAAAATTGGAAAAAGATTCGGTCACGCTCGCTATCTTGCTTGCTTCAGCGAGCAAGTGAGCGAGAAGCATAATTAAGCTCGCTCTACTGCTCGCTTCAGCGAGCAAGTGAACGAGGAGCAGGAATTGTCTCACTGAGCAGCTCGCTTATGGAGACGCGAAGAAAAGGAGAACTCAGAGACGCGAAGAACGCGAGTAAAACTGTAAAGGCACTTCTGGAGATGCGAAGAAAAGGAGAACTCAGAGACGAAGACGAAGGCAGTAGCAGAGGAGGAATACTGGAGCGGTGCAGAGGAGAAAGAGAAGATCAAATCTACATCCTTGATCATCATTAACCAAGTTTCATCATGAACTTTATTTACTTTACAGTAGTTTTTAATTCTGTTTTTATATTATGCATAGCTAAATTCCTTAAGTAGTTAGGGCGAGACGGAACCATGAGTTCTTAAACATTGTTTGCTTTTCTTACGATGTTCTTGATTTATAGTTATGCAATCAATCTGTTATTTATGCTTAGTTTTATTTATGACTTGATCACTCGTAGATAAACATATGAGTTGTGCATGACAATAGGGATGTTAGTGTATGATTCTGATTGGTTGATTGCTGGAATTTGTATGATCTAGGAATAGACTTATGAATTCTATAACCGTGTGTTCTTGCGTTAATGCTTACTTTATGAAAAAGTACTAAAGGGTTAGACTTTTGAGTGGAGTAAAGGATTGGATTATCAAGGGATTGAGATTTAATCGAAATTAAAAAGAACTGTTAATAACTGAATCTTGAATGTGATTATAAGAATAAGTAAACTAGTTTGGAAACCATTGAGGAAGTTAAGTCCTTGCTACATCTTTTATAAAAACTTAAAATCAATTTCTAGCATTCTAAATTCTGAATTTAATTTTTTAAATATTAAAAACCAAAAATAAATAGTTAAATTCTTGTTTTAATTTAATTAAAATATTCTCCAAGAAATTCATTCACGATCGATCCCACTTTAGTTAAATAGATAAATTAATGCTTGGTCATTAGTTCTCGTGACAACTTATTCTTATCACTTTATTACTTGTACGATTGGTGTATTTGTCGAAATCATAATGGAAGTGTAGAATTGGGATACAAATATATAGTAATTTAGGTCCTTAAATAATTATACCCTTGAAGGCATAATCAACAAAGTAAAAAAGCGGATCTTTTTGCATACTAGAGTCAACCTTGGTTATGATGGTTATGAAATCTTATAATACTCTAATTTTCCAACATTCTGCTTTGTAAAACCACTCCCGTTCATTTTTTCTTTTCATTAGTTTCACATGCCGACACACTATTGCATGTGTCTAAAACATTGTTATAACGCTATTCAACCACATGTTTAGAAAAATACACATGACATCATGAACGGGCTTCTTTAATTACCATACTGCGCCTTTCCGATCAGTGATTTTCCTTGGAGTTTGTACTTTCTTTTTTCACAGCTTCTTTCTTCATAATTCTACTTATTTTTTTTAATTAATTCAATTCTAATTATTTTTTTGAGACAAATTGATTTCCTTATATTTTCACAAATTTTAACTCTTTTAGCCGGCTACGAGACTAATTTGACAAAGGCGGAGTCACGTTGGTACTAGCAGGTACTTTGGTACTGGCTAATTTAGCCACGTTTCAAACGTAGCTAAATTAACATAGCAAATCATGTTTCAAATTTTTTGAAAATTAGCCACGTTTTAGATGTAGCTATATAACCGTAACTATTTTGGCACCAGCTACAATATTTGACAATGGCTAAAATACTTTACTGACTCTACCAATGTAATTCGAAGTATGGGAGGATCAAGAGATGAAATATTTAAACACCTCTAAAAAATAATATGTAAATATCAACCACTGGTCGGAAAGGCGCAATATGGAAATTAAAGAAGCCCGTGCATGATGTCGTGTGTATTTTTCTAAACATGTGGTTGAGTAGCGTTGTAGCAATGTTTTAGACACATGCAATAGTGTGTCGGCATGTGAAAACTAATGAAAAGAAAATAAAAAATGAACGGGAGTGGATTTACAAAGCAGAATGTTGGAAAATGTATTGTAAGATTTCATAACCATCATAACCAAGGTTGACTCTAGTATGCAAAATTAAATTGGACCCATTAAAAAAAAAGAATCTCGCCCATTTTTGTACATGCATGAGACAATTTTGTCTGACTTATTTCTCATAAAATAATGTTTACATGTTTCTTTGGTGGCCCATCTCTGAAGTGAATTTGTGATCAGACAACCATATGTTAAATTCCAAATGTGCGTGCTTTTAAGATAGAAAACAGGAAATGGAAAACCAATAGAAGGAATAGTATCAAGTACTTTTTTGAAAACCATGCAGTTTATTTGGACTAAATCTACATTTCCACCAACATAGACGATCATATTGTTGTGTACGGTGAGAGCAGCTCAGCTGTGAAGATGGTGAGAACTCCTTGTTGTGAGAAGAAGGGACCTTGGACACCGGAAGAAGATCATGTATTGATTTCTCATATTCAACGAAATGGCCATGGAAACTGGCGGGCCCTTCCAAAACAAGCTGGTTTGAGCAACTTTAACTCCTTTTATTCTATTTCATAATTAATTGTTCAATTCTAGTGATTAAAGACTGGGATTTTTCTATAAATCAACGACGATTCCTTTAATTTATATATATATATATATGATTGTTCAGGTTTGTTAAGGTGTGGCAAGAGTTGTAGGCTTCGTTGGATAAATTACCTGAGGCCAGGTATTAAACGTGGGAAATTCAGCAAGGAAGAAGAAGAGACCATCCTCACACTACATGGAATTCTTGGAAATAGGTGGGTACATTTATAAAGATGCCATATAACTCATATATCATACAGTAGTTTTTTTTTTTTTTTTTTCAAAGTATTCTCCAACCGACAGCTAGTTGAATACTAATCATTTCGATTCGAGACAGAAGATTACATTAAGTGGACAAATCTCTTCTAACAAAGTCTTTTCCATACGCACTGTCAGAAATCAAACCTCTGTTAGCATGTTTGCTTAAGGAACCAGCTATCTACAGTGCTGGGCTTTGTTAGTCATACCCTAGTTTTAATATAAGATATGATTGAGTTTGCTGAAGTAAATAAATGATGAAATTAATTTCTTAATGAAACCCTTGATGCTCACAGATGGTCTGCTATTGCGGCAAGATTACCAGGACGAACGGATAACGAAATAAAGAATTTTTGGCACACCCATTTGAAGAAGAGGCTTGAGAGAAGTACTGATCAAGAGGCACAAGCAATAACTTGTAGTTCAGGGGCTTTAATAAATATGCCACGGGTAGCGGTGGATGCATCAGGTGCTATTACTTCTAGTGTTACCAATGATAGTTCGCCCTCAAGGAGAAATCTACCTATTGTGGGTCTAGGAATTTACGGTGCAGTTTCTTCTGATATTTCAGGAGAAACAAATGAGATCCATGAACAAATGGAATTTTGGTATAATCTATTCATCAAAACAGGACAATCATCCCAAGGGCATGAAATTATATAGGACAGATTTCATGAATATATATATCTGCCTTTGCCCTTTCTTTAAGGTTTTTATTGAAAATCATTTCAGCTTTGTGTTGTGTTTGTGTGCAAAATTTAAATTCTAGTTTAAATTAGCAAAGGAAAAAGAAAGGTGAGCGAAAAAAGAATTGTAATGAATGCTTATATGATAATTCAGACCTCTACTTGTATTTACAATTTGAGTTGAATTCATTCGTCACGTTTGTTTATGAGTATTGAGTGGTATTTCACTTCATTTTTGTATCCTGAGTTCACATGTATTCTTAAAAATATATATAAATTTATCGAGACATTCATCGTGCTTATTTGAAGATGACATTTTAGTAAATATTTTGTCCATCAACGATGCAATGCAACCCTTGCTTTTCTCCGAATAAATATGGCGTTAGGACACCACTTTGCATGCCACTTTTTATTTTTTATTTTTTTACCTCTCATTATCTCATAATTTTATTATTTTCAGAGTAGACTTTCAATTAGTCAAAAATATAAAAAAAGAAAAAGACTTGGATGGTATAAATTCTAGCAATCTTATTTGATCAGGAAAAAAATATAATAGACCCACTAAGGGTTAAAATCCAAAGATCAAGGCCCAAACATACAGGGCCCATACAATGCGCGATATTTCCATCGCGCATAAAAAATCAAGGGTGTGATGGCTTCATCGCGCCTAAATCGCCTAAGACATGACTTCAGAACTAAGGAAGAAGTCTATAACATAGCAGGATGTCACCGCGCCATGAGCCAATACTTTAAAGACAACATCAGTTTTCCACAACTCTACAAAGGTAGCTTGACATATAAAGGTATAGCCACAAAGGCACCAGCTGAGAACAGATAAACTTGCAGCCCATAAACGACCAATTAGAAGACATACCGACTACTAAAGGCAGTATCAGATTTACTAAATAAACAAGGAATATACACTCAGGTACAACAATCTAATTCAGTAAGAATACAACATAAGCCTAGTTTTGATACTGACTTGAGCATTAGAGTGTCTTTGCAGGTACCCTAAGTCAGAATCATCGCGCCAAGAGAGACCATCATTGATCCATCTCATTGCTATCATCTCTAACCCAAGAAACATACTACCCAACCGAAAGTCTTAACTCTTCAACCGTGTATGATTAGGCCCAATACATATTGGCCCGTCCAATAGCGGACCCAGAAAATTTTATTTATGCCTGCACATTTAGTAGCGCTGAATTTTTTTTTCAAAATTTTTTAAATACATTAAAAAACAAAAAAATATAAACAATAAAAGAAAAAATAACTTCAACTTAACATAAAATAATAATAATCAAGAGTCAACTAAACTATCATAATTTCAAGCAATGATTATTTGTTAAGTTTTTTATTTGTATAGCGATGCAAAATAATCTTGTCCTATTTTTATTATTATTTTAATATTGAATATAATTATATATCACAAGTGAGGGTAAAATTTTTTACATTATAAGTTGTACAACATTTCATAGAAACTCCAATAAATTTTAATATTTTTAGTTGTAAAGCCAACTTTATACCTAAAAGGTGCATGACTAGACATTTCTAACAGCACACTAGCCAACTTTTTCATGTGTCTTTAACACTAATTTTAACCTAGGAATATTTTATATTATAAATTGTTCAAATCACCCCTTAATTCTTTACAAAAAAAAAAACTTCCCACAAAAATTTATGTCTGCAAGTGCCCACAGCAATAGTGTGGGTCCACCATTAGGCCCGCTCATATTGTACTGGTCCGATCATTATTCATGTTACGTCCTTTCCTTTTAGGTGTTTATTCATATGAAAAATATATAAACAGGTATATCCGTATAGTTAATACTTCCACTTGCATTTATAGGGTGAGTTCAATTAATTTGTCATGTTTATTTGCGAGTATTGAATGACGTTTTATTTCATTTTTGTATCTTTGTGATTCATAATTATGGGGTCACAAAAAAGGATAAGTCTTCCAGAGTCCAGACCTTCAAGTTAAAGTCAAACATCGTTCACGGTGGGACTCGAACCCACAATCTCCCGCTCCGGAGGCGAGCGCCTTATCCATTAGGCCACGCGAACTTGTCGCTGATTGTAGATTCCCTTTATAATGGATAAATCAAATAACTTATTTATGGAGAGTGCAGAATTATCAATTAACATATAATTATATTGACTTTTTTGTAATATAAGTACACGAAGTTATTTTTATAATAAAATTTTAACTAAATAAAATATGTATAGGTTTAGAATTTCTTCGATCATAAAAAATGAAATTATTTCTGTTAACCCCATGTCAACGTAGTTTTGGATTTAAATTAATATAGTAAGAAAAAAAGCAAATTGTTTTGAAATATTATATATTTTTTCTAAAACCCAAAATAATATTGATAATATCGTAAGAGAAGTATTTTTTCCAATATGTATATACATTAAATAATCAATTAGTAAATTTAAAAATTTCCCTATATTTTTTTATTCTTTTCCTGATTTTAATTTTTTAAAGGATTCACGAAGCTCTTTGCATGAAATTATATTATTGTATATTTAAGTTTATGATAAACCGTATATATAATATCATATCGATCATTAAGTATTATAATATGTATATATTTTTATAATTTTAAACTGTATTTCAAAAATAAATAAAGGGTTCATTTTTTCTAAAGTTATTTTATATAACTTATCTAATGTTCACCAAAGCGATGTCATTTTGGGACAAAAGTTATGATATGTTTGTAATTTTTATTTATTTCAAGGATATAATAATTTTTTATTATTCAAATTTTTAAATTTTTTAATCCCAAAATAATGTGTTTCGGTGAACATTAATTAGATAAAATTATCTAAAGTAACATTAGATATTTTTGTCATAAATATATTATCACGTATCATAGATTCATAACTGTAATATTGTAACCAAAAAAAAAATATTAACTCTAATATTTTTTTTTTTATAACAATTAACTCTAATATTTGGATTTTGTAAAGTTTGATAAAGCCTGACATTGAGATTTGAGAGGGTTAACTCGTGTACGCGTACATCAGTGTATGGGCCATATTGATTGGGCTCTTCTCATCTGACTCGGTGTTGGGTTTATGTTGGAATAGAAGATTCTATATGTTGTTATGATTTGCTGTGATATGTTGTAACCTGTAGTTTGTTAGGATATGTATAACTGAGTCCTATTGTAATTAGGTATAGTTACTTATCTTTAGGAAGTTGTTTTACTATTTGGTAACAGACTGTTTGGTAACAGCCGTAACAGTATATTCTATTTAAGATACATTGATGTACAGTTTTAAATCAATGAAAATACTATCAATTGATACCATTTATCAGTTTAATAAAAAAATGAAGAAGACGGGTATTCTTTTCATTACATGTAAGAGAGGAAAACTAACAATATGGTTGCTAAGTTAAGGATCATCACTATAAGTTATAACTAGTACTAATAACCACTAGTGCAGAGTCATGTAAAAGCATAAACTTGAATCAAAATCTATAATTTTCCTCTCGAAAACACATCAGTTTAGAAACAGTGAGTTGAGTGTCTCATTAATGATCATACAAGACGCTCAACTCACATAGTGTCGTTGTGATTGTCCTATGTAGGGATGCCTCCCAATCAGGGGTATGTCATGAAAAATTGGATTATCTTAGGATTTCTTCAGTCAAATCATAGTTACGAGCGTCCCTGCACATTCAATTGAATGGGTGTCTTCAATTGGATTATCTTAAGGAGTCACTTTCACATCATAGTACGTTTTGTCTCCCTATTGGCCCCACTATATGACTTGTTATGTATAATCCAATTGAAGCTAATGTGGAATGGGTGTCGGGCATTTTCATCTTTTATATACATCAGAGAATTTTTCAGAATATACATCAGTGTTGTAACTGGATAGTCTTGGCTATTAATACAGTTAGTTAAATTTGGATGGAAAATAAATAAGTGGTTAATTGATTATAAATCAAATCACAAGGATGATAAAAAAAAAAATACTTAAAGAAAGTAAATGATTTAAAACACACTTCAGGGAATTTATGAAATTTTTTCTAATAAATATTTTTGTTTACAGTCAGTCGGATTAGCTTTCCACTTGTCTCTGTCACACCAAGACACATTCACCTACTGTAGTAGACTCAAGCATGCATATTGTAGTTAAGTACGTAAGTCACTTGCGTATCATCATCCCATAGGTTACATTTTTCCGAAAAAACCAATTATCCATCTGACGGTCACCCTCACCCCTTTTGTCTTGGCTCAAGTATATATATTCCGTGGGAATTAGCATGAACATAAAATATTTGTCCATGCATGAGTTCTTTAGGTGCCATTTGGTAGAGTAGAATTTTTTTTTTTTTTTCAGGAATCTCAATTTTCAAAAATATGATTTTTATATTCAGTTTATGATAATATCCGAAAATTTAAAATTTAGAAAAATTCAGTTTCCCGGAAATCTTGGAAAATAACGCGTACCAAACATCCCCTTATTATTATTTAGTGCTAAACAGTGGTACCTACCTACAATTTCTATATAAAGGATGACATATTCTTCTGGGCAACTCACCTCCCTATCTCTCATATCCAAGCTCACCTCTGCTTCCCTTTCTCAACACTCTCAGACCAGAGCCCTAATCACAATCGTTTGTCAATGAACGAAATTAGATGTGATTTTCTCACGGAGGCTGAGAATGGAATGTTAGAGAAAAGAGAAGGCGCTAAAGGACAACTTGTTGGTGTTGAAGTGACGGTGTTGGATCCATGTCTTAGGGAATATCCTCTGATATTGAAGAAGTAGAAAATGACGAGGACCAGCATCTACGCTCTCATCAAAAACTGGAAAATTGTTGTTTCAGATAATAATTTAGAAGAAGGCCATCAACTCAAAATATGGTCTTTTAGAGTTGATGCCAAATTATATTTTGTTTTAAACAAAATTTGAAAGCTAGACGTGGCATAGAGGGAGACAGGATTAGTTAGTTGTTTGTAATATTGGCGACAATGAAAAGAAAAAGGATACAAAAAAAAAGTTCTCGTAGTTTGTTTACAGGGTTAATCTTTTCTATGTTACCCGAGAAAAGATTTTTTCAATTAACCAACCCCTTTATACTATTTTATTTTATTGTAACAATTTAACATATTAGGTAATTTTAAGATAAAATTACCCTCGTTTTCAACCTTTTATATTTTTGGAGATGGAACATAATTTCGACAATCTGTCAAAAACCATCTCAACAACTCAAAACCTTAATCGCCGTTGATGACAATACTGACCATGTTCGCCGTAGTAACCCAAATACCATCATTTGTCCTCAACCTTCCACAAAGAGAGATTCTCCATCCCTCAAATTCCAGCATGGTTGAGCTCTGCATTCAAGCTTGACGGCCCAAGGAAGCGACAAATCGCAAAGCTTGTCCCTTTCGAGCACTCTGATGCTGTCGTGGTGAATGGAAGCTGCCACGGTTCATCTATGTCTATGGTTGAATTTGATTACCGTGTTAATGGTAATAGAGAAAGCAGATATGATTGTTGTAAAAGATAACATTTTTATGTAACGGGTCTTCCAAAAATTAGTTCTAAATGTCGAGAAGAACTCCTACGGTCCTACCTATACCACAGCAGTCGTAGCTTCAAGGATATACAACAAATGTTGATGGTTACATGACCCATTTTGTCACTGTGTGTAACCAACGAAAGTAATTGTGAAAAAAGAAAATAATAATAATAATTTTTCACCCTCTTTATTTTCAACATTTTTTCTAATTCCATTTGCATGGATTTTTTAGTAGTATTGGTGTTTGGGTTAGTACAGCGGACTTGACCAATTTGTAATCAATGGCAACAGCAAGTGATTGTCAGAAATTATGTGCAATCCCCAAAAATATAGAAGGTTGAAGATGAGAGTAATTTTGTCTTAAAATTAATTAATATGATAAATTGTTATAATAAAATAGTATCAGGGGGTTAATTGATTTAATTCAAAGTGTAAGATGATTTTTTGAAAGAACACTTAAATAAAAAGTGTCTTTATGTAATTTGCCCAACTAAAAATAAAAAAAAATGGGGATACGAATTTCTATCGATATGTGGAAGAACATTTTTCTGTCAGATAACATGATAAAAGATTAACCTTATTTATATTTTCCTTTTTCCAAAAACTTTCCGCATCGATGCAGGTACACCCGTACAGTACCCAAAAGTTTTTGTAAATAATTTTGGGATACACCACCCAAAAGGGGTGGGAGTGTCCAAGGCCTTATAAACTTCACATTAGTTGCTCATATAACCAAAGTGAGACTTATATATCTCAACACGTCCCCTCACACAAGAGCCCATTGGGCTTGAAGAGTGGATGATACAACAGGCCCAGTCCCCTCACACAAGAGTCCATTGAGCTTGAAGAGTGGATGATACAACAGGCTCAGTCTACCTGTGCTAAGAAATTCCACAAGAGAAAGTGGATGGCGGCGAGGTTTGAACCCGGGACACGAGACTCTGATACCATGTAAAGCTTGAAGAGTGGATGATGCAACAGGCCCAGCAAGCCCAACCTACATGTGCTAAGAAATTCCACAAGAGAAAGTGGGGGGCGGCGAGGTTTGAACCTGGGACACGAGGCTCTAATATCAATGTGGGACTTATATATCTCAACACGCCCCCTCACACAAGAGCCCATTGAACTTGAAGAGTGGATGATACAACAAGCACAGCTCCCTCACACAAGAGCCGCCCATTGAGCTTGAAGAGTGAATGATACAACAGGAGCCCATTGAGCTTGAAGAGGGGATGATACAACAGGTCCAGCCCCCTCACACAAGAGCGGCTCTGATAACATAACATGTAAAGAACCGTCACCCAAAAGCTAGCTCAAAGAGTGAGAGTGCCTAAAACCTTATAAACTCCACATTAGTTGCTCGTACAACCAACGTGGAACTTATATATCTCTCAACAGTTTTCGAAGTGTACCATGTTAAACAACAGAAAAGCATGGCAGGTTATGTGGGGCACCACAAACATTAAAATAGTTTGTTGAACAGCCAACTTGTATAGGAGAAAATCTAGACCATAGTTCCCGTGGAGGATTCATGAGGATACCCCCATCTGTTAATTTTTCATAATAAATCTGTTAATTTTTCATAAAAAAAAAAAAAAAAAATACAGCATGTAATCCTAACTTAAGTATACGTCGCAATAGTATTCGAAAATATAATTGGCATTCAACCCGAATCAGTGTATCAATGCTTTTGCAGTCAAGGGATAGAATGCACTTTGATTGGAGAGGCATTGAGGCAACTTCCATTGCAGGCTCCTTATGTCCTATTAAATTTAAAGGAATGGTGCATCGAACGAATCTTATGCAAACAGTTTTTGGAATGAAAAAAAGAAGATTAATGGTTGGCAGTAAATATCAATTGCAGCCTCCTTATGTCGTATCCTCCATGTGTGCTAGTTTCAAAGGCAGTCAATATCAAGAACGTTGTAACAAATTGAATTTCACAATCTCAAGAAATTTCATGAAAAAAGTATTCAAAGCACCTGATACTATATTACTCATAAACACTTGTGATATGTATTTCCAAAAGCTATGATCTTTGGCAAACATACATTCCTGATATGGAGCTTTATCATCTTCATCAACTCGCATTCATTTTCTTTTTAATCACTAAAATCTACCTACATATTCACAAAATGAATCTTATAAGAAACCACACATCAAATATTCAATGTCAAAAATATAACCCAAGTGTTAGCCCACAGGTCAAAAGACACCTGACTTGGGACCGCACCACTTTTTAAGAAAGTGGTTACAATCTTTTCAAGATTTGCGGCCTCGTTCTTATTCAAATAAGAGGCTCCACTTGCACTTATCTCTTGTCCCATCTAAAAGAGTGAGCATGTTTGCAAAGAAAATTATGTATATACATTAATTACGATTCGAAGTTTAAATTACGACATAGTATAAGCTTTTAAATAAAATAAAATAAAACAACATATTAAATACCTTCTTTTAAAAAAAAAAAAAACTTCAAACGACCAGTTCTTCAACATTTTCATTGGTTCTCTGCTACTTTTAACAATCTATTTTATAGGTTATATAGGTAAAACACTTTATTGGATCAACGAAAAATTAGTGGATTCGTTTTGTAGGGAGCCTTTTTAAAAGTTGTTTGAAGGAAATTTTGAAAGAGAATGATGCATTCAGTATTGAACCTGATTACATGCCAATAGTTCGATGATTATAAAAGTAAAGGATCACAACAATTGCATTGTAATCAAAGCCATCACTGAAAAAATGAGTTCCTGCTCCACTGCAAAAAATAAAAAAAAAATAGAGGGAATTGACAAAGTATGTATTAGCTAATAGGAAGGCCTACCAATATCTAAAACCAAACACGTAATTTCAATAACGCAAAAGATTGAAGAAATATTACAACAAAATACAAGGTGGAACACATAAAATTAACTATACTGCCATAAATTATTTTATAGCACAATTTGTGGGAAATTATTATTATTTGGGGTTTTCGAGTGCCGCAGAAGGCTCAATTATACTAAATCCCACCCCCATCCCCTGTGGACCGTGTGGTACTCATTTAATTTTTTATTCAAACCCAATTGCACCCCACCTCCACGGCAAATATGTAATTTTTTTTTTCATTTAGTTCCGCGGTACTCACGGGGAATTGAATTTTTTATTTATTTATTCAAGTCCCCTCGAAGTGGCATGATCCCAGCCATCCGAGTGTCCTATAAATGCACCAAAAAATAAGCTGAAGTACCAAACGGTGGTAGCTCAGTTGGCGCATGGGAGCTAAGTAGGTAGGGATGAGAATATATGTTCGAATCTCCCCAGTATCATCTTTGGGAGGAGTTTAAAGCCTTAATCCTGGACCCGCCCCAAATCGGATTAATTGCGAAGCAATGAACCGATTGGAATATTTTCAAAAAAAATAAAATAAGCTGAAGCTCTTTCATCCATATTTAAATCCGAAAACTCTCTCTCAAATTCTACTACCTCACTCTCCTTTTGTTCTAAATCTACAAACTCTCCTCACCCAACATGCACCCTTTTTCTTCCAAATGCAGCAAAGCAAAGTCTTCCTCTTCCAACAAAGCAGCGAGAATACGGATGTCACTTTTCACCAACTTTTTTAGCTAAATGCTACGCGAACATTGCTATTTTCCAATCTGCCACGGGGGAAGTTCGCTACAGCGGGTAACGAACTCGGTTTGCTGACGTGTCACATTTCTAGTGGTTAACAAGTACCAAGTGAAAAAAAAAGATGTGAAAAGATATGAAGTTCGCTACCCCGTGTAGCGAACTTGGTGTCCACTAAACACGTGACACGTCAGCAAACCGAGTTCGCTACACCGGGTAACGAACTTGCTCCCGTGGCAGATTAGGAAATAACACTGTTCGCGTAGCATTTAAATAAAAAAGTTGGTGAACAGTGACAATTTGGTCACTGTTCCCGAGAATACACCAAGGCAAGTTAACATGTTTTTTTCTTTTTTTTTTCTTTTAGTAATTATTAACTTCGTTTAATTTTTTTAATTATATTCAGATATTTCGATATTTGACATAGTATTTACAATACAGTAATTTAGTTTTTCTAATACAAGCATGTGCAATTAATTATATTTAGATATTTGACATAATAATTAGTCATTGATGAGTAGTATTCATTATTTTAATAATGTAATTTAGAATAATTAATTTGTGATTAATATTTAGGGTTTCTAATAATTGTTATAATTTTTTAAATTAATTCCTTTATATTATCCTAATATAGGCATGTGTAAGTAATAATATATAGAGATTTTA
The DNA here is from genome assembly GCF_033153095.1 of Gastrolobium bilobum. Classification (NCBI taxonomy): domain Eukaryota; kingdom Viridiplantae; phylum Streptophyta; class Magnoliopsida; order Fabales; family Fabaceae; genus Gastrolobium; species Gastrolobium bilobum. Next base: position 342,919 of record NW_026898220.1, read on the forward strand.
TATAATAATTAATTTTTTATATTCATGTGTAATTAATTATATTTAAATATTTGACATAATAATTAGTCATTGATGAATAATGTTTAGTATTTTAATAATGTAACTTAGATAATTAATTTGTGATTAATATTTTGGGTTTCTTTTAATTAATGAATTGTTTTTATAATTTTTTAAATTAATTCTTCTGTGTTATCCTAGCATAGGCATGTTTAATTAATAATTATTCAAACAACACAACTAACAACATCACCTATTTTTTTAGTAAAACACCTAAACTAAGATTAGGTTTGAAGATGCTATATATAAAGGGTAAAAGGGAAGTGCAGATGAAAATAATAACCTTTACCATCCCAAAAGATCAATATAAAAAAGATTTATATATATATGTGTGTTAAAAAGTAAAAAGGTTTATGACTAATTACTCAAACCAGAAAACTAAAAGAATTTAAAAATCAATTTTGATTCACTAACACAAGTTACAGAACCAATTGGAGCAATATATTGGTTTGATTTTGATAAAAAAAAAAGTACTCACCCATTTTGAATAAAAAAAGTACTCACCACTTTTGACCTTCACGTTGAAATCAGGGGCGGACCGAGGGGGGTGCTAGGGTAGGCAGCTGCCCCCCTCAAAATTTGAATAAAAATTTTTTTGGTACATAGAAGAAATTTTTTAACATAAGTATAATGCAAGAAATCTCTATTTTTTCTCTCCATTAATGTGAAGTAGTTTTCTCCCACCACAGAGAGTTTATAGAGCTTCTTTATATTCTCAGGTCCTATATCTATTGAAACCCCTCTAACTCTGATTGCATTTTTTCTCCCTCCAAGAAAGTTAACAAAATGAACAAAACAAAAAAAGAATGAGAAAGAGTGCAGTACCATGATTGGCAATTTCTTGTCTTTTTTTGCTTTAACAAAAAATAGGTTTATTTAAGATTACATCATGTTGGGAGTATCAATCACCACCAATAGAGCTACATGGTTTCTCTTAGTTCAAATTCTTTTAGCTACGTGGTACTTGTTTGTTGGCATAGACCTGGTGGTAACAATTAGCATATGGAATTAGCATTAAATTATGGGGAAAGATCTGTTTACAAATTTTTTTTTACAAATTACATTAAGTATGACCAATCATACACTCTTGATTAAAGTATGACGGTCAGACACAGTGTAATTTGTAAGAGTTTCTAAAGAAAAAGTTTGTAAATATAATTTTCCCCTTAAATTATAGTTTAAACCTCGTCTTGAAACTTACAGTTTCAACTTTTATTATGCTTAGATGTTAGCACAAATATTCCCATTCATGAATAAAAATAAGAAGTCCGAGAGTCTTATGAAAGAATGAACCTTATTCTTTCGATCCCTCTCCTTTTATGATGATTCGTGACAGAGAGGGAAGTCAAGGGCAGAATGGTTTTGGTCATTGTGCTTCTTGGCAATTTGTCTCTTCTGATTTATCTTTGACTTTTTTTTCTTGTTGGGCTAACATTGAGTAAATAGAAAAAGAGGTTAAGAAATGAGAGTGGTCTGCTTTGAATTATCTATTTAGATTATAGTAATTAGTACATATTTTTTGTGAAATCTAAATATTTGCTCTCTTCTCTTTTTCTTTGTTTTCTTTGCATAAAAAATGTTTATTTTAGGGGTTGAAAAGGTGTAGTTTTTTCAAATTGATAGTAGATTTTACTGTGACATCTTCCACCTCTCTCTCTCTGTCTCCTTCTTTCTCTCTATAACAAGTTAAAAGAGGTATTTATGAGTTATGTTTTCTGAATTGGTGTTTCGGCCTCTCACATATTGTGGTTGAAGAGAGGAACAAATATTTAATTTTTCGTATTTTGGCCTCTCATATATTATATTTGAAGAGAGAAACAAATGTTTAATTTTTAGCCCCCCACAGGAAAAATTCCTGGGTCCGCCACTGGTCGAAATGCATCAGATTTTGATCCAAGTTTCATCAATGCCATATATTCAGTTTGCGTGAATAATAGAAAGTCCAAGTGGAAAGCATGTGAAAGAATAGATGAGAATAGAGTGCAAAAAATTTACCTTGTCAAATGCAGAAGACCCCACACCAGCTTGGCTGGAAAAAAAATTTACTCCTTTGTCAAATGCAGTGCTGAAAGAAGCCCGCGGCTAGGGGTGTAAATGGGTCAAGCCAGCCTACAGGGGCCTATGGCTTGGCCTACGAAAAGTCTGGCCTGTCCTGGCCTACGAGGTAAGAATAGTAGGTTAAGGCTTGTATATGAGCCTGTTCAGAAACAAGGCCGTAGGCTAAACATAAAATGCCTGGCCTTTTAGCCTGTAGGCCGGCCTGCTTAATATTTAAATAAAAAAAATATTTTATATATTTATTTATTTATTCTAAAAGTTAGATAACCTAATTGTTTTTGTTTTAGTATGCCAAGAAAAATTCAATCTTTGTTGTCATGAATTTTATAATATGTGTTCTTGTTAAAAAATCTGTTGTAGAATTTTAATAATTTGGACACATGCTAGAAATATTGTTTAATGAATAAGATATTTCATTTTTTTTTAAATTTAATATGCAATATGGTAGGCCTAAAAGGCCTCATAGGCCATGTAGGCTTTTTATTTTTTAATAACAGAGCAGGCTTGGCCTTTAAACTAAGCCTTTGATAGGCTCATAGGCCAGATAGGCTCAACATTTTTGTGTGTAGGCCTAGGCCAGGAAGGCCAAAGCCTGCCCTGCCCTGGCCTATTTACACCCCTACCTGCGGCCAACAGAGAAAATTTGATAAGAAAGAGATTTGAATATGGTAGACAAACATGGGATAAAAAAATTCAGTATGTTGCCATACTTGGACGGCTGGGAATGTGCCACTTGGCACACCGTCCGAGTTCCCCAGGGAGGGGGCAACACTTAACCAAAAAATAATATTTAAATGAGTATCGTAGGGCGTGTTTTGCGAAACTGAATGAAATAAAAATTTGAATTTTACACAAGTGTTGTGGGGGGTGGGGCGGAATTGGGTTAAAAAAATTTAATATGTGTCGCGACGGGTATAATGCTCGACGACTTGCAAGGATCCATAAACTAACACAAAAATTTTCAGCGTACTTTGTCCTCACTCACACACTTCCTGGGAAAACTTTCCAGGAGGTCACCCATCCCAGAATTGCTCCAAGTCAAGCACGCTTAACTATAGAGTTCTTCAATTCTGGGCTACCGAAAAGTATATGCATCTTATTAGTATAAATAGTGTCAATTAATTCTTATAAGCTATCCTTAACTGTACCATCTATGGAATCCCTTTTTTTATATACATTGTTCTTACCCAATGATGATACATTGTTTTGTTTCTATTTTAACAAGTATTCATTTTATTTCTCAGCTTTCACGTTTTTCCCTTGTCTTGCTTCTTCTCCATTAGACTAGTGTATGTAGCTGCCTCTCCTCTCCTCTATTTTTTCCTAGCATGTTTTAGAATTGGAACAGATGAAATACAGAGGTTGCAACACAGGGGTTGCTGATTGAATATTTCAATGTCTTTGATAAATATTTAAGGTTATGTTAGAAAAAAATATCTGAGTTGTGAGAAAACTTTTTCTTGACTTTGTGAATTCTTGTAACTTAAAGCAATGGATGATATATGAAGGCAATGCAGATTTAGTGAATTCATTTTTTATTGATGATGATGATGATGGAGATCTTCCATCTCCTCCTATGGATGAATTTCTCTTTGCAACTGAAATAGGTTCAATTGAACTTTCCAAGGTATTTACATCTCCTTATCCCTTTTCTTCTATTGATTTTTCGCATGTTAGTGTTACTTAGATACTAACTTCACTTTTTTTGGATGATACATAGTCCTTAGATGACATAGATGATGATGAAAGTGAATCTGAAGATGTAAATGAATTTAGGAATATGTATGCTACTGATGAGTTAGAGTCATTCGAGAGAAGAGACAATGAATACCCGCAACACAATGATTTTAGAGAAGATAACGCAAATGAGGGAAACATTGATTGACACTTGGTATGAAATTTGCAAATGCTGATGAATTTAGAGAGGCTTTAAAGGAATGGTCCATTTCTCAAGGGTTTAAATACACATGTATGAAAAATGAAAAAAAATGAAAAAGAAAAAGAATAAGAATAAGAATAAGAGCAATTTGTAAGGTGTCTAAAGATTGTCTCTTTCTAGTACACGCATCATTAGTTATGGGAGAGAGCACATTTCAGATTAAAACGTGGAAACCCAAGCATACATGTCCCAGACAAGCAACAAATAGCCTTATTAATTCCAATTACGTAGCAAAAAAATTTGTTGGAGGATTTTAGATCCAATCCAAAGGAACAAATGATTGGAATGAGAAATAGAGTGAATAAAATTATTGGTTATGATATCGGGATGTAGCGTCTGTAATGGGGGAAAAAAGGCAATGAAGACTATAAGTGGGGATCTTGTTCACAATTTGAAGCTTCTCGTGCTTATTGTGAAACTATTCTAAACATAAATCTTAGAAGCTTACTTAAGCATAGATTTTGTCTATACCACTTGCTTGAAAACTATAAGAAGCAATTTAAGGGAAAATTATAGTTTAAACATAAACACTGTTAGTTGAATTTGGATGAAAAATAAGTAGAGGGGGATAAATGATTATGAATCAAAGTACGAGGGGGTAAATGATAAAAAAATACTTCAATGGTTAAATGATTTAGGAACAAATCCCAATGGGGTTTATGAAATTTTCTCTATTTATTAATTAGAAAACCTATTTTAAAGAAAAATGAAATTTATACATTAAAATTTTTATATCATTTTCACACTATGATGCTTGGAAAAAAGTTAAAGGAATATATGTATTAAAAAAAAAGTTAAAGGAATATTATATTAGAATGTATGTTTTTCTTATTTTTTTATCTGGAAAAATATTATATGAAAAAAAAGTATACACAAATATCATTTATACCGTCGAAATATCGTTGACAATAAAAATCATTTTTTTGACGGAATGTAAGCAAACTATGACCTGTCTATATTTTTGACGAAATTTTTCTGTTACAAATTATGAAAATTCCATTGAAAAATTATTTTTCCACAGAATTTTCGACGAAATTCTTCCATTGGATAACACTTCGCTGAAAGGCAACGAAAATTGTTTTTCCGTTGAAAATTGCAACGGAATTTTTTGTTGTTGAAAATTCGACGGAAATTGTTAAATATTTTCTGTCAAAAACCTTATTTTTTTGTCAATAAATAAAGTCATTGCATAATATTAAAATAATAAATTCCGTTCAAATTTTCAACGGAAAATATTTTCGTCGAAAAATTCTGTCTCAATTTGCAACGAAATTTAACAACAATTTCGTCAGAACATTCCAATTCCGTTGACGTAGTATTTTCACCTGTCAATAGATGAAATTAGGCCACGCGAACATGCCTGGACGTAGCTTCCCTTTTAATTTTATAGAGTAGGGTTATATTGACAAACTTTTTTTTTACAAATTACACTATGTGTGACCGGTAATACTCTACTCAAGAGTGTATTACCGGTCAGACATAGTGTAGTTTGTAAGAGTTTGTAAATAAAAAGTTTGTAAATATAACCTTTCCCAATTTTATAATTCAAAAAAAGATAAGTACGGGTACTCTTTGGTAATTATCAATTAACATACAATTATACTAACTTTTTTGAAATATAAATGCAAGGAGTTATTTTTGTAATAAAATATACATGGGCTTAGTATTTTTCCTATGATAAGAGATAAAATTATCTACTGTAACCTCACACCAATGTTGTTTTGGAGTTTGGATTCATGTCATAAGAGAAAAATAACATTTCTAATATATTTTATATTTTTTTCTTCAAACCCCAAAATAAATTGTTGGAGATAATTTTATTTCTTGAATCAAGAAAATTCTTTTCTCAATATTAATAATCAATTATTACATTAAAAAAAATTCCCTAATATATCATTCTTTTCCTAGTTTACATTTTTTTAAGGAGACGTTTTATAGAGGAGAATTTATTTTATCCGAAAATCACGATTACTAGGAATGTGATGGGAAAATAAGATTTTCGGGAATGTGACCAAAAAGTTGTTTGATGGGCCAAAATTTTACCGGGAATATTGGGTGAAATTTACTGAATCCATGTTTGGTTGATTATAAAATATTACTGAGAATTTGGTGTGATATTACAAATATACTTCCAATTTGACATTTTCTTTTTGTCAAAGGGTTAAATCACTTTCTTGAAAAGAGGGCTATTTTTGTCAAAAATTTCACACCACTTTTTCTAATTTTCCAGGAATACAACAATACCACCCTCTGAGTGGTATTATTAACCGTAATTTTCATCCTTCATTTACATATAACATGGATTACCAGCTAAATCACTTTACTAGGTAATTTTTTTGAAAAGTGATACCAAACATGGTATTCTTAAAAATCCACCCTCACTTTCATGGGTATCCAAAAAAAACCACTACCAAACCCCCCCTAAAGCCTAAAAAGGATTTATGACACTATTCGTATGAAATCATATATTTGTATATTTAAGTTAATGATAAACTCTAATATATAATATCATATCGATCATTAAGTATTATAATACGTATGTATTTATAATTTTAAATTATATTTGAAACAATACATATATTATCACGTATCAACATTAACTCTAATATTTGGGTTTTATAAAGTTCGATATGATGGCGTTGCCTAGGGGTTTCAAAATGAGTCAACATAATATGACATGAATTTGACACGATACGAATACACACAACACAAATATAATATGGATTTTTATTCGTATCAGAATCTTTAACACGAACACGATACAAATTTTGTATTGGTTCACACGATACAATACACACAAACTATGGGTCAAAAACGATAATTGACAAAAAAAATATAGATCGAATTCGTGTTGATAGGATACGACGCACGACATGACATGAATTTTTTGAGTGTCATTTTTTCCAACACAAACATGACACGAATTTTTTTATGGGTCAACCAGAACATAAATTTTCACGTCGTGTCATAGGTCGACCTTCGTATTATATTCTGTTTTGACATCCCTGAAATTTGCCTTACACTAGAGCTTGTTTGGCATCTCTTTTTTTAAGTTAAAAGTTATTTTTAAGTTAAAGTTACAAAAAAGAACTTTAAAAATAAGGTTATAAGTTGTTTGATATTTATATAAAAAATTTAGTTTAAAAGTTGTTCATTTCAAAAAAAAAAAAAAAAAACACACACATTGCAATAAAAGTTGATAAACTTAAAAAAAGCCCCTCCTCCTATGAGCTTTTGGCTTTTGATTTTTTTCTTCGTTATAAAAAAAATACATTTTATTGTAAAAGATTTTGTACAAATGTGTTTGGTCTATCTTTTACTTATAAGAAGAAGATAAGCTTAAAAAAACACCTCTCAAACAGGCACTGAGAGGGATAACTCTGTGACATTGATTGTACTACCACGAATTTATATATAATTTATCAAAATGCCACGGGATTGAAATATTTTTTAAATTGCCACGACATCATAGTTGCTGAGGTATCTAGCAACTATGAATAAGACACTCATGACGTCTCCAATGACTGAGGCTTGGTGGAGCCAAGTGAACCAAAGTCGCTTCCCTCTACAGCGACTATACCCTAGTAAATCTGCCTCCTCCCTAGCCGCGTACAGAGTTCAGAATGGTGCAAAGTTGCATATAAAGTTTTGAATACCAAGTGTGTGAACACCTTATTCTAGAATACTCAAGGACGATTCTCTTCTCTAGTAAGGTTAAAACTGAAGATGGTCCACATCCAATTCAAATCTCTTATAAATTAGAGTAAATATCTTTTTTGGTTCTCAGCAAATTTTATGAACCGATATAGTCCCTAGCAAATAAAAAGGTCTATTGTGGTCCTTAAGAAATTCAAAATGCACTACTAAAAAAAGCTCTATTATCGACGGAATTTATCAACGAAAAATATTCCATCCAAAATAGTAACGAAATTTTTGACGAAAATTCAATTCCGTTGGAAATAGAGACGGAAAAAATTTCCGTTGAATTTTGAGACGGAAATTTCCAACGGAAAATAAATTCCGTCAAAAATTTTAACGGAAATTAAATTTCGTTGAAATTTTCTGTCAAAAATTTATCACATAATTATTTTTAATCGAAAAATAGCGACGGACAACAAATTCTGTTGATAATTACAACGGAATAATATTCCGTTTAAAATTTCAACGGAAATTTTCCGTTGAAAATTGCAACGGCATAGTTTTCCGTTGAAAATTGCAACGGAATTTTGGTCCGTTGAAACTTTCAACGGAATTTTGGTCTTTTTCCGTCGAAAATTTCAACGGAGTTTTTTTCCGTTGATAATTTTCAAATCATCACAACCATTATCAAAAACTCTAAATTTCTTTTAGGAAAGTATGCTGTCATTTATAATTGTTTATGGTGTTGTGCATATATATTGAAACATTTACATGAGAATGCAAGTAGTGACTATCCACGTCTGGAAGTGTTGAAGAAGTGGGTGAAGTTATAAGTATACTAAAATGATGCTCGGATGTACTCACATGATAAAGGATGTGAAACTACGTAAATATTTTGCTAACAAATCTCTGTAATCTTTATTATACTCAGATCAATATCATATATGTTGATAATTGCATATCACTCATGTTGTGTTTGTTTTCGTTGATTGCATTTTTTATATTGTTTAAGTTTACTATTGATGGCTTCCAGCAGGTCTGTGCTTAGGAGGTTTTGTCCCTCATCTTGCAATGGCGTGTGTGTCATTTATACGATCAATTCTTTCAAGGCTTGTTTCAATAAAGATTAAAGAGATTTGTTAGCAACATATTTACGTATTTTCATATCCATTATCATTTGAGTACATCTTAGTATCATTTTTGCATACTCATAACTTCACCCACTCTTTCAACACTTGTAGTTGTGGATAGTCATGACTACTTGCATTCTCATGTGAATGTTTCAATATGTATGCACAATAACATAAACAATTATGAATGATAGCATTCTTGCACAAAAGAAATTTATGGCTTTTCATAATGCTTGTGATTACTTGAAGAGCAAAATGAAGGAGAAAAATTCAGTCAAAATTACTTTATGGAAAAAAAAGTCCATTGAAATTTTCAACGGAAAATAATTCCGTTGAAATTTTTGACGGAAAAAGTCCAAAATTCCGTTGGAATTTTCAACGGAAAATTATTCCGTTGCAATTTTCGACGGAAAAAGTCCAAAATTCCGTTGGAATTTTAAACAGAAAATTATTCCGTTGCAATTTTAAACGGAAATAATTCTGTTGAAATTTTCGACGGAAAAGGTTCAAAATTCCGTTGGAATTTTCAACGGAGAATTATTCCGTTGCAATTTTCGACGGAAAAAGTCCAAAATTCCATTGGAATTTTCAACGAAAAATTATTCTGTTGCAATTTTCAACGAAAATAATTCCGTTGTAATTTTTTACGGAAAAAATTCCGTTGCAATATTCGATGAAAAAAACCAAAAGCCTTTGAAATTTTCAACACTAATAAGTTTATATATTTTATTATCTAATTGCAATTTAATTTATATATTTTTAATTAATAATAATACAAATAAACAAAAGAAAATCACTTTTGGGCTTAGGCCCGTTTCCTTGACGGGTTCGGGTGACCCGAACTTTCCTCTTCTAAACTCCCAATTACTCTAAAACCCTAGACTCACCAGTAGAAGAAGAAGCCGTTATTATTCTTCTTCTTATGAGCATTGACAACCTCGTATGCACGGACACACAATTTTTTTAAAAATTTGCGTGTCGGACGCGTGTCCGACACGTGGTCAACATTTGGGGACACGCGGTCAACTCTCCGACACGTTCCGAGACGCGGTCAATATTTGGGGACACGCAGTCAACATTTGGGGAAACGAAAAATTATTTATGTTTATATTTATGTTATGAAATTTATATATTTGATTGGTTATATGACTTATTATGGACTCTTATATGTATTAAATATAAAAGTGTGTCCCAACGTGTCGAAATATCATATTTTTTAGAATTAATGTGTCGGTGTGTCGTGTCGTGTCCCGTGTCCGTGTCCGTGCATCATAGTTGACAACTTCTATTTTTGCAAGGATTCCATTCATATCTCATTTATCTTAGGACTAACGGTTTGCCGTATTTAATAATCTAATTGGCAACTCATTATTAACATCAACAATTACATAGTAAATGACTTATTCCTAATAGTATAATTAATTACTGCTATTTACATTAACTATTAAAAGACTCATCGTAATATAATTAATTTGTGTTTTCAAAAAGTTTACATGGCATTTGAAATGAAGTTTAATTTTAAAATAAGAAATTTAATTTACAAAAATTTAAAACTAATTTAAAGGATATATACGAATTTGTTTGATTGGATATCAAATTAATAAAATTATTTTTTATAATATCTAAATATTTCCTTAAAAAAATATAATTTCATAATTTAATTTTAAATATTGAAATTTGAAACCTTTCAAATTGAAAAAGAGAAATACTTTTTAAAGGAAAAATCAAATGCATTAAAATCAAATTTGAAACCTAATGAGTTTCCCCTTTTCCCACTTCCCTCCCAAAGTTTCCCACTTCCCTCCCAAATACTCAGGGTCTCCCTTTGTTTGCTTTGAAAATCTTTTAGGCCCACAAAATCAAACTATGAAATTTTTTTTTTAAATAGTAAAAAGATGGAATGAGGAAGGGTTTAGGGCAAAGAAGAAATAGTTTGGTTTCCTCAGATCTCAAAAACAGAGACGAAAGAAGAATGAATGGAAGACGATGAGATAACAGAGGGGTCATTCCCTGCTGTTCGAGTTGATGAAGTGAGACGATGAAAGATCTGGAAGATTCTCAGCAACCAGATCGGGCATATTTATTCTGCGAAGCTCGTCCATCTGAGAAGCTTATTGTTTTATTTTTGGACTCAACTGGTCACCGATGAGGTGAGACACTCAACGTAGTCCATCAAAATAGAGAGCTTATTGTTTTTTCTTTGGACTCAGCTGACATTTATTCTTATTTTTCTTTTTACTTCTGATTTTTCTTATAGTTTGTTTCACCACTACGGTTTGTGCATATTTATTCTGAGAAGCTCGTCCATCTTCCCCATTGCTACTTTGTAAATGATTACAAACAGGTTTTTTTTAACTCAGAAGGGAGAACTTTTTGGATTCAATTCATTGATTCGTGTGTTGTTTGTTGTGTATTTAGATGCATGGCATTGATTTTATTCTTGTGCTGCATAATTTGTTTGCTCAGAAAAATCAGGACGTTTTATATCCAAAATGCCAGCACAAACGATCATACTATGGTTTACCTGAAGATAAATTTTTATTTGCATGCTTCAATCAACTGTACAAGATGGATCCCGAAATCTTTAATACATGGTAATGTCAGCATTCTCTTTATCGCTTGGCTAGATAAAAAATGATTGCTCAACTATTTCTTTTCATGTCTTTCATAAAAAACCAAGCTTTATCCCACTTGTCAGGGTTGGCTGCATGGATCAATAACACTATTGTGCTATATCAAAAGAGAAATTCTTGTATAGATACTGTCTGTGTACTAAACCAATCAATAATTGGGAAATTATCACTTTAAATGTAAAATAATTGTGTGGCACAAGAATTTATGTAATAATTTAATATAAAATGATGTGTTAATTGTTAAATTGTTTAGTCTCCACAACTTGTGTGGATGAGGTCTAAGAATTTCTCCTATTTGAAACCATCTTTTTCATGTATTCTATTTTTCCCCAAAATTCGGCATTTTCATATTTACATGTCTGCCTATGGTTGTCTGCTCTTAGGTGCAATATTCTTAAACGAGTACCCAATAGTGCACTTTGGCTCGTGAGATTTCCTGCAGCAGGTGAAATAAGACTGAGGGCATGTACGTGGGTTTGTTTAATGACCTGCTTTTGTAAAAGTTATGTGATTGGTGTTGTCTGGTTCATTTTTATTATTGCTCCAATGGGCATTGGGCATTGGCCTTGCGGATGCTCATGGCACCTTTTACTATCTCTTTTTTTATTTTATTTGCTGCATAATTGTAGTACTTAGTGTAGCAGCTTTTGGTGAAAAATTTTCCTCCATTTTGGTCCTCCTTTCTGATTAGTGGACTTCCTTTAGATGCTGCTGCACAAGGGGTATGGCCAAATCAGATTTTTTCACTGATGTTGCAATGAAGAATGAACACATAAGGCGAAGTGCTCTAGCAGACTTATTTCTTGACACGTAATTTCATCTCTACTTTTTGTCTCGCTTCTTTACATTTGCTGATTCTCCCTCCCCCTTATTTTTCTGTTGTAGTTTTAGTCGTTTACTTTATTTTTTTACCTTTTAATATCCTGGTTATGTTTTCTTTTAGGCCTTTATGCCATGCACATACAACAGGAACAGATATATTATGGGCAGGTTTGCCGATGGTGACTCTTCCTCTTGAGAAAATGGCTACTAGAGTTGCTGGGTCACTGAGGAGAAACTAGCTTTTTGCAAGGGAATCAGAGCTGGTGTGGGCATCAATTACAAAACAGAGGACTATGTTACGAGGGTAAAGGAAGAAACCGGTGGTCAAGGTATTATTATATATAGGAAGCACGATGTAATTTCTCAGAATACCTCAGTGTTAAACAATATATTTAGTACACCTTGATGTGTGTTTTTACTGGTTGTATAGAGAAGCATGATGTATTATTGTGATTGATGTGTGGTGGCAGGTGTTGATGTTATTCTCGATTGTATGGGAGCATCCTACTATCAAAGAAATCTTGACAGCTTAAATTTTGATGGAAGGCTTTTTATTATCGGTTTTCAAGAAAGAGGGAGGGGGTAGATCTCCGCTCTTTACTTGCCAAGCGTCTTACTGTGGTAGTCTTTGAAAATCTTTGTACTTGGCAGCTATATATAACACTATGAGATGGTGTAAATATCTGTGTAGAACTACTGCCCTTGGGTTCCAAAATATTGCTATTATTTTTGGTTCTTACCTGAAGTTTTTTAAGATCTTGACCCTTATACGCTTGATTATTTTATAGCATAATCATTTCAGGTATTAATGTGCAAGCTTTGAATCCTATCAGATACACGTTTACTTCAAAAGGTAAAACACATAAAAATCAATAATTTAAACCATTATATCATCATTTTTATGTTTTCTGGATTTTTTTTATAAATTTCTACTTCTATGTATTTTTTTATCAGCATTATTTTTTTTCTTCTATTTATGTTTTCTGGGTTTTTTTTTATAAATTTGCTCTAAATATAGATTGTCTTTTTTATATATATATATAACCTTATACATAGATAGATAAGTAGCGTTATAGATATAGATACGCATATATACGTAGACTTTTTTTTTATATATATTTTACTTTTTTGTTAATAATACTTTAGCTTCAAATAGCTACACGCATATAATAGTTTTTATAGTTAGATTTTTTTGTTGTTGTAATTTATTTATTTTTTGGTGTAATAGAGAAATATTTGTAAAACTAGTTTGTATTTTTTATTATATGTAATTTTTTTTAATAAAGTTGTCATATCTTTTGTCCAAAGAAAAAGTTTAATGGCTGGTTATTCCGTTGGTTGAGAAAATCGATTCCAAATCATGCAGATGGATATAATGCCCCCATATCCGTAGGCAGTTTTCAAGATGACGTCAGTATTTATGCTGGCAGTTTAAAATGCCATCAATATTTGTTGAATTAAAATTCATATGAATTTAATTATTTTTTTTAAATTAAAAATATTTTTTTGACGGAATTCTATGAACATTCCGTTGTAAACTGTTAAGAATTTTCAACGGAATTCAATTCCGTTGAAATTTTCAACGGAGTTATAGATAAATTCCGTTGCAAGCTGTTACATAACTTTTGGGTGAAACTTTTTCCTGTTGAAATTTACAATGGAATATTTTGACAGAATTATTTTCCGTTGAAATTATAGACGGAATTGTAGATAAATTCCGTTGAATTTTACAACGGAATTTTCTCACGGAGATTTTTTCTGTTGCAATTATCGATGGAATTATAGTTAAATTACGTAAAAAATTATGACAGAATTTTCAACGGAAATTAATTTCGTCAAAAATTTCAACGAAAATTTTGTTAAATTCTGTTGTAAATGGAGACAAAATTTTTTGACGGATATATTTCCGTTGAAATTTTCGACGGAATTTATTATTTTAATATTATTTCATGACTTTATTTATTGACGGAAAGGTAAGGCTTCCAACGGAATACATTCCGGAATTTTTCAACGGAAAAATATTCCGTTGTAAATTGCAACGGAAAATAAAATTCCGTTGCCTTTCGACGAAGGATTATCCAACAGCAGAATTCCGTCGAAAATTCCGTTGAAAAATGATTTTTCAAGGGAATTTTCATAATTTTCAACAGAAAAATTCTGTTGAAAATATTAATATTTCTAGTAGTGGTTGGAGAAAAAGTTTATTTAAACATATTTGCATGTGGTAATTGTTAGGAAATTATATTTTCTAATAATTATTGTGGGTCACATATTATATTAATAATTATATTGTGTTATTTATATATATTGGGTAAATTAAAGTGATCAGTTAAATATTTCCAAATAGATTCCTAAGTGAGTATGGGCTGAATGAGTGGATACTGCTGTTGGGCCAACTAGGTATAATGAGAGCTTATTGACCCAACAATAAAGATAAAAACACTATATAAGGGTTATGGTCCCCAATACGTAAAAATGAACAACCCTAGTTTCTCTTCTTCCCCATCAAGAGAGAGACGGCACACTAAAGAATTCGGTTTTAAGGTGATTTGAATGAGGAAGACTACAAACCCCAAGAGACAAGATCAAAGTTATTCCGCTGCAATGGAGACAGGTATTCCTCCACCTTTATGTTGTTCTTATTTTTCTTTATGATTTGGTATGATGAATCTTGGCTTGTAGGTGATAGTTATCACCATAAAGTTTAGAGGAATTAAAAATTCCAACAATTGGTATCAGAGCCATCGTCATATTGAATTATGAGGAAATTAAGTTTTGTGATTTTTATATATGATTAATCATGAAAAGTTTTGCTTTATTGTCTTTTGGCATAAAGTTTATTATTTTTTGAACGTGGGTTCCATCTTATGTATTTTGTATTAGCTATGTAGTGTTATTTTTGTTCCCTGACGGTGATTTTTTGGTTTTGGAACAAAAGCTACATTTTTTAGAAAAAACTAGGATTCACAGTTTAATAAGGGTTTATTATTTAAATTTTGAATCTGTGAATAGATGGAATGTTTGAAAGAATTTTGGCTTTATAATCGATGAGGTTTTGTTGTTTGAATTTTTTGAATAAACAATGAATTCTCTTAGAAAATTTTGGACTTACGGTTTGAAAGAAATCAAGTGTTTAAGGTCTTTGGTTTTGGGGTTTTCCTTATATTTGATATTCTTTGTTAAAAGCTAAATATAATTTTTTTTTGGGTATTATGCATCATTTTCAAGCTTTCATTTGAAAAGGCTTACATGTGCGACGATTGTGCATTAATTTTTAAGCCTTATAATGAAAAGGTATTTATTGTATGCATCATTTTCAAGCATTCATTTGAAAAGGCTTACATGTGCGTTGTTTCTGCATCATTTTTTAAGCCTTATAATGAAAAGATATTTATTGTTAATGGTATAATGATATAGTATGTATGTATATACATTGAGGATTGATAAAGACTAATTTTCTTTATTGTTGTTATTTTATTTTTAAATGGGTTTATTATCCCTAAAGGTTTCTATTTGAAATTAAATATGATAGATTTGTTAGCCGCCACAGTGGCCAAATTTATAAAGGTTAATTTGATTTCAAATAGGTTGGTCATATAAATATATTTTATTTATGCAAATAATAATCGGCCCACAGGAAGGTTATTGTTTGGCCAAATAACATATGTTGTGTGATCATGTGTGTGTTTATTGCTTATGCGGATAGTGATCGGCCCACAGGAAGGTTATTATTTGGCCAAGTAACAAACATACCTCTGGTAATAAATATATGACAATTATCAAGAATTCTCCATGTAATTCATAGTCGGCCCACAGGAAGGCTATGATTTGACAGGACTTATTGTCTTTGGTTTTGGGGTTTTCCTTATATTTGATATTCTTTGTTAAAAGCTAAATATAATTTTTTTTTGGGTATTATGCATCATTTTCAAGCTTTCATTTGAAAAGGCTTACATGTGCGTCGATTGTGCATTAATTTTTAAGCCTTATAATGAAAAGGTATTTATTGTATGCATCATTTTCAAGCATTCATTTGAAAAGGCTTACATGTGCGTTGTTTCTGCATCATTTTTTAAGCCTTATAATGAAAAGATATTTATTGTTAATGGTATAATGATATAGTATGTATGTATATACATTGAGGATTGATAAAGACTAATTTTCTTTATTGTTGTTATTTTATTTTTAAATGGGTTTATTATCCCTAAATGTTTCTATTTGAAATTAAATATGATAGATTTGTTAGCCGCCACAGTGGCCAAATTTATAAAGGTTAATTTGATTTCAAATAGGTTGGTCATATAAATATATTTTATTTATGCAAATAATAATCGGCCCACAGGAAGGTTATTGTTTGGCCAAATAACATATGTTGTGTGATCATGTGTGTGTTTATTGCTTATGCGGATAGTGATCGGCCCACAGGAAGGTTATTATTTGGCCAAGTAACAAACATACCTCTGGTAATAAATATATGACAATTATCAAGAATTCTCCATGTAATTCATAGTCGGCCCACAGGAAGGCTATGATTTGACAGGACTTATTGTCAATGTTTGATTACTACATTAAGAGTACCACTTACAAGTTGATATTTTTGTCCACAGACTAAATATTAATGTTGTGCTAGGTATCTTATAATAAACTCATTTTACTTCGGATTATTTGTATGTTATCTTTTTTGTTCTCTGTATAGTTTCTACTACCGCTGCCAATTATGTTGCTCAAATGAATATGCTTCCAATGCTTAATGGGGCAAATTTCAAGCTGTGGAAAGAGAATGTGGAAATTTTTCTCGGCTGCATGGATCTCGACAATGCGCTAAGGACTGAGAAACCCACTTCTACTCAGGAAAATCCAAACACTGATAAAATTGAGAAGTGGGAACGCTCAAATCGCATGTGTCTGGTGATCATGAAACGTTTCGTTCCGGAGGCGTTTAGGGGCTCGATTGTTGAGACTACTAATGCCAAGTTGTTTCTTAAGGAACTCGAGCAATACTTTGCTCGAAATGAAAAGGCTAAAATTGGTCAAACCTTGTCCAAACTCATAAACATGAGGTATAAAGGAAAGGGAAACATAAGGGAGTACATTATGGAAATGTCTAATCTTGCTGGAAAACTAAAGGCATTAAAGTTAGAGCTGCCCTCTGAGATGCTCATGTACTTAGTTATTATCTCTCTTCTTGTACAATACGGTCAATTTGTGGTGAGTTATAACACTCAAAAGGAAAAATGGACTCTTAATGAGCTCATTTCTCACTGCGTGCAAGAGGAAGAGAGGTTACAGCGAGAGAAGACTGATAGTGCTCACTCTGCATCAACCTCTCAAGACAAGAAGAGAAAGAGAGCTAAGGATAATGCAGATGCTTTGCCAAAGAAGCAAAAGAAGCAGGATCAGGAATTCACCTGCTTCTTTTGTAAGAAATCTGGACACATGAGTGTTCCAAATACAAGGCATGGCGCGAAAAGAAGGGTATGACTCTCACTTTAGTTTGTTTTGAAATTAATTTAGCTACTGTACCTATTGATACTTGGTGGGTAGATTCTGGTGCTACTACTCACATTAGTATGTCTATGCAGGGTTGCCTTTGGAGCCGACCGCCAAGTGATGTTGAGAGATACATCTTTGTGGGCGATGGCAAAAAGGTTGCAGTTCAAGCTATTGGGAATTTTAGATTATTGTTAAAAACTGGTGTTTATTTGGATTTGATTGAGACATTTGTTGCACCGTCATTTAGATGGAATTTAATTTCTATTTCTAGTTTGGAAAAATCTGGTTATTCTTGTTCATTTGGAAATAATAAATTTTGTCTTTCGCTTAATTCAAATATTGTTGGTACTGGTTCTTTGATTGATAATCTTTACATGCTTGATACTGTTTCTACTGATAATGAAATATTGCACTCGAGTGCAAATGGTACAAAGCGAAAGTTAAAAGAGAATTCTGCCATTCTATGGCACAAGCGTTTAGGTCATATCTCTAAACAGAGAATTCAGAGGCTTGTGACTGATGGAATTCTTGAACCCCTTGATCTGGATGATTTTGAGGTGTGCATTGAATGCATAAAGGGGAAACAGACAAACATAAGGAAAATAGGTTCCAACAGAGCTTCAGACGTCTTAGAATTGATTCATACGGATATTTGTGGACCATTTCCTATAGCCTCTTGGAATGGTCAACAATATTTTATCACATTCATAGACGACTATTCAAGATTTGGATACCTATATTTGATTAGAGAGAAGTCACAATCATTGGATGCGTTCAAAGAATTTAAAGCTGAAGTTGAACTTCAGTTAGGCAAGAAAATTAAGGCCATTAGATCTGATTGTGGTGGTGAATACTATGGTAGATCTGAAGGATCAGGTGAACAACGTCCAGGGCCCTTTGCGATCTTCCTAAAGGAGTGTGGAATCGTCCCGCAATACACAATGCCAGGTAAACCTAGCATGAATGGTGTTGCGGAAAGGCGAAACCAGACTCTTAAAGACATGGTGAGGAGTATGCTTAGTCATTCTTCATTGCCAGAATCACTTTGGGGAGAAGCACTAAAGACTGCAGTTTATATCCTTAATAGGGTTCCCAGCAAAGCAGTGACAAAAACCCCTTATGAGCTATGGAATGGAAAGAAACCTAGCATAAGGCATTTACACATTTGGGGTTGTCCAGCAGAAGCAAGGCCTTATAGGCCAAATGAAAGAAAGTTGGACTCAAGAACAATCAGCTGCTATTTTGTTGGATATGTTGAACGCTCTTGGGGCTTTAAGTTTTATAATCCCACTACAAGATCCTTTTTGGAGACGGGAAATGCCAGATTCCTTGAGGATGTTGAGTTTGGGGGGGAAGATAAAATAAGGAATGTTGTCTTTGATGAGGAAGAAAATAATATTTCTCTTCCTAATATTGTCATCATTCAAGATGCAATTACAGAACTAGCAATTAATGATCAGGTCCCTGCTCATGACATTGTTATGGAACAGGCTTTGGTCCCTGACATTGTTTTGGGTCAAGACAATAATGAATCACCCCCTATGCCACCTATAGAACAAACTCAACAAACTCAAGAAGTGTCATTAAGGAGATCCACTAGGGAAAGGAGAAATGGAATTCCGGATGATTATATTGTGTTTCTTCAAGAGCATGAAAATATTTTAATCTTGAAGGAAGATGATCCAATCAACTTCCAACAAGTCTTAGAAAGCTCTAATGCTCATAAATGGATTGATGCCATGAAAGATGAGATGCAATCTATGAAAGACAACGACGTTTGGGATCTTATTGAGTTGCCTAAAGGTGCGAAACCCATTGGTTGTAAATGGATATTTAAAACCAAAAGGGATTCAAATGGCAACATCGAAAGATATAAGGCACGTCTAGTTGCTAGAGGTTTCACTCAGAAAGAAGACATAGACTATAAAGAGACTTTCTCTCCGATTTCTACGAAGGACTCCTTTAAGACAATAATGGCGCTTGTGGCTCGTTTGGATTTGGAGCTACATCAGATGGACGTAAAGACATCGTTTCTCAATGGCAACATTGATGAGACAATTTATATGGTGCAACCAGAAAACTTTGTATTGGGAGATTCAAAGTCCATGGTTTGCAAATTGAAAAAGTCCATCTATGGCCTTAAGCAAGCTTCTCGTCAATGGTACCACAAATTCCATCAGGTTATTATCTCTTATGGCTTTGAGGTGAACTTAGTGGAAGATTGTGTGTATCACAAGTTCAGTGGGAGTAAATTCATATTCCTGATACTATATGTTGATGATATCTTACTTGCCAGTAGCGATATAGGCTTATTGCATGAAACCAAGAAACTTCTCAGTAAAGATTTTGAGATGAAGGACCTTGGTGATGCATCTTTTGTCTTAGGAATACAGATACTTCGAGATCGCGCTCAAGATATCCTACGGTTATCACAAAAGGCCTACATTGAAAAGATTTTGGATAGATTTGGCATGAAGGATTGTACGTCAGGAGATACGCCCATATCTAGAGGAGACAAGTTTAGTCTCGCCCAATGCTCTAAAGGTAAGCTTGAGATGATAGAAATGACAAAGGTACCTTATGCTTCGGCAGTAGGAAGCCTTGTGTATGCCCAGGTTTGTACTCGCCCTGATATAGCATTTATAGTGGGAGTGTTAGGAAGATACTTGAGCAATCCAGGAATGGATCATTGGAAAGCAGCCAAGAGGGTTATGCGGTATTTAAAGAGAACTAAAGATTATATGCTTACATATCGGAGGTCAGATGAATTGGAGATCGTCGGATATACTGACTCTGATTTTGCTGGATGCCAAGATAGTAAAAGATCCACGTCAGGTTATGTCTACATGTTGGCTGGAGGAGCTATTTCTTGGAAGAGTGTTAAACAGACACTCGTAGCTTCCTCTACTATGGCCGCTGAATTTGTAGCTTGTTTTGAGGCATCCAACCATGGGGTATGGCTGCGAAACTTTGTCACAGGGCTGCATATAGTGAGTGGTGTTGAAAGGTCACTGAAGATTTATTGTGACAATAGGTCAGCAGTGTTGTACTCCAACAACAACAGAAGCTCTTCAAAATCGAAGCACATCGATATAAAGTTTCTGGTTGTTAAAGAAAGAGTTCAGAGTGGTCAGATTTCCATAGAACACATAGGGACGAACTCCATGCTTGCGGATCCGCTTACTAAAGGCTTAGTGCCTAAGGTCTTTCATGAGCATACTGCTCATAAGGGTGTTGTTTTGTTCGATGACACTACGGTTTAGTGGGAGTTCTTTATGTTGGTGTTCTATGTAAATAAATAAATGAAATATTCTTATGTTTGTTTTCTGCAGAATAAAGAATTCAATGATATTTTCCCTCTGAATGTATTATATTTTGTGCTTGTGTTTCTGCTTTGTGTATGCAGAAAATTTAGGATTGATCTCATAAAGATTAAAGTATGACCAGTTGGAAATAGGCATGGTAAGATCACATTGCATGTAATTTCCATGCCACTCATCCATACTTGATCTATGTTATTGAATATATTGGTGCGATGACCATGGAAGGTTTAGTTACGCTTGAAAGTGACAAAAGCCGCAATGATCTCATATTGATATAGGAGGTGGACCAGATTGTATCTAAGTAGGAATCTAAAGAAAAATAGCATACAGTTGCGCACTAAAGATATACGATATAATTATCTCAAGTTAATATGTGGCCCAAGTGGGAGATTGTTAGGAAATTATATTTTCTAATAATTATTGTGGGTCACATATTATATTAATAATTATATTGTGCTATTTATATATATTGGGTAAATTAAAGTGATCAGTTAAATATTCCCAAATAGATTCCTAAGTGAGTATGGGCTGAATAAGTGGATACCGATGTTGGGCCAACTAGGTATAATGAGAGCTTATTGGCCCAACAATAAAGATAAAAACACTATATAAGGGTTATGGTCCCCAATACGTAAAAATGAACAACCCTAGTTTCTCTTCCCCATCAAGAGAGAGACGGCACACTAAGGAATTCGATTTTAGGGTAATTTGACTGAGGAAGACTACAAACCCCAAGAGACAAGATCAAAGTTATTCCACTGCAATGGAGACAGGTATTCCTCCACCTTTATGTTGTTCTTATTTTTCTTTATGATTTGGTATGATGGATCTTAGCTTGTAGGTGATAGTTATCATCATAAAATTTAGAGGAATTAAAAATTCCAACAGTAATAAACCACAATGTGCTTTTGTTGTATAACATATGCTACAGGAATAACTAAATTAAAACTGGAGAGCATTGACTATTAAATCATATATCTTCTTGACTAAAGGGCTGCTAACTATTAATTAAAGGCAAGAAGATAATACAAATGCACATGGTGGTGTGAGCACAGGGATTTTCTATTATTGTCCCGTTATATATATGTTTATTATTTCACCGGGCATGCGCTATCTTTCCTAAAACAAGTTGGGTACAATATTTTAAAAGAGAAGACATAGAGCTTTACATATTAACAAACAAATAAATATACATTCTTTTCTTTTGAACCTCATCCCAAGAAATGGGTAACTTATTATCATATATTCATAGGACAATTTAAATTATGTTCTTGCAAGGATAATTCGATAATATCCTTTTTTCCAATAAGCTCCTATCAACTGATAAAAATCAAAATAAATTCTAAAAGAATTTTTTAAAAAAAAAAATTCGTACTTTGAAAATATTACTTGTGTAATTGTAAGTTTTCATATTTTTCTCTTTATATATATGGCCGTATATATTTATTTTAATACATTGATGTAAAATTTTAAAATAATTATTTATATTTTCCCCCAATCTTCTTTTTTGGATCAGGTAGTGAACATGAATGCCATAGAAAGTCAATTAAATTGGAGATAAAGCACTTAATAATGTTATTTAAAAAAGAACCAACAAGTAAAGATCCTGTCATGAGTGAAGCCATGGATCCAAAATTCCCAGGGATAACCCATGGGATGGCACTACTCACTTCATAATGATCACTGATTATCTTTTTCGCGGCTAGATTTCTGAAGAATCTCTACAACTTTGCTCATGGTGGGCCTCTTGTCCTTCTCTTTCTCCACACATTGCAAAGCCACTCTCGCCAAAGCTTCCATCTTACTTTCCTCGTAACCTCCTTGTATCGTGCGGTCTAAGATTTCATTAACCCATGCCGAACCTTTATTCTGTTTCTCTTTCAGCCACGTGACCAGGCTGAGACGCTGCCTCTCTAATCCATAAGAGGTATGAATGTCCATTGTTGCGCTCTTTCCCGTGACCATTTCCAAGATAACAATCCCGTAGCTATAAACATCAACTTTGGAGGTGATTGGTTGATTTAAAACCCACTCAGGAGCCATGTAACCTCTGGTTCCTCGTATCCTTGAAAAACTAGAGTATTTAGTTTCATTTCTGCTCCGCAGCTTTGACAGCCCAAAATCTGCAACCTTTGGCTGATAATTAGAATCAAGAAGTATGTTGTGGGGCTTTACATCACAGTGCAGAATCCACTCCAAGCACTCCTCATGGATATAAGCAAGACCTTTTGCCATGCCTAAGGCAATGTCAAACCTTTTTGTCCAATCCAATCTATCAGATTTGATATTTTCTGCTAGAGATCCATGCTCCATGTACTCGTACACAAGTAGCCTGTGTTTTCCCTCAGCACAATATCCCCACATCTCAATCAAGTTCATGTGGTTAAGCCTTCCGATGATGCTTACTTCCGCGAGGAAATCTTCTTCTCCTTGATTAGCTTCCTTCAGTCTCTTTACTGCTGCGACTCGTTGATCAGACAAGACACCTTTGTATACAATCCCTCCTCCACCCCTTCCGATCTCTTTACTAAAACCTTCGGTGGCTTCTTTCAGCTCAGAATAACTGAATTTTCTAAAGCCAGCTAACGCCAGACTATAGTCTCGTGCAGCGGCAGAATATTGCCCTGTTCTTAACAAAAAATACCAAACCACAAATACGCCCAAAATTTCGAGTACCCCCACTCCGGCTACAAACCAGAGCATGAACTTAACATATATGTTTCCATGGTCTATGGCATACGCTCTTTCGAGTTGTTTTATTTTTGAATTCGGGGAACAAGAAAGACTGTACTCATCTACGGACTCCTCGTCATAAGAATATGAACTGCTTGCTGGCAGTCTCAAGTACAGATCACCATTAAAATCTGGTGTACGATACCCATTCTGCAACTTCAACTTCGGATAACAGGTATAAGTGCCAGTACCATATTCATAGCTATACTGGATGCCTTTACAGTCGCACAATTGCAGGCATAACTCCTTACACTGATCAAGTGTGAAATTTGTCATGTACCCGGAGTCATAGCCATATAACTCCACGTTGGTTATAGTTAGAAAGCGAGACTCGGTTTTGTTGCAAGTAAAAGAGAATTTTGGTTCACACCCATATGCCCAATCGCCATCATTCGTCATCTTATAGCCTGGAAGACAAGTGCATTTGATACCAGAAATAGCATTATATAAGCACAAACTGTTTGGGCCACAGATGCCATGAATCCTGCATGGTCTTGACGTGGATTGCCATGTAATAGACCATTTCTCTCCTCCGTGTCTCCGACTGTAAACACGGATATTTCCATCATAATCAACAGTGACTCTTCTTTGGATCACGGTCCCATAATCAGATGTCATAAAGGTGAGTTCATCTGATGAACTAAAATTGCCAAGGCTATCCATCACTGCAACTCTACTGTTGTTGTAAACAGCCCTATTAGCCTGCCAAGAGAGCAGCCAAGGATCTGGCCAGTAAAGGGCTGAAACTTCAGGACCATCATAGAGAAGACGAAGAATATTATCACTGTCGAAAAACAGTGAATAGAAACCCGAGGACTTGTTAGTGTCACTTCTTGAAGAGACTAGTTTTGCATATCTGGTGAACACTTGTTGTGGAACAAGTGTATCTGTAGGGAAATCAAAGCTTTGCCACAGGATGACACCATCACCATCACCCTCCCCGACACGCAGAACAAGGTTACCAACATCGTCAAGAGACAGATGTACGGAGGACGATGAAACAGTATTTGTGGACCAAACGAGGGATCCATCTGCATCCATTAAGGCGAGATTACCATTGTCAAGTAGGGAAAGCTTTGAACCCTTCCCGTTGACAGGCTGGTCACGGTTTGCCATCCATACCGCCGTAGCGTTTTGGGTTTGGTCATTGGATTCGGAAAACCAAATGGCAAAGGAATAGGCATTGTCACCAACAGCATAGAAGCCAGCAGAGAACATGCCATTTGGTGAGAGCATGACATCTTCTGGTTCCTCCACTGAGAGGGATGAACCTTGACTGATAGTATCCACTGCTGAAGATGAAAGCTGTAGACACAAAACAAAATGGAAGAGGAACAACCATAAGGTCGATATAATACCCATGGAATCTCTTAAACATGCAATATCTAATTTTGCAAGCTAGCATGATCCCACATGTAACTCACACTGTCAGCATCAGTATAAATACTGTACAAATGTCTTCTTTGAGAATTGCCTACAAATTAAAGTTGCGTTTCATATAAATTACTACTCCATGCATGCGTTGACCATACCTAAACATATAAACTAGGCTTCGATGTTCTGTCACTTACAAAGTACTACTTTGCTTCTGCAAGACTGTTTGTTTAAAGGAATTTTGTTTGACAAGCACTTTTTTGTTTTGTTGGTTTGCGTTGACATGGACTTTGTTTTATCGATTATCATCTTTTATAATTATCTTCTTCTTTTTTTGTGAGGATTATAATTATCTTTAATATTGAAAGTGTAGGAATTAATTTTAAATTAATTATTTGAGTAAAGTACTTTTTTAGGGTCTTAATAAAAATTATGGGCCCAATTTAATCCTTTAGAAGAAAAAAAAAGTCGACTCATAGTCTCTCTGAATTTTAAAAAAGACCCATGTTAGTCCTTTTTAGGGACTAACGTGAGTCTTCTTTGAATTTCAGAGGGATCACGATTTCGATTAACTAGGTCTATTTTGAAATTTAGAGGACCACGAGTTGACTTTTTTTTCTAAAAGATTAAATTGGGCCCCGAGATTTTTGGTGAGGACCCAGAAGTGCTTTACTCTAATTTTTTTTATGAATACGAAATTTGATTTGAAAAGATGTGTCCTTTCATCAACATCAGGATGTGTTGCTTCATCCCTAACAAATGTGTTGTTTCATCCTAACAGACGTGTTGTTTCATCCTTGAACGGGTATCTTTACAATCGTGACCTTATGTTTTCAATTAATAGATAGACAATCAGAATTTTAAGTAGAGTTTTTTCTTTACATTTGCAATCTTCTACTCTAGTTCGATTGGTTAGGCATAGGTTGAGTTCGATGAGGCTATTCAATGTGGAAGTGACGCCACAAGAATAGAGGTAATATGTTCTATCTCGGGAGATATTTGTCCACGAATCTTTGGCACTATAGAGAGGGCAAAATTGTCTTGAGGACACATTGTCTAATACTTGGCTCGAATTTTTCCTTGTTGCATTCAAATACTTTCGTACTATACGTTTTACCTATGTATTATTACATGTTTCAATTTCTTATGTGCATTTCATAGAACTGTAAATATTGTTGAAATGATTTTTCTAACACAAATTATCCCTTCTTAATAATTTTAACATCATTTTGGATAACAGAAAGTTGTTAGAGATATATAAAATCAATTAATATAGCCTAATTCATCATCTAAACCTTTTAGGTTGAATAGGTATCAATATCGTAATGAGAAATAAATTCTGATTCGTGCATACTCGATGGATCTAATGCCTGCCAGTGATAAAAAAAAATTTCAAAAATCATGTTGTCCTCTCGGTCTCCTGTATTTCTTCCATAAACATCATTATGGCATTGTTTTAAGTTCTTAACCACCTTCCCAGCAACCAGTCAAGTCTTCAGTCATTGTCAACCACCATGGCGGAGAATTTTTTTCGCGAGCCACTCATCGATGCGTTTTACTCATATTTTTCTCGTTTCTCTCTTATTTAACATGGTATAAAGTCTCGGTGTCACGAGTTTGATCATTATTGTCCCTCATTTAATTAATAATTGATGAAGTATTGTGGAGTTTCTTAGTACATGTAGATGGACCTATGCATTGTTCACCTTTTAAGCCCAATGAGATCTCATATGAGGGGTACGTGATAGAGATATATAAAAATTATTAATGTAGCATAGTCCATCAACTTAAGCTTTTTGATTGTATTGGTTTTTTACAAAAATCTTTTGTTTTCTAGAATAGGATAGCAATTCCAATGGTGAACCAAACCTAACATAAACGGAAATGGATCCTCTCATATTTAAAAAAAATATGGCATGGTCATGGGACAATCATAATTATGCAAAGATGAATCAACGATTATGATTTAGTGACTACATATTTTAATATATTTTTCTCTCTCCTCTTTTATCACCATTAATCTACCTTTGTATGGTTATTATTGTCCACATAATCATCTCATGTCTTTTTCGACACCAAAGCATCCACTCCCAAGAGAAACTATTCCACAAGAATTTACGAACTGATAAAAGAATTACATTATTGCACTTTTTTATGTGTGGATCTAATACATCCTCCGCAACTACCTATTTGGTATAAAAATAAAAAAAAATTATATTCAATTTTGATTATTAATGTACTTGTATCCAATGGCTTATATAATTAAAGAATTAGAGTAGTTAGATATAAATAAAATTAATGAACAGGATTAAAAATATAATTTATATACCTACATATATATATATATATATATATAATTTATACTAATATAAAATTATTCTAACTCTATATAAAATATATGAAAGCATGATGTTATGAATTAAGAACTGATAAAGTGAGTTTAATATTGACAAATTTTTTATTGTTTTTAACCAGACATCTTTTTTATTAGGTATATACATTCTCAACAACTAATTAGTGAATACCTTACCTCAGTTATACCTGTATGATAGGTACATTGGCATTATCAACTCAACAACTAATTAGTGCATTATTTATTTTTTAAAAGTTTTTTACTATTAAATTAACTTTTAAAAAAATCTAATACATCACCACATTCATCTTAATGGAAGACTAAAATAATAAAAAAAAAAATTAGTTATTATTTTGTATATTTAAAAAAAAATATTTGGTCACAAAAATCTTTATAAAGTTAATAATCAATAATATTTAAAGAGCTGATGCAAATCAAAGCACCCCCATCGGCTCAAATTCGAGTCCTGTTTTGATATTTAAAATTTTAATTAAGAGGAATGATGTATTCTTAATTATCTCCTTAATTTGAGTCCTGTTTTGATGATTTAATTAATTTGGAGAGATTTGTCCTTAGTATTCTTAATTAAATTAAGTTTATGTTGGTAGATCTATTTTTATAACTGCCGGGGTTTGTATTGTCAAATATCACACTAAGATCCAATTTAAGGATTTACGCTTAATTCAGTAAATTTTTTTATCAAAGTCTAGTTTTATCAATTAGATTTAGATATTGAGGATAATAGCATGTGAAATTGAATTGTATCACACATAAAAATATCATCAGGTTTAACATTTATTATTTCTCTCTCATATATTGATTTTAATGGATACCACTACCCTCGTTCAAGTCAAAGATTGAAGAATTCTATTATTCTAGAATATTCCCGAGGCAAAAATATAATTAGTACTTTTTCGCAAGGAAATATATAAAATAATGAATTATTGCTCTAAGAATTATGTAAATTACTTCATTGAAATGTAATGAAGAAGAGGGACGGCATGTGGCTGTTGAATAATATCTCGTATTGCCCAACCGTAAAGAGTGAGGCGTGAACGCAACAGTAGCTTTCCAATTTTCAATTTATTCAGTCACCTTTCCCCGCAACATGTTATTTAAAAAAACAAAATAAAAAAAAAAACTCACCTTTCGGCAGCCCTGGGGCCCATAACCCCTTCTCTAACATGAATTGAAATCAATTCTTCGTACGCAAGAAAAAATGAAAATGAAAATAAAAATTAAGCATTAGATACAATACTGCTATTAAAAAAAGGAACTGTGAAAGAAACCAATCAACACAAAGCGCCGGCGTTACACAACCAAAAACTAATAAATCGAACACAAATTATACTGTCATCAATAGAATTTGTTTGTCAAAGCGTTGAGATCACTATGAAATCACAAGACTATAATAAATTTCAGAAATACAACTGAAATTTAAAAATTATGGTCGATAGCATATTTCATTCATAGATATGATCTCTCTGCATAGGGTTCCCAAGACTACGGGTAACACTCAACAAATATAAATTCACAACATTTTCATCTGTAAGTAAACTGCAATTATGACAAACATTCTATATCGGCACGGCTCTTTGGTATTATGTACAATGCAAAATCAATTGCTTTGTAGTCCCCAAGCCTAGTCACCTTGTTTGTTGGTGCTATTCTCTATCTTCTGGGACATGATAGGTAGAAAGGAAAAATATGCTCTGATTTTTCTGCAAGAACCTGCACCAGAACATGGATAGTTAGTTACACAACATAATTTATTAATTTATTCATAAAATGTCAAAAGGAAAATTATTTTCCCCATTTAAATTCTTCAATAACGACTATATTTTACGTAAAACTAGGATGATAACATTGAGACCTGAGAAAATAATGAAATTGTGACTGAAGTTCTTTCAATGTCTCCTCTTCCAGGCTAGCATGAAACAATAACTCGGGCAACTTAACTACACATCCATAAAAACATGTAACAGTAATTAGAATAAAAAAGTATTAGAATTACGAATAATAAAACTATACGAAATGAAAACTTTAACAAAACTATGAGCTCATAGCAATCAATAAACCCACAAGTAAGGCTGAGTAAGGGCAAGCATTTTGCTGTCCAATATGGGGCAGAACAACCCCACTAGTTCTAGGGTTGTGTAAAATAACTCAAAGTACTGAACTCTTGTAAGGTGCACTGCACTCAAAAAAACTGATTTTTTATTAACAACTTATGAACTAAACTGGTTTTTTAAAATAATTCATGAATTGAACTGGTTTTTAAAAATCAATTCATGAACCGAATTGGTTTTTCTTTTTCATCTTCTACTCTTTCTTTTTTTGGATAACCAATCCTAAATACCTCTTTGAGGCAAATCAGATTCCCTCGGTGTCCCCACGAGTTCGACTCTCTGAGCCGCCTATAGGACTAATCCGGAGTTCAGGACCGCGGCCTGGCATTACGGTATTTCTTGCCCCTCCCCAATGTGGCATTTGGTGGGACTAGATCCGTGGTTCTTGTCCTCCCCTTGCTCAGTCCCCCTGCAACCAACTGAGCTACCGCACTTAGGTTCCTTCTACACTGTTTTTCTTTTTCCATTATTTCTTTAACTTTTTCTTTTTCTCTTATGTATTTTTATCTCTTATTTATCTTTATTTTCACTTTATTTTATTTTCTTTTTCTTTTTAACTTTTTTTTGTTTTTTATTTCTAGTATCATTTTTTTATTTTTTTATTTATATTACTTTTTTTTCCTCAATATTTTCATACTTTTCATTTTGGTTCATCTGCACCGACCCCAATTAATTTGGAATGAAAGTGTTGTTGATGAACCAAACTAGTTTTTTATGCTATATTATGCTCATTTTTTTATCATATACAAATGCTTCAATTAACATATTTATTGTGAAAAACCTTTATACAAGTTGTAACATTGATAACCCAGGATATTTTGACATGTTAGTGTATTTGATTCAATTTATAGGACTATAATTCTTCAATCTATTGTTCATACATGAACCAGTTCTGAATTGGTACAACAATCAGTTCTGAACTGATTCCAAAAAATAAATCAGTTCAGTTCTCCGAACTGAATTGTTTTCTCTAGTTCAATTCCCTCCACTAATTTTTTTTTTCTAGTTCAGTTCGGTTCGGCCCAAAAAACCGAACCGAAACAGTGCACATCCCTACCCACTGTCATTTATATTTCTATTACAACTTAGTGTCACGACAGACTACCAAAAACTTAATCTTAAGACACTTCTGACTACCTTCCAATGCAAAAAAAAAAAAAAATGTATAGTTCTAGATCATATAATAAGCTCGTCTCTGGCAGACAAATGAGCATACCGAAAAGACGTAACAAATGCTCAGCACCATATATAGCAGAAGGAAAGACATTATTCGGACAAGCTTCTTGGTACTGTTGACGCTCATTCTTGTACAAGAGCATAACCGGCAGTGCTTTGTCAAAGTAACAACACAATCCTTTCATAATTTCTTCAACTGAATCAGTTACCCTATATCAGACATAGCATTAAACAATAAAAATAAGCACCATGAGTAAAAAGTATGAAGGAGGTATCAAAAGTGAATTCAAGATACTAACAAGTCAAAAACCCCAATAAAATAGATTAAGACACTAAGATGCAGATTTTCGGTACAGAATAATCATAATGGAACTTTCTACTTGGACAAGGTATTGATCAAATGGAAAAACTAAATTATAGTTCAAATAAAAATAAGCAAATAATATGTGAAAAGATTATGAGGCAGAGGTTTATTTTTAATCATAAATAACATTGATGAAAAAAAAATTACTGCTTAAGGTGCCCGTGTATGGGGAGTTTTTCCCCCAATTATTCTAAAATATATTCAAAACAATTCAATATATGATTTATTTCCCAAAACAGAAAAAGTTTAACATGAAGCTTAAAAATGGAGAATGCCTCAGCCTGAACTTACAGGCCACATTTCTGGAATAGGTGATCAAAATAGTTCTTCAATATATCCTTCACATTAGGAGTACGAGGAAGTTTAATGAGCTGCAGATAAATTCAACAATTTTTAAAATGACAAGAAGTTTTTCTTCTTTGAAGTAAGACCGTGCACTGTAACAAGCTATATCAACTTGCTGATAAAGGAAATGAGGCACTGAATTACCTTTATAAGTAATAATAATATATTAAAAAATGATATCACTACCTTGCCCAGATGTGTAATAAACTCACAATCATCAACTAATTGCTTCTTTAAAGTTGTTGGAATCTGAATGTTGACAAGCTTGCCAGAATGAACAGTAAGCTCTCCCTAGTTTTAAGCAAACAATAAAATCAGTTAAAATATACCATACAGCAACAACAACAAAAAGTTGTGAAGAATCATCCCTTCACCTTGTCCCTAAGACAAAACATGAGCCCGGATGTTTGAAATATTTCCTTCACAATTGTCCAACTAATTTGTTTAACAGTTTATATAAATGCATGAACTTCAAAGATGTTTGGGTGCACAACAAATGCCTTATACAAATTAAAATTTAAAATGAGAGAGTACCTTAATCAGAGATTCATTCTTTCGTTTCCTGCCTCTTGTCACTGCATTACATTTTTCCCATAATGACTCAGAGATACTAGGGGCACATAATGGAGTAAAAGTTGATCTCAACATATAAGTTCTTTTGATGTACAACTACAAGAATAGTTAAATTAAAACAGGAATGCATTGAGGATTGTATCTGTATATCTTCTTGACCAAATGGCTGCCAACTTTTAATTAAAGGGAAGAAGTGATCCACTTTTTTTTCTTTTTTTGATACATTCGGGGGCTAAAAGCCCCACAACAAAGAAAGAAAAAACAGAAACAAACAACAGCAACAGAAAACAAAAAACCGAAACAGAGAAAAATCAAGAGCTGCCAGAAGAGTCTCCAGGGTCCCAAATTCAGATTCCATGAGCTGTAACAGCTTCTGATGAGGAGAAGTGATAGCATAGAAACCCCAGTTCTTGTTGAGAGCCTCTTTTGCTAACCAGTCAGCACATCTATTGATAGATCTAGGAACCTGAGAAAAGAAAATAGTCCAATCCTTCTTCACACAATCCCCAATCTTGGCAACCAGGGGAAGCCTTCGAGAGTCATTACCAGAAAAGGGAAGAAAGCTGATAACTTGAGAAGAGTCACTTTCAACCATGATTTTCCTCCAACCCTTATTCTACGCAAAGGTTAGACCATGGTAAATAGCCAACAATTTAGCCCAAAGAGGCGTGCAAGTACCCAGGAAAGAAGAAAAGCCACCAATCCAAGATCCAAGGGAGTTTCTAAAGATGCCACCACAAGCAGCTTTGTCTCCCGAAACAGCCCCATCCACATTTAATTTAAGAAAATCATGATCTGGCCAAGTTCAGCAAGGGGGAGACTGGGGGGTAGAGCTGTTTAGAAATCTATAAGAAAGATTAAGCCTAGAGGAAGCAAGTGGTGGAGAAATTTATTATCAGGTCTTTTAAACTCATTATCAAAAATATCCTTATTTCTCCAATTCCAGAGTAAATAGCACACAACAAAAAAGATAACCCTCCAAAATGCAGGGTGAATTTAATAAGATCCTTTGCTCCCCACTCTTTCGTGTAAATTTATTATCCACAGTTATTGGAGAAATATCTAATAAAATCAAAATCAATTCAAAGAGAAAAATTTTCTTACTTTAAAAATATAAAAACTTGTTTAATCATAACACTGAACATGAATTTCCATAAAAAGTTAAATTGGAGATAAAGCACACAATAATGTTATTAAAAAAATTAGTTATGGTCCTATTGTGAGAGAAGACGGATGACCCCCAACTACACATATAACTATCAAGTAATATCAATTAAACCCCCATAAAGTTAAATTATGTGAGGTTTCCGGTTCCTGAACATGGTGAAGTTGCAACAATTGTTTCTTACCATGCATATTCAATAGGTATGCCTCTAGAAGATGAATACAAGTGCAATACTTCAAGAACCGTATGCCTTCTAATCCAACAAAGAAACAAATGCGCAAATATAAAAATATTCTCCTCCCCATCCCTGTCACCTCAACAGACATAGAGCACATACTGCACACCAAGAAAACTATGATGAATCTTTTTTGTTGGATTCCTAAATGGCAAATCAGACAACATCAACATCTACCCTATAGTTGAGAACAAGATACACTCAAAGTGAATTCCTCTGTTATGCCACTAATTTGGCTTTTGGATAGTAACCTAGCTCTGTCGTCTATACTAGGCCATAAATGACAAGAAAGGTGAAGTTTATGTCATCTCTCAACCATAGCACTCAAGGAAAGTGAAAATTGCTGAGAATTTCTCTGGTGATTACAGCAAGTCATTGGTAATGAACTAATTAATTAAAGTGCAGAAATGATATATCTGACCGTTGGAAATCTTAGTATTCTTGTCATTGCCATATTTCTCATCAAGGGCAAGCTTTTTGCACATATTTTCCTCCGTGTATTTCATCAAACGATCAATAACAACCCATTCATCCCACCTGCAGTAAAACACAAATGCTAAAAAATTGAGCACGCAGCCCTTAACAGAATGTTGAATAAGACCACGTCATGCTTACCTTTTCTTCCAACCCTGAAAAGATTAAAATTTAAGAAAAAAAATTATTTTAAATAAATAAATAACATTGAGAAAATGAGAAGGCGCATGATTGTAGAGCAGTGACAGAAATGTAGACATGCTTACAGGATAATGAACAAAGAACCACCATCCATCATCCCTGTACTGAACTTGATTAACCTTTTAAACAAGAAAGATGTTTCAGTTTCACAATAATTTTATAATTGGGGAATAGAAGGGAAATGAAGGATAAATATACCGAAAAAAACAACAACAAAAAATAAAATTGAAAGCATTGTTATTAGGAGAGAAACCTTGGCTTCATAAAGACAAGTATTGTGATAGGCGAGGACCTTCTCTCCTTCGGCGTAGGGAGCAGCGGAATCAGTTTCTGTTTCAGTGTGAGTGCTGCTAATGCTATTGCTATTGGAATTGTGGGTAACCCCAGTGATTGTCTTCGAACTCCCCATTTTCTTTCTTTACTATTATGTGATTGTCTTTCTCCTTACTCTTCCAACTACTCAGATTTTGCTCTCATCACTATTCACAAACAGTCAATTTCTCCCCCAAAACCAACAAACACGTATCTTCCCATTTTCTTCTCTTCGGTCAAATGGAAGAAGATGACCTCACCTTAATGTAAATAAATAAAGAGACTTAAGCTAAATAGTCAAGCGAAAGAAGCCCGCATTCCCACTCTTCTTTCCCCCTATCGCTAAGGGCCTCGCCGCTTTCCCAACCAGAATAGAATGCAGCTCGACCCGGCTGAAAACCTATAATCTGATACTAATGCCTTTGTTGGTTGGGCCTTTGCCTTTGATGCCTCACCACTTTCAGAATCAAGTGCTAGTTTTCTTACCTTACAATGTCGATCGGGCATTCATCGTTTAATATTTTGTGGGACTCGTATTTTTTTAAACAAAAAAATAAAAAAAAATCTACGACACGAAAAATGAATCTCTATAATATAACACAATCATTTTTCCTATAACATAATTTTTATAAAACCCATAAATAAATTATGAAAAAAATATTTCTGCAGATAAGTTATCTGCATTTATTTCAAAAACGACGACGTTTTGGTATTAAAATCTTAAAAAATTATAAATATAAACACTATTATAACCCTATAATAAATTAAAATTACAAAAAACCACGATTTCTGCCCAAAACAATGTCGTATTGAACTTACTGCAGATAACTTATCTACCGTAATTGCAGAAAAAGTGAACTCATAAATTATCTACCAAAATAAGTAAATAAAGTGAAGAGATATATTTATCACCAATTAAGTTTATCATTTCTTATATTTTATTTGTTGATTTTTATCAATATGAAAATTATAATTTATTGAGAATTAATAATTAATTAATAAATATCATCAATAAATTATAACCATCGTATTAACAAAAAAACAATAATGAATATTTGGTGGTAAAAAATAATAAACTTAATTAATAATGATTGAATTACTACCCATAAATAAATACTTTATATCTGTCATTGTAAAATTAATAAAATATCCCTTCGAAAATTAGAATATTGCAAGATAAATTTTAAAAAAACGATAGTCTATCAAATATTATAGTCTTATTCTCTAAATTTTTAGATATATTTTAGGGGTTTGCATTTGTTATTTAACATGACACAACAAACTTATTTACACATATAATATTTTGTGGGGCCCACACTTTTAGAAGAAAAAAGAAAAAAGAAATTATGGCACGCAAAACGAATCTCTATAACATTACACAATCACTTTTTCTGCAACATAACTTTTATAAAACCCTATATTTTATCGTATTAATTCTTTTAAGATATACAATTGATAACAGTTATGTATCTTTGAGGTGATATTAAAAAAAAAAACATTAAGGACTAATACGATGGAATTTTAATTTTTAAGAAACTAATTTGATAATAAAAATGAAAAAGTGTTTATCCTTTAAAATAACATAATTTGTGTAATTTCACTGTCACGAAGAGGACAAAGAGGTGGAACTCATATCTTTATTTTATTTTTGTTCACTCTCTCTTCTCCTTTATCTGTATTTTTCTCTCACTTAAAATGACATAACTTTACATCCTTTAATATGATACACATATTTCCAATAAAAATATTTAGAGGTCTACCGAGTACCGTGACAATATCCCAAGGGAGCGTTTGATATAGGAGATATTTTTTTTATCGGTAAAAAAAGATTGTTGGAGATTTGGTAGGGACTTTTTATCCCGGGTAAGTTACGAAAATGGCGTTTGATTGGCCAAAATTTTGCCGGAAAAATTGGGTTAATTTTATTAATGCTATGTTTGTTTGATGGTAAAATATTTATAGAAATGTGAATCAAAATTACCAAAATACTCTTAATTTTCTGAATATGAAAATGTGAATCATCATCAAACATTCCTTTTTTTTTAGGAAAAAGTGAATCAAACGTTCATTTTTCAGAATCCAAGACCATGGGCAAAAAATATATATATCAATGACTAAGTGGGATAATTTTTTGCCTTTGTGTAATTCAAAAGAAAAATATTGGGGGGAAAAAATTGCTGGCATTTTGTTTATAATATATTAATATCCATAGCAAACATGGTAAATAAATATTATCCACCTCACTTTTTCATCATTTTATACCAAATATTCATACCAAACACTCCAAATCTTTAGAGAATCAAATCGAGAATATATTCATTAATTAATCATTACATCACTGAAGTAAATTCAGTTTTTAATTGTCTTTAAACAAAATTAATATAGTTTTGCATATTTCTTTCTTAAAATCACCCATTTATGCACAATAATAAATAACCCCGTTAGACTCAGCAATAGGGATACGAATGGGTAAAGATTCAACTTCAACGAGTCTGACATATTTTTCATATCCAAATCACTAACCAAAAAATAAATAAATAAAAAAATCTCAAGATAAAGATATCATAATTCGATCTCAGTGTATTTTATTTTTATTTTATTTTTGAATTTCCTCAAAGTATTGACAGTCGAAGACTAATTCTTTCGAAGCGTAAAGATCATCGAAGTAGATTTTACATCTAACAACATAACATTTTTCATACATACCTTCAGGAATCGAACCCCTGTTAACTTATTTAAAGGATCCAATCATCTACAATTGTGTTGGACTTTATTGGTATCCCAATATATTTTTATCAAAGAGTTGTGCGGACAAGATTATCTCCCAGCAAAGAAAAATAAGGGGAGTGCGATACGAAATAATTTAATTTTTATTGCTAGCAAGTGAATTTACACTATTACTATCAGTTTTTCCCATATGCATTGATAATTCGTGGACAAACTTCATAACTTAAAAGAAACTCAGTATTTCCTTATTGCATTAGGTAAAAAAAATTATTTGGTTTTTTGGTTGCGTTAGGTAAAATTTATTAGTGCGAAAATGGGTTAATCAAAGACTAGTGACCCATCTTCTCCATCCAAGGTTTTGGTGGAGTTTGTTTGAAGCAAACCTGGGGAATTGGGTGGATAAAAATTTGCGTAAGCAAACGGGCCATGAGGAGCATTCTACTTGGAACCTACAATTCGGCTTTAACTTTTTCATTGGTGTGGATTAACCAAAACACTTTGGTGTTTGAAGGATACAGTGGGAGTTTGGATAATCTGTTGTTTCTTGCTAAGCACAAAGCCCTAGAGATGGAGCACGTTCCTCTTTCCTCTTTGCACGGATTCACTTGCGTGAATAAGTACCATGTGGCTTCTATTGGTTGAGTGTTTCTTGATTGGAGTTGAATAGAGTGTAACGTAGGCGATTCTTTGTAAGCTAGCTACCTCATGCTGCTTGTGAAGGTATCGTTTTTTACTCTTCCAGTGCACGATTGGCGGAGTATGCTTGTATTCTTGGTTCATCGAGAGTTTTAATGGCTAAGTTGTTCAGTCATTCTTAATAGCTATTTCAGTCATTTGAATTTCATCTTGAAGGGTTGTGGACCAACCCATCCATGTGTTCCCACCCATGGTAACTTATATCAAGGACATGCTCTCCGATATGTGAAATGCTTATGTTACTCATGCCTAGAGAGAAAGGAACATAGCTGTTCCTAGGTGACCAAATCAATTTTGCACACGCTATGAAAATTGGTTTGCATTATTTGCATTCTTGAACGTTCCTTAGTTGAGTTTATAGCCAGAGTTTCTTTTCTTAATAGTCTTGAAGTGTATCCTATAGACCTTGCCCCCTCCTTATAACCCCCTCGAAAAAAATGGTGAAGAGAGAAAAGGCTCAAATTGGTGGAGGGGTGAATAAAAACAAAAACAATATATTCGTCCAAGAGAGTCAGTCCTTGTTCGTTGATCTAATTCCTAAAGAGTGTTCAGTATATGAAACGAATAATAGGGATCCCACAAGCGACAAATATCGTCCCTTAACAAAAATTTGGCTTTTGCGGAACAATGGAAGACGAAGTCATCTCTGTGTCCTTTAGCCATTGGGAGGAAGTAAGGGCCAGAAAAATCAACAGTACCATACATTTATTACAAGAATAAGACCTTAGCGTCTGTCTCCATTCTTGTGTGTATTCGGAAAAGACACGCTCGTGGCCTCCAATCACTCTCTTCCCCGATTCAGCATCTCATCCCCACCAAACCCGTTTCTTATTCAGCACCGGATGAGATCCCTTTTTTTAACCCAGATCCAAACGCTAATCTATTTAACAAACCCCCCCAAAATAAGCAATTAAATCTCAAGATAAAGGTATCATAATTCGATCCCAATATATATATTTATCAAAGTACATACAACAGATCCCTTAAGCAATTCCTTTCATCACAATTTACAAAAACAGCTTAGCCTAATTGCCCTAAATAAAAAGCAGATCTGATAACTGAAATCCAAAAATTGCACAAAATAAAAACGAAAAAGAAGAATTCCAAAGCCGAAATCATGTTGTGGAAGAGAGAAAGACAAAACGGAAGCACAATTAGATTTTAGAACATTTCATTCATCTGCTCGTGTTATTGAAATTCATCTTCTCATAGTAGCGAATAGAGAGGAGTGACAGGGAGAGATGAACCTCGTCTTTCCCCAAACGAGGTAGCGGCTTCGACCGAATAACCTGCGGGATGGGACCCCAAGAAGAAGAAGAAGAAGAAGACGAGGACGAGGAACATGTTTGAGGCCTCGAAAGAGGTAAGAGATAAAGCGAGTGGAGACGACGGAACCCACCAAGGGCAAGGACCACGGATCGTAGCTGTTGCTCTCCACACCCAGTGTTAGCCCACTGCTTCGTGCAGATCAGCTCCCAAAGTCTCTCGTCATGTGCAGTCTTGTGCCACTGCTTGTTCACGCAACCCGCCATAGCTAGCGTCCTCGCATCCACGTGCTTCAACACCTCGAACAGCAGATTGTCATCGAAATACGAAACGCCATGAGTCTTCCCATCATCGCCCTCTTCGTCGCTTTCTACCGCCTTCACCTTTTTCATCTTCCTATCCTCGCCGCTTGCCGAGGGAAGTGGACGCTTCATCGCAATAATGCTTGAATTGAAATTACAAGTGAAGAACCAATTACCCTTTTGTCGTTTCTCTCTACCGCAACCAAAAGGATAGGATCTTTGGTGGAGGGTGAAGAAGAGGAAAGAATCACGATCAGAGAGGCGTTGTTCTGCAAAACTAGTTGCATAAAGGGTCAATAAATAAAATATGTTGGGGAAGAGGAGAGAGACAGAGAGAGAGAGAGAGAGAGAGAGAGGGAGGATGGGGATAATGGTAACGAAATTGGGTCGGTAATGTATGTATGTGTAATTCTGAGATTGATAAAATAAAATTGCGAGGGTTTTTGGTGGAAAAGATAGATAATGGGGCAGGTGTAGTAAAGGTTAAGGTTAGGGGGGTGCACCTGTTTTTTATGGTTATCGAAGACGACAAGGAGTGAAATGAATGCGCTTCGATTCTTTTCTTTGATTGACGATTTTGTCCTTATCCTTCTGGCCTTGTATTACTGATGCTATTCCCCCTTCTCTTCATTCTTACCGGGAAATGGGAATGGTGGGTATGGGTACGTATGGGTATGTTTTATTAATTTCCACCGTCACGTTTCCCCAGGGAGTAGTTGTCTTTTACTGCACTCTAAAACATCATCTCATATTAAAACAATTGCTTGATTAAACAGTCCACACAACAACCAAAAAAAAAAAACTACTCGAAAATAACGTGTTTTCTCGTCCTTATACGGACTGTTTAGGTTGTTTTTTGTATTTTAAATCCAACCGTCTGTAATAATTTTGAGCAATTTTTTTTTTCAAGAGTTGTTTGGTTTGAAAAGTTTATCTGATAATTTGAATGTCTCGTATTGTTAACTACTTAAATTGATTGAATAAATAATAAAGTAACTTTTGTAATAATTTGGAGAATCGTCTCTCTTAGGAGGTATTTGGTAGGGAATTTTGATGAAGATAACCAGGCAACTTCTAGTGGCATTTTAGCATAACTATGTTTGGTAGAAGTTTTAAGAAAATTTAACCATGCAAATACTTTACCCAGCCATTGTAATTTGTTTACAAAATTTGATAAAAAACACTGTTTTAAAAAACTATTGAGAATGTGGTATTTTCATTTGATAGGAAAAGAAAAAATGGATCTCAAATTTGGAGACTAAAATCCCCTGGTTTACTTTTGGAAAAAGTGGAGTCTCTTCCAAAAAAAAGATGGTATTTTCTTTTCAATCTATTTTTTCATCAATATTTCATCTTCAATCAAATATAGATTCAGAAAATTTAACTTTATTTTTTCAATAATATTTCAGTCTACTAAATAATTTTTTTTTAACTTTTTTACTATATTCTTAGTAATTATATTTTCCTAATAAAAAAAACTTTTCATCTGCCAAACATCCCGGCATAGCTAATTTTGTTATTGAGTTAGGCTAAGGCTGTTTTTAATTCTAACCAGATGGAGAGTTCGGCATATTTCACATTCCAAATAGTAGTGTTGAGATCTCATTAATTGAGTAAATGAACAAAGTACTTAAACAATCATATCCTCTTAAAGTAGCTTTCTTGAGCTAAGTCAGGTCAAATTTGTTCTTACCTTCAAATTTTAATACATGTTTTTTTTTAAATATCTTTCAAAATTTTATTTATATACATTTTAAGTATAAGTCCTATTTGTAATAAACTATAAAATAAATCCAATCTGATAAAGAAAATTATCAAATATTTTTAGAAAATAATTTGAGTTTAACTATTTGCGTTTATTATATATGCATAAGAAACTATGATATTAATAATATATAACACATTATAATTAACGTTTTTTTTTTTAAATTCCTCATGCAGAAGCACTGGAAACTTAATGATTATTTATAAGTTCATATAAAAATATAATACCAGATACATTTATAACTTAATGGTTAACATTTTTGTTATGAATATTTTCTAAATCATGTAAATTTTTTTTTAGCTGTGGGCCAACAATTGAAAATAAAATTAAGGCCCAATTTGCTATTGCATTCAGTTTTGGCCTTATTTGCTAACTGAGACGCTGTGTTTTGCTTTGCTGAGTAATATGACAAATATCCTTGTGCTTGGAAATCAAAACATGGCATATTCCAAAAAGCAAGAATCAGATTTGGGTTTATTTGGTTTTCGTTGAAGTTCTCTAAAGAAAGAAATCTTAGGGTTTCTTTGAGAGCTTGAGAGGCATACTTGAGAGTGTTAAACTGAGAATCTCATCTCGGTGATGTTGAGAGAAATGTTCCTCTTGCCAAGACGCTCAGATTGATCGGTGCAATTTTGAAGGAATCATCCAACACTAAAGAAAATGGAGCATGGTGGCGTTCCTTGTTGGTAAAGACGGGTTCGCATACTTTGGGAGCTGAAGGCACCTGGTTCTTGGTGTTTGCTCTGAGATTTGGTGACATCTTTCCTTTATTTGTTTTACTGTTGCTGATTTCATCATCTGGTTATATGTGCGTTGTAATCTTGGTTTTTCTTTCTCTGTTATATGCCTTGTATATACTGTATTGGTAGAGTTACATGTTTTGGATCTTGAACTCTTTGTACCTGTTATCTGTTTCTGAATAAGAGTGCATGCTTGAGGGCGTTTGACCCTCACTGGCCAACTTGGATGTAGGAAATTCTTTTACAAAGAATTTCTGAACCAAGTATAAATTCTGGCGTTGTTCTTTATGTTTTGTGTTTATGTAAGTCAGTTTTCTGGAGTGATTCTTGGTAGCTCTATACCAAGAACTATAACAATTTTACATTTTTTGTCTTGATTTCTCATTATATATTGAGTAAAACAAACACAAAATTAGAGTATTTTGAGCGTTTTTAGAGTGTGTACAACTTAACTGTATTCGCGTTGGAATTTGATTTTTTCTAAAATAGGAGATGCATTGAAACTAAAACTCAAATAAACAGACAATAAATTAAGGGAAGAACATTTGTTCTTTTAAATGATATAAATTTGTATCATTTTAAATAAAATGATATTGTTTTTAAGGGGAAGGATATTGTAACAGCCAAGTTGTGTTACTACCAAGTGACTACCAATCAATCTCACCGTTAGATCGATTATGTTGATCCAACGGTTATATTTATTTCCATCTTTGTATGGTCATGATTCCCCATATTTAAAGTGAAAGCATTAAATATGAGAAATCATAACCATACAAAGGTGAAAATAAATATAAAGTATTAAATTTGGGGAATCATGACCATACAAAGATGAAAATAAATATAACCATTAGATCAATATAATCGATCTAACGGTAAGATTGATTGGTAGTCATTTGGTAGTAACACAACTTAGTTGTCACAATATTCTTCCCCGTTTTAATGTATAATTAGTTAATTTTTATATCCTCTTCCTTTACTTTCTCTTTCTTTCTAGTTTTATGGAGAAGAGATAATTTAAAAAATATTAATTATGTACCAAAATAATGTTATTTCATCTAAAATGATATAAAGTTATATCCTTTAAAATAATAAATATTTTTTTATTAATTAAACTGTGCTTTGTTTCTTTGGGTATATTTAATATACTATAAAATGATACTCTTAATCACTACCTCGTTTTTATTTTTTTAATATCATTATTAATTTTAATTTATTTCAAAGTATAACTTATTTTAATTTTACACCCAAACATCACAAACACAATTATCAAGGTAAGTTGTATTATATTAAAGACTTTAATAGATTGAATATTTTGATTATTTTTTTATTTAATCACTCTAGCAGCAAAAATATTATTAGCGGAATCAAACATGTATAACAACTACGTTCTTTGACCTAAAGGGGATTTTTAAACACTTAGAAAGCGTTTGGAGCACGGCTTATCTGAGAAATCTCGGGAAAGCCGAGAAGGAGAAAAAATTAAGCAATGTTTGGTATGTGAAATTTGCAAAATTTCCCAAGCCACGTGTCTTTCCGGGAAAGTGCTTTCATGTGTTAACTCAAGTACGGATGGAGAAATCAGATATCCCAAAATTTTGTGGAATTGTTTGCAACCCGGGGAAGACAAAAGTAAAGCGTGAAAAATTTGACAAGAATGACCCCGTGTTTGTACGGTATGTAGATGTGATCTAAGCAAAAGGTAAAAGATGGGGTTATTTTGGTAAAACAACCTCACATTTTCACTAATATTTCATAACCAACCAAACACAAACTCAGTAAAATTAACATCATTTTTCCTAGAAAATATGAGTCTACCAAACAACTTTTTATTAATATTCCAGTAAAATATATTTTCTACTACATTCCGGTAATAATTATTTCCTGGATACAAAAAAAATTTCTTATACCAAACGCCCCCTTAATGTACCAGTTTAGTATCTAGTTGGCATATTTTACCAATGTGAGTCTTCAAGTTCCGCAGGGGCAGCGGGTTGAGTCTCGCACATCCTCCCCTGCGGAATTCACACGGACGTGCCAAGTGGCATAATCTCATTAATGTAGATTGTCTCGTTACCATAAAATGTCAGAAGACCATAACTTTTGACACGGGTATCCAAATTAGATGATTTTCTTTTTGATTTCATATAACTTTTTGAGATCTACGCAGTGACACTTTGATTGGCATAATTTA
This sequence comes from Gastrolobium bilobum, assembly GCF_033153095.1. NCBI lineage: Eukaryota > Viridiplantae > Streptophyta > Magnoliopsida > Fabales > Fabaceae > Gastrolobium > Gastrolobium bilobum. The sequence continues at coordinate 387,134 of NW_026898220.1, forward strand.
TCTCTCACAAACTTAGTTTCAATTGGTAACAATGGTATCATAATCATAAGAGCGTTTAAATCCATAATACTAAACATTACTCATTAATCGGCAAAAGCACATTTATAAGATTGTTGGGCAAAAGAATTGCCCAATTAAAGCTGATTGGATAATCAAACACGTCGTTGTACTAACGGGACTAGTTCCATCAATGATCTTTACGGGACTAATGTCATGTCAACGACACGTAGGCAGTCACGTTAACGTAAAACTTCAGAAGATCATAACTTTTGACTCAGGCATCCAAATCAGATGATTTTATTTTATTTCACATAACTTTTCAATATCTACGCAGTGACATCTCATTTGACATATTTTATCTTCCACAAACATAGTTCAAATTTGCAAAAATAGTTCCACAATCACAAGAGCGTTTAGCCTCTCAACCAACGATTTTTTCAGCAACAACATCAGTACTTTAGGGCTTTCCATAAGAAGAAATGTTATTATCTGTTGTTGCCCGTGTGTGTTAATGGAGAGGAAACCACTGTCATTATTTATTATTGTTGGATAGTTGAAAAATAAAAAATGAATTAAATAACATCATTCACATAGATAAAATGTGTCAATCGATGACATGTGTTGTAGCTCATTGTGTTAATTCGGAAAGAACTCGGGGGTTTCTGGATTTAAACACTCTTGTGATTATGGTATCATTAACACTACAAAAAAACAGGCATTTAGCAGCGGTTCATTTTTGGTATACGCGACGGTTACAACCGCCCCAAATTGCAAAAATGCATTTCGCGAGGGTTGTAACTGTCGCGTATACCAAAAATGAACCGCCGTAAAATGCCTATTTTTTTTGTAGTGTGTTACAAATTTGAACTATGTTTGTGAAAGATAAAATATGTCAAATGAGGTATTATTGCGTAGATATCAAAAAGTTATGTGAAATAAAACAAATCATCTGATTTTGATGCCCGAGTCAAAATTATGGCATTCTGAATTTTTACGATAACGGGGCTGCCTACGATAACAAGATTGTGTCAATTGGTACACCCGTGTGAGTTCCCCAAGGGAGGTCGCAACACTCACCTGGGAAAAAAATGTGAGTTATGCGGGGGAAGGGGTATAGGACTCTAATCCACTAGGCCCCCACGAAACTTGAATACCCTCATTGATAAAATATGCCAATCAGATATCAAATTGGTACATTTAAAAGTCAAGTACCACTATTTGGTCAAACAACCATAACAACTATCCTCTTATTATACTTTTGTGAATCATTTCCAATTTGGAATTATTGTAACTCTTGAGTTTGAGTTTTTAAGTGGTCACTTGAACCATCCATTATCTTAAAAAAATAATGATATTTGTGCAAATACTAATCATATATTATTGTGTAAATTATTACATAATATTTTGGTTCTTGATATAATTCCTTTTGAATAATGGGTATCATGGATATATTTTATATGATAAATAATAATTATACTTTCTTTAAACAGAATGATATATGTTTACTAACAAAATGAAGTATAACTTTAGAGCTACCAAACCTCGTTCCATTAGGTCTTAATCCATGCTGGTTAGGGTCAAAAAGCCGACAAGGCCAAAAGGCTCACAATAATAAAAATTTACACGAACCAAAGGCCCTAAAAGTTGCGGCCAACAAGCGAGACATCTAAAGTTATAATTTCAAAATAATTAATTTCGTTTATCTAATTTAATGTATTCGAAATTATTTTAATAATTAAATATTCAACACTTTCATTTAATACAAATTATTAATTTTTTATGATTTAATTTTTTTTAATACAATTATATTTGCACGCAAATATACAAGTAAAATATTAGTAAAATTTGTCTACCAAAAAAAAATATTAGTAAAATTTTAATTATTTTCCTATTAATCTTTGAATAGTTGGTTCTATATAAAATAATATTTGAATCCTCACTTCTTATTATATAATGAAATAATGATATTTATTATTAAGTAATACCTACGACAAAAATTTGTGTTATTTAGAAAAAAATTCAATACAAGCAAACAATTTAACAGTTTGATTTTTATTAAAAATTAGTTAATTTTTTTTTATATAGCCCTCTCAACTTTGTTGTATTAGCAATTAATGGTCAACGATCAATAATTAGTTTAAATATATTTTCATTTTCATTTTATAATTTTCATTAGTGAAAATGTGACCATGATCTATTATTGAATGGAAGAGATTTATCAGATGAATCATCATGTTAAAATTAGATTTAAGAGGATCCATTTCCATAGGACTTATCTCCACATGCAATATTAATTATTAATTATCAGACAAATAATTTTTTTTAATATTTCAGATTATTAGATTCAAATTTGGATGACCAGACAATATTAATCTATATTTTAATACAAATTTATCTCTTTTATATTAGTTAAATTTCGATAAAAGTGTATTTTTAAGCATTTGATTTAAATACATTTTAATTTTAAAATTAATTTTATTTATCATATATATTCTATAAAATTATATATGTAAAGTATATTTTTATTATTATATTATATTTATAATTTATTATATAATTATAAATTTTTACATTATATATAATGAAATTTTGATAAAGAAAATAAATTTAACCAATGAATCAATTTCAATCCATCAGCTAAATCATAAAACTTTAGGGGTTATGCATTAAAAAGGCCATACAAATGATTGAGTTTAACGAATTATGTTTGGAAACTAACCTGCGAGCTACAATCCATTTTGACAGTTATACATATTTTATTCAACTACATTTAAAAACAAAAACACACACGCACATTTATTCAGGATATATTGTCCATTTGTCCTCTTTTCTCATAAAGATAGTTACTATTGCTCAATTTGGCGACGTTATTTAGAGTAGAGTTGCTAATTTTAACATACTCGACCTATTCAAGTTCAATAAATTATGAACTGGTTTATTATCGGCTGACTTTTAATAAGTTAAATCTAATTTTTTATATAAATTGTTAGTCTAATTTTTTTTAATGACAATTGCGGGTTAGTAGGACCGGTCTATTAATTACATTTACTATTTGTTTATATGGAATATAGTCTAAAAAAATTAATTTCAACAAATTTATTTAATTAAATTATTTGACATAAAAATAAGAAATTGATTATCACTCAAATAGATGAATAATTATTTTAAAATAATATTTAAATAAACTTAATAAATCTATACTTGATTGTAATATTTTTTTAATTTACGAGCTAGACAATATATGATTGGATCAAATCAAGTTAACCCAAAATGAGTCAAAGTCTTCCTAACTTTTTTTTCTAAATTTTTTATTTTATTAGATTATTTGAACAGGTTATTTATTTTATTGGATTATTTCAATCGATCAGTGAAACTGTATCTTTTTTAACAACCTTACTCTTATTTCACCACCACCATATTTTGGGCCAACTAGAAAAAAATTAGCAAATTCAGTGGTTTGGACTTTGGACCAATTCTACGTTGGAGGTAGTAATGTGCTTGCCTTTCACCAAAAAATAATAAAAATAAGTAGTAATGTGCTTGCCGTCATGTGTAAAGGTCAATGGTTCTCAAATCAATACAAAAGTTGGAAGCAATATTTGGAGAATCACTTTTGAAAACGACTTCTTTGGCATTTCCTCAGCCCTTTTAGCATCAACTGCATCTTTATTCGGTTCGCTCAATTTAAATCTTTGATATTCTCTGCTTCATCATATATGTTTTAAGGGATAGGATCCGTTTACAATTTTTTTTTACAAATTACATTAAGTATGACCGGTCGTATACATTAAAGTATTACCGGTCGTAATTATTGTAGTTTGTAAAAATTTGTAAACAAAAAAGTTTATAAATATAACTTCCCGTGTTTTAAAGAAATAAAACTGTCTTCCACCATCTGCAACTTGCCACCGGTTTGTATGCACCGCACCAATCGCTGACAGAATTCAAAAACTTTATTGAGTCTAACAACAATTTTATATATGATTTATGGAAAATAAAAATAAAAATTCATAATAATTAGTGAAGACAATTTTTATACTAAACGAATATATATATATATATATATATATATATATATATAAAAGGATATACCAGTGTAAAAGTAATAAATCTCATATTCAATTTTAGCTGTTGATATATGTCTATCAAATGTTTGCAATTGACTTTGTTATTTTCATTAATTAATTATTAATTTACAATACATAAGATAAATTTATCTTCTCTAACTCTAAAAGGACATCATTTTGAGATTGAGAAAATATATATAATTAAAAAAACTAATATGACACCAAAATAAATTAGAATTATAAGAATACATTTCTTTCAACCTATAAATAATATAGTTTTGAGATTACAGAAAATAAATTATCTCCTTTGAGAAGAGAAACGTACATATCATTTATATTGATTGATATTTGAGGGTGATTTTTGTTTCATAAAGTTAAGATAAGAGCAATTTTTATGAAAAAGCTTATTCGTGTATTTTGTTTTGAAATTCCGGGAAATGCCAAACTTACTATTTATATATTAGAATGTTTTGGGTACACTAACTTCGGACTATAGGAAGTATTTCGATATGTATTATCTAGTATCCTCAAATTAGCACTTACAAGTGCGAATCTGTATAAATTATTTCTGAAATATAAATTATTTTATTATTTAAGAAGTGAATAAAATAATTCCTAAAAAAGCACCACTAGGGTTAGCCTAGTGGTGTGGGGTGTGTGTGTTAGGAGTGTGTGTAGTGTAGGGTGTTGTGTTCAATTCCTTGTAACCTAAAATAATTCCTAAAAATAAATTAGTTATATTTCAATTCCTAATTCAATATAAGAAAAATAAGCATATTAAGAAAACGAGATGAAAAAATATTCATTTAATTTCATTCCGTTCTGTCTTTTATAAATTATAGTCACCAATATCAATCAATTCTATCATCATATAATTATTTTACTTCTTTTCATTAATCCAAATATATCATTAGTTTTTATTGCTTTTATCTTTTTTCTTGGGCCGCCAACCCTTTCCTTTCTGCGTACCCAAAAGAACGTGAAAGAAGTAAGATGAGATTGAAATATACATAAAACAAATACTAGGTCCGCCATGGCCCGAACTCTTTTGTTTATTGCTGATTTGAGGAAACTTGAGAGTTTGGGCCTCTTATAACATGGGCTTTTCCATGTCTACTGGCCCTTCATCGCATAGGTAAATAATTGACCCAAGTAAAAATCATTAAATAATAGTCATAAAGGCGGTGAAATAATCACATTATCCCAATATAAATAAACTTTTTTTTTTTATATGTATATTGGGACGGTGACAAATCCATGTAGAGTGATTACAGCCTGTTCGAAATTTTAACTTCTGGGTCGGGATTCCAACAAAAATACAGATGTTCATATAAAACGACCTACGATCATCTTTTGATTAAATTATTATTATTTATTGAATCAAAGTGAATCGCCATTTGACTTTAAATATTCATTTTAAACTAACAGAATTACTTTTTTTTTTTTTAAGTTAGAAGTTACTTATAAATTAAAGTTAAAAAAAAAGAGCTTAAAAAAAATTAAAAGTTATTTGGTAATTACATAAAAAATTTAGTTTAAAAATTACTTAAAAACACATATTTCAAGAAAATTATCTTTCTATATCTTTATAACTTTTCATTTAAAAAAAAAACACATAATTCAAAAAAAATAGATAAGAGCTTAAAAAAAACTCCTCTTAGGAGCTTTTGGGTTTCAGCTTTTTTCTTTTCTATAAAAAAAAAAAGAAATTTTCATTTTAAAAGCTTTCTTCAAAATCTGTTTGGCTTAATTTATGCTTATAAGTAACTTCTAGCTTAAAAAAGAAATGATCTAAAGCGGCACTAAATTTAATTTTTTATAAGTTTGGTTTATAATTATACATTTTATTGAATAAATAATGTAATAAAATTTAGTCAACAATTAATCTTAAATTATCAGTAAAATAAATAAAATTAATTACTGTTTTAGAAATTAACAGTATCAGTCTTGGGACACGATCTAACTAATAATTTTCTCTTGATTGGGCAATTCATTGGACTCTCACGATAAACTTGCATATTTAATTTTCGGAGTGAATCCTCTCATCTGCTAATTAACATGATTATGTCATGTGGAATAATCATAATTATATATGGGTGGGTTAATGATGATAAAAGAGGAAAGAAAAAAAAATAAGAATAAGAAGTTACACAATTATTATCATTGATTTAATTATTAATAGTTAAGATCCTTTCACATAACATGATTATGTTAAATTACAAACGAGACAGTGCATTTCCTTTAATTTTAGATTTGACGTGCGCGCATTTGTTTTCATAAATTTGTCTCATTAGCATTCTTTACTTTGTTTTTTGATTGCTATCCATATATTAGATGCAGATGCAACTTTGTCTGGCTTATTTTAATTTAAAGATTTGAATTTTTTAATAATTTATATAACTAAAATTTTAGACTTTTCTAAAAATCGAAAATCAATCTAATTATTGGTGAAAGGACACACCAATTGTAAAGAATTTTGTGATACACCATCCTAAAAGTTAGCTTAAAGGGTGAGAGTGCTCAAAGTTTTATAAACTTCACATTAGTTGGACATACAACTGATGTGAGACTATATATCTCAACTCGCTCCCTCACACGAGAGCCTATTGGGCTAGAAGCGTGGATATTGCACGGACTCAATTTTTGGTTTACCTTTTTATGCTTTTATTTTAATTTCACTTTAAAGTGGGGCGGTGAGGATCGAACTTGTGACCTTATACCATGTAAGAAGCCTTGGGATACACCATCCCAAAAGCTAGCTCAAAAGGTGAGAGTGTTCAAGGCCTTATAAACTCCACATTAGTTGCACATACAACCAATATGGAACTATATATCTCAACACCAATACAAGGGCTTGCAATCTTCAATGGCTCTTTATTAAAAAATTTACCAACATACAATTTCCAAATATTCCCAAATCCCGATTAAACAAATGACAGCTATCATTAAGGATGATAAATGTGAAATATTACAGTTCATGATCAGCATATAATGTGCTCATCAACAAGCATATATTGCTCCAGAAGATAATTAAGATTGAAAACAAAAGGAAGAAATAATCAATTCATATGTCTGAAGTACGCAAAACCTTTAAGGATTAGTTAATGACCCATTCCCCTTCGACTAGGACCAGAATATGCTTGAGCCATCATGAAACGATTGGAGGGAAAGGAAACTGGTAAATGCTGATGTTGTACTGTACTCAATCCTTCCACATGCCATGATAAGAAGCAAAATAATTTAAGGAGCAAGATAATGCCTGAGAGAGCATTCTGCAGGGTGAACATTACACTCTGACATTTCATCTCTAGATTTGGCTCTTAACAGAAAGTAGCTATAATTAATTTGCGTGTACTAGTTCCTTGGGGGCATCATTTATACCGTAGGCTTTTCAGAAGGAATGTGTTTTAAGAATTATTTATTAGTATATATATATATATATATATATATATATATATATATATATATATATATATATATATATATATAGTGGTACGATCCTTTGACACCGGTGTCAAATTTCAATTTTGACACCTCATCTGAGAGCCGTTAGATAAAAAAAAATCAACGACTCTGATTTGCAAGCACGTGACACCATTGATCTTTTTTGATCTAACGGTTCTCAGATGAAGTGTCAAAATTGAAATTTGACACCGGTGTCAAAGGATCCTACCTCATATATATATATATATATATGAGATAGGATCCTTTGACACATCATCTAAGAGCCATTAGATCAAGAAAAATCAACGGCTCTGATTTCTAAGCATGTGACGCCATTGAATTTTTTTTATCTAAGGGCTCTAAGGTAAGGTGTCAAAATTCAAATTTGACACTGGTGTCAAATGATCCTATCTCTCTCTCTCTATATATATGGGTTTTATAAGAGTTATGTTGTAGGAAAAGTGATTGTGTTATGTTATAGAGATTCGTTTTGCGTGCCGAAGTTTTTTTTTTTTTTTTTGCTGCGGACCCCACAAAATGTTGTGTGTGTAGGAAAATTTTTGTGGTCATGTTAAATGATAGATGATAAACTCTCTCTCTCTCTCTCTATATATATATATATATGGGAAAACATTTTCTCATGTTGTGACCCTTCGATTTGCGTGAAAAGATTTTTTTTTTCTAATAAATGTGGGACCCACCGCTAGTTGAGTCACAATATGAGAATTGAATTCTCATGCAACATGAGTAAATCAAATCCCTATATATATATATATATATATATATATATATTTGTTACACACACATAAAAATAAGTGGATTCCATCATGACCAGAAGATAGAGAAAAATTAGTGAGATATAATGGGACTCATTCACTTTTCTATAAATGTGGTAGAAAAAAGTTTTTTTGCTGCAAAAGGATAAATACTTTTTTTCATATATATATATATATATATATATATATATATATATATATATATATATATATATATGAGATAAGATATTGTACCTATCTTTTTTTATGTCTACTTTATCTACTCATCTACAACATCGTTAAATCAGAATCTCCATTAACTTTTACTATTTCTCTTTTTTCTTGAGATTTGATCCAATGATGTTAGAGATAAGCAGGTAGAATTGGTGTAATATCATATTTCTCTCTCTATGTGTGTGTAAGACATACTCCTAAATTTTGATAGTTTATCCCACGTATATTTGTTGATTTTAATTTTTTTAATAACGTGAATTATTGAATACAAGTAAAATAATGAAAAAAATAAGTATAAGTTATTTTATTCTTGCTATAAAAATATAATATATTATTGCGAGGGATTCCAGACAAGGGCGCCGTGCCTTTGGGAATAAATTTTGGTATAGTGGATCGCCAGGAAGAGTACAGAGAAAATGATCCACCTGATTACATCATATTTTACTTTCTCTGCTTATTTAAATAATATGGATAATAGTAATTAGGAGATTACAATTTGTAAGTCAGATTAGGTATGGCTTCCGGCCTTCCGGGAGTTGCTAATTTCCCAATTAGATGGAAATAGAATACATTTTTCCTAACCGCTTCTCAGCGACTAATCAAATATTTGGTTCAATATTAAAATATCAATATGGAATATTGGAAAACCTTTTTCTAATAATAATTCTCGGTGTTTCCACATTTTGTGGTTTGTTAGTTTGTGAACGATAATATTATACCTTGGAAGACATATTCTAAAGTAATTATCTATGATTATATGAAGATCACGAGATTGGATGGACTGCAATAAGAGATATGTAGGGAAAAAAATATCCCAAAAGAATTTCAGCTAATTAGGAGTACAAGAATTATACATTGCGTTGACATTTCATGAACTTCGTCTTTTATAAGCGACAAACAAGAGATAATAGCAAACTTTTTTTTGTCAACCTCATGGTTCACAAGGACATTGGTTCACGTGATTGAAGAATGAAGATTATAGCAGATTATAAGATTTATATTGTTATGAATTTAGTTTTTTTTTTTTAAAAAGATACTTGCATAAATTAGGTGAAGTACGTCTACAATTTAGCCCATCTCAAAAAAAAGTTATAGAGAGCATTAGGTATTATTTAAGGGTTGTTGGAAAAAAATTATGTCATACAAAAAATAACAATTATATATTACGAGTAATACATAGTTATAATGGTAAAAAAAAAAAAAAAAATCTCTGTCATGTCAGCCGACAATGTTTGAGGAGAGAGAAAAACAAAGTAGCTTTAATATTATAACTATGTACTACTCAAAATACATAAAAAAAAATTGCATGAGATAATTTTTTTAAGCAACGTAAGAAAATGATTTTCGATTGTTTAATAGGTTATATCACAAAATATGTGTAAATTTATAAAGAATCAAATCAACTCAAAAACTTAACCTAGTAAGTAATGAGTCTTCAGTGATTTTATTTTATATTATATCTCTCTAATACATTCCATCATGCAAAAGCCCTTTCGGCTTGAAAGATAAATATTGAATTGGCCTATTTTTGGATTTTATCTTGTACTGACTTAATTACATAGAGAGTGGGAGTGGGGAGGATCAAACTTGTGACCCGTAATTACTGAAGCTTTAATATCATATAAAGAATCAATTCAACCCAAAATCTTATGTGAGAGTATAATATAAACTATTAAAAATGCCATCATCCAACACTTTAAAATTTTGGGTTGAATTTGTTCTTAACATGATATTAGAGAGCCCACTTGTGAAAATAAATAAGCATAAGATAAACAAAAAAAATAAATAAAAAAATAGGGCTGTGCAATATTCATGTTTCAAGTTCAAAGGGCTCTTACGTAAGGGGGTGTTAGAGAATAATATAAACCATTAAAAATGTCATTACCCAACATATTAAGATTTTAGGTTGAGTTAGTTTTTTACACCTTAAGCTAGTAAGTGATAGGTCTTCAATAATTTTATATTATATCTATCTAATAAAATTTATGGTACTCATTTAACAAATAGCTAGAAAAAAAAATGAGATCCCGAGTTCGGGAGCAAATAAACAATAATTGAAACTAATATTTTTATTCTAAACACAGGGATATAGGACTTGACCAGTTGCCAATATACCTAATAAGATTTCCCGATCTAACATACATTTGATCCGTGATCATATTAATTCTTAAGTTGCAACCGAAACCAAGTGGGTTTTCGTTCAAAAGCTTAAATTGATTTGGTCTAGTTGCATTCCCATGCAGAAAACATTATAGCAAAAATAAATTATTTTTTTCGAGTATTTTCTTATTTGGTAAGTGAAAAATTAGTTTATTGGATACGATTAGGCACTAAAGAGGAAGATTTATTTCCAACTGTATTTTTTTATACATATAAATTTCGAAATTAGATTGAAGACCACATGCTTAGAGATCTGAGTTTCTTTCACAGGAACCAACATACATTGATAAGTGAAATATTATTTTAAAGTAAACTTCTGTCTAAAATTAATAAGTATAAATGTATTCATCCTTAATATTATTTTAATTCATTAATTATTTCTTGTTAAAAAAATATAATCCTATTTTTCTTCTATCAAGTGGCATGTCTGAAAGAGCATTGATGACTTTTTTGTGACGTGAAGCATCTACTATTGAGCTGTGTTTTGTGTAATTCAAAAGTCATAGAGACCGAAATTGAGACCATTAGGTGCCTGATTGCTCCTAACAAACAACAATCCAATCGACTGAATGATCTTCGTATTAAGGATAACATTCGGCGCAGTATATACATTTATGTCAACTGTGAAATTATAGCGTCTATTAATAACATGGTTAATAAGACAATTCGAGTACTTTTTCCGATTTTAGATCGCGCTTTCGTAAATAATAGGAGTGCGATCGGATGAGGGAATTAATTATATTATATCTTATTTTTATCATGAATTTTTTCGTGTCTTAACATTCATCATGTCATGTGAAAAATTTCTTATTCATTAATAATCAATAATTGGCAATTGAAATAATCAATTTTTTTTATCCTTTTAAAATTAAGATATGAGAGAAAGAGAACATTCATTCTCATCCATTCTCCTAACGAGAAAAATCAGGTGGCTGCTCCTAATTTTTTTGTGGGGAGCGCGTGGGGTTAATAATTATGCAACGGAAATTGAAAGATAAAAGACAGAACCTTGTTCAAATCTTGCTGCACAGGAATGTAGGCAGTTAGATACTTAGATTTCATACCCAAGTCGTTACTCTTTGTAGTCGGTGCTTTCACAGCTGTCTGTGCGATACCAAATCCCAAGAGTATTCCTCCCAAAAGGTTCGGATTGGAAATATTGCTCATTTTCATCATTGCTACATGGAAAATTTGTTTCTGAGTAAAAAGTTCTAAATAAACAAAACCTATAAAGCAGCTAAGCAGAAAGACCTTAGACACCTAAGATGAAAATGCAAATTGTTATAAAATATGTGGGAAGCTGGTCACCGCATCATGGTAATATATGTACGTGGATTGCGTTTTGATGCGCATGCTTTTGATGGGATGGGCCACACTGTCAAATGCACCGTCTTGTACTCAAAAAGAGGCGACATTTCAACCAAATGTGTATTCTTTCTCAATTGAGAGGTAGACAGTAAATTTCAAGATAACCACCTTTTTTTTTTTCCCTCGAGATATTCTCCTGTTGAAGATTAATCCTTTCAAAAATGAAAATTATATTGAGTAGGTAAATCTCTTTCACAAAATCTTTTCTATAATATGTTCAGAGATCAAATTTTTGTCAATATACTTAGGGGGTGTTTGGTTCAAGTTTTTGGTGAGGATTATCGGTAATCCTTCTTTGGTAAATGTAATTACCACGTTTGGTAGAAGGAATAAATTACGATTCCCAGATATCCAAGGATTACCGGTAATTTGATTTATAAAGAAAAGTCACTATTCAGATTACCAAAAATAATATGGTAATTCGGAATACCAATCAGAATACCAAGTAAAGGGAAAGCACAACAATAAATTTTGAGACAAAAATACCCCAATACACATAAAAATCTAGACCCAATCTATCAATTACAAAAGTAAAAATAGTTTGGGGTTATTTTTGTAAAATAACCTCATATTCCAAGTCATATTTCGTTCTAAACCAAATATGGAATCAGTAATTTTTACCCAGTATTCCCGGTAATATTTTGGCGAACCAAACACATCTTTCGTAAGATTCCAAGTAAACTCAATTTCTACTGAATTCTCATTAATCATGATTCCCGGTCACCAAAAAATTTCTCCTGTACCAAACACACCCTTAAGGAACTAAGCTATCAATCACCTGTGTTGCACTTTGTCGGTAAAGTAACTTTTTTTTTTTTTGATATAAAAAGTAACCTTCTTTTTGTTGTTAACTTAGTGTGACATGGAATAAAGGAGCATAAATATTAAAAATATTGAATATATAAAATGAGCACGCACCGCGTAACAGATTGCAACCACAAGCATCGAGTCAAAAAACCGTGTGAAACTAACGGGTTGAACGTGAACATTCAAAAGCATACCCATGAGTTGTAGACTTGAGAGTTCACTAACCTTAATTCCTTTCGCATTCTTTAGTTGTCAATCTTTCATTTGTTGTCATCCTTCGTCAGTGGTGACATGGACTAGCATGTTACTTATTCGCTTTTAAGTAGTATTATACGGTCAAATTCTAACAACACTGGAACAATTTCAAAGCAAGAAAAAACGCAAGTGAGAAACCAGCAGAAGGCTAGTATCCCCACACAGGCTCCACCACATTCCTTCAAAATAATGTTACTCAAAAGAAACAGTGTAGAATGGTTAAAATCAAATCAGCATGCAGCTTTTAATGACCCACTTGTAAAGCGTATCACCGTCCTAAGCAGAAAATTTTTGTATATAAACCAAGTAGTGGCTCCTCGTTTAGCCCAAAACAAATGCAACAGCTTGAAATACAAATATATAATAACAGGCCATTAAAAACAAGGAATATTGTCAAAGGGAACAGTGGGTTTTGAGAAAGAAAGATGCCGATGAAGAAGAGCCTTTGGATTGTGTTGGTTATCATAATGCTTGTGTTGTCATCACAGTTCTGTTCTGTGCAAAGCCGAGTTCTTCGAGCGGAGCCGTTAAAGACACGGGTTTCTGAAGATTCGTCTCTTGGGATGGCGTCTTTTGCTGTTTCTTCTAACAACTCCAACACTCGTCCTTCAAAACGCAGCTTGGAATTTAGACTAGCTTCCGGACCGAGCAGAAAAGGCCCTGGACATTAACTGCTTTAAATTCAGTCTCTTCCATTTTGGTTTTTACAAATGCTACTCTCTCTTTTTTTTTTAATTTCTAGATTATAAATATTGAGTCTCCACACTCCACACTCCACGGTTCTTTTTTTTCTTTTTTTGACTTCTCCAACAGACACTGATCTGATATGTGTATGTAGTTTGTAGATCGTTTGCTCATTGTAAAAACTAATTAAGGTGTGACACAGGTTTGAATACAATTACGTTTAATGTCTTCATTTTTATCTTGACTATATACAAAATGCATTTGAGTATTTAAATTATTCAATATTTTATTCTTTAAATAATTAAAGGAGACTAGGAAATTGATAGAGACATTGAATTTTTCCAATGCAGTTATATGCCATCCGCTTGCGTTCTTAATCTTCAACTTATTGTACACTAAATATGATGTACGTTATGAGCTTTGTATCTATATATGATCGGCAATTACAATTACGGAAATGATTATTTCACAAGACATAACACAGGACACAAAAATCCAGCTTGGGCTATTGACTGTGATGGGAAAAAAAAGGCGAGAGAAATAAAAAGCAGAACAGAAGGTAGTGATATAACTTTTACCAACATAAGCATTACAATTATGATCAACTTTTGAGATCCGTTTTCAACTAGAAATGTCAAAGTGCGTGTCCCTGGGTTACAGACAATTTACACACCTCACAAAAGTTCCTGAATTCAGTCAAGGATAAGATTATCTCTGTCTGAATGATAGCCCCCGCCTGAAAACGTTGACCTGCCCAGCTGCTTCCTCGGAGTACAATCTCACCCGGGACATTATTTGGTTTTACATTGGGTAGGGATATGACAGAAACTTTCCTTCAAGATCAACGTAAAATTTGACATAAGAGAGAATGGATAAACAAGATATAAAGAGGAGAAAATTGAACGGTTTTGATTTTCATCAATGGTCAGTTACTAGTGAAGACGGTGATGTTAGAGTTAAGTAACTTCTCATTATCAATCTCTCTTTTTTTAGGGGAAAAAATTCTACCAAGCCAATTATCATCGCAAATTTTTACATTTTTTTATCTTAACGTCTTGTACAATTAAACGTTTGAAATGAGTCGAACTGGCAAATTCAAATACAAATGAATACTACTAACCCTTGGCTTTATGGACGGTTTTCTTAGTTGCCAATGATGCAACGTTTACCAAAAACCAAGCATCCTATTACACGGCATCAGGGTTCTTAGCTCTCTTTATTTTTATGTAAATTAACAATTTTTTATCCAAATAGCTTCTAAATTTATCTAAGAGTTTGATATATGGTAACCCAACGTGTAACTCAGTTGACCCATGTAGCTGATGAATTTATAGGTTCGATTCCTATAAAAAACACTTTAGGGGCTAGTGGTAAAATCTGTTACGCTCTGAGTTTACTCAAAAAGTTTGATATATGATATATAAGAGTAAATTTTAGTAACATTATCTTTCAATCAAATATTGTCACATCATTAAAAGTAACTTTTAAACTAGTCGTTATTAGAGACAAAGACAATACATAATTAAAGAATAATATAAATAATTTTTACATTGATAATATATTAAAATTATGTCCTTAATCTAATATAGAAATCCGTATCACAATGAGTCAGAATGAAGATCAAGAACTGCCTGTAACGCTGAAAGTCGTGACAGAGTTAGAAATATTGGGTGCGAGGAGTCTTCAGAGTCCAATTATATAAAGGATTCACACGCGTAGACAGACCGACCCAATAACGTTGGCTGCCAATGTCGCCGTGGAAGGAAGAGCAACTCTCTCTCAACATTCCGTCCGCATGTAAACTTGCATTGACGCTAGTTCAACCACCTTCACCTATCTCTCAAACCCAAGATGCAGTCATGAAATTAAACAGCTTTTACTTTAGCTATTAATTCTGAGGGTTTACAAAATTGTGTCCAGGTACTATTGTCAATTCATTGTCAAAAAATTATAAAAAGGGCTTTAACCAGATTATTTTGGTTATAACACTCCAACGTTTTTTAGGTTACGGTACCATTTAAAGTTCTTAGAAAAAATATCAGTTTATTTGCACTTTCACTATTTTACTTTTCAAGTACATGCATTAATCAGATTTTTAACAATGTAATCAAAATTTAGTATCACTTCCAACCATGGTTCGTTCAAGTAACAAAAAACTCACATTTTCGTTAATATTTTTAGTTCGAGTCTTGTGAATATAAAAAGTAAGAGAAATGTTGTTCTCTTTTTACACAAGAGAAAATTTGATTCCTACACATAGATAGAATTTCGTGTCAAGTTTTTGTTTTTTTTCTTCTTTTTTTTCTAATTGATGGCCTCATTTTTTTTGTCTCAGTAGGAGACAATTCTTCTCTTATATAAAAGGAGAAAAACATTTTTCAAAAAATAAATACCGAGAGAGTTTTACCTTCCTAAATGAATCCATCCTGAATTTGAATTAATCAAACATAAAGAAACTTCTGAATATCAGAGTCTATGACAAAAGAGTTAATACCACTTAAACTATAATCACCTAATTGAAACTTCAAATGATGCACATTTTGTTAAAAAATGATTTCAACGGATGTATGAAAAAGATGTGTAAGGGGGAAAAAGAAGGGAAATAACATCTTTTTCTTTAAGTCGAATGTATGAGAGAGATGTGTACGGGAAAAACGTATAAACCCTTGTCTTTATTAATGGAACGGGCATTATTTATAAATTTTTATTTGGAAACATTTAATTAAATATAAATTTTAGAAGTGCAATTATAAAAAATCAATAATAAATATAAATAAATGAGTGGAAAAACCTATCTCAATTTTTAACTAACTGTGCTTAACGTGGGTTAACAAAAAACGCAAAATAATGAGCATTTCTATAGTACAAATATTCTATGTTATATGCAGTTGAGGGGTTGGCATCTCTGATTATGCCCAATTATTATAATAAATTCTACTCAAATATGACTGACATTTATCATGTGAATCACTTATGAAAGAACAAATTCATTTTAATTAAAAGAACCATTTAGTCAAATTATACGCAACAACCGCTTCAGAGCGTGCTTACAGCCAATTCATTACAGTCACCATCAAGAATACTTTTACTCCAAATTAATTGAAATCAATAGTAGATAAACCCAAATCAAAAGTTACGAAGGAATAAAAATAAAATAATAATAATATATAAAATAAAAATGGAGTGTAAAAATAAATAAATAAATAAAAAGAAAAAGAAAAAAGATGGGAAAGGGCAAAAGAGATAAAGGAAAAGAAGGGAAAAATGAAGAGAAAAAAGACTAAAAAAGAACCATCTTGAACATAAGAATAACACGGGTCTAACCCTTCAACCATGCTAATAGCTTTTCTTCATTCCATCCTAAGGCATACCGTCCGCCAATCTATATCCACTACCTTTCCCAAGTAAGTTTCGATCTACTTCTACCTTTCTTTGTGTTGAGCTATCGGAAACAAACTTCTATTCTAACGGGAACATCCAGGAGCCTTCTCATTACGCGCCAAACCACCTCAATCTATATTTTTCTAATCTATTTAGCCATCGGTAGTAATCCTACCTTACGTTGAAAATCTTCATTTCTTATCTTATCCATTCTCGTATAACCACACATTTATCTTAACATTCTCATCTCTGCTACTCCTATTTTATGTTCATGTTGCCTATGTGCTGACAAACATTCAGCTCCATATAACATTGCAGGCCTTACTGCTGTTTTATAGAATTTTTCTTTTAACTTAAGGAAAATTTTGCGGTCACATAAAAACCCAAAAACACTACGTCATTTCATCCACCTTGCTCTGGTTCTATAATTTACATCTTCATCAATCTCTCTGCCTTTTTGAAAAAATGAATCCCAGGTATCTAAAACTATCTTTCTTGGGTACCTCTTGACCAAGTAGATGAATGAAATCTTGATCTACATCTCTTATCACGAAATCTTGATCTACATCTCTTATCAGAGAAAACTCTGATTCTATACTCAGTTTTGCTCTGGCTTAACACGAATCCTTTAGACTCCAACGTGCTTCTTCCCAATTCAAGTTTTCTATTAACACCATCTTTGGTCTCATTAATAAGCACAATATCATCTATAAAAAACATACACCATGACACTTTCTCTTGAATATCTTTTCTTAGTTCATCGATAATTAAGGTAAAGAGATAAAAACTTAGAGCCAAACCTTGATGTACACCTACTGTGATAAACAAAAGAAATACGATAAACAGAAAAATCAATTATCAACTTTCTAATACTTCAATAGTAGCTGGGGTAACAACCATTCTCAATTAAGAAAGAGGACAACGCAAAATCAAGACAAAGACTACTCCTAACCAAGTCCTAAGCCGTATATCCTCGGACGGCAAAAACGCGTATAAAAATTCACATAAAAGTAAAACATGTAAAAGATACGAAGGAATGGAAAGCTAAATCTGGAACATACTATCATGGATATGAGCACGGATAACAGCTTTGCACAAGTATTCAACTGCATCTCACCATAAATTGCAATATAGAAAAGGAGAAAGATTACCTAAAGGAGAGACGGAGCACTCAAAAATTTGACCTATTATTAAATGAATTGATTTTCCAATGAAACTTCATTGTTGGTTATTGATTAAAAAATAAAAGTAGGAATCTCAAGGCGTACCTTCTCATAGCCAAAAGGCACAAACTCTACCTTTACATAGAATTACCCAAAACCAAGGTAAGAGGTAGCACATCGCTACTGGCTGACAGAAAAGAGGCATGGAATCAGAATTCAAACACAAAACAAATAGGATAGGAATCAAGCTGTTTTCATTTAAGTATTAAACAACCTAGAGAAATAGTTTTCTCAGCTTTTCAGACAGAGGGGTGTAAGTAACTCTACAGTTTCCAAGCAAAGCGAAGAGAACATGAAAACCCACACAATTATCGGGGTAAAAAGGGCCATAGCAAACCAACACTTCCCATAAACTTAAATCCTTGATCATAAAACCCTATCGTCTAAGAATCGAAGTTGAAAATATCATTCTACAAGAGAGGGTGATAGAATGGAACCTTATGCCCGAAAAATACTAGACCCAAAAAATACACAATCATGTTTTATAAGACATAAACAAGGGTTGTCTATGCTATGATGTTCAGCCAAGAAAAACAGAACAAGGCATAATGAATACCTTGAATTACTAGTATGCAGACAAGTGTGCTGCTCCTCATGACTGCTTCAAAACTATCTTTCATCATAGAAAAAGAAAAAAAAATGAAACAATAAAGGATATGAAGCAATTACACCAACTGTTACTCACCACCCAATGATATATTTCAGCTAAAGAATCAAGACTAAATGCTAATTGATGATATACATTCCACTATGTTAGAACCCATTCAATAATGGGAGTGGATCCTCTCATGTTTTGATTAACATGATCATATCATGTGAAATGATCCTATAGGTGAATCAACGGTGATAATTTTGTTATTCAAATATTTTTCTCTCTCATCTCTCATCACCACTAATTTTCCCATGAATGGTTAGGATCCTCTCACATGTCATGATCATGTTAACTAACACAAGAGGATTCATTCCCTTCCATAATAGAGGATCTTGAAGAGGACTTAAAAAAAAAACAGAACTGATTAATATGACTGATTCAAGGTGAATTCAGCTTTCACAGTACAATCCTAATCAGGGATAGAAACTTCCAATGGAACAACTAATTACAAGACAAATACCAGAAATAGACGATAAGTCTCAGAGCAATTACAGAGGCTATGAATTCTCTCCAAGCCTAGCCCAAGTCCCAACCTGCTTCTCACCCATCAGTCATTCTCTATTAAACCTCATAATTCCTCTCTAACCATGTGATCTACCATGTTGCTAACAGAGTTCCCCTGCCCCACCTGAAGATTATTCCCCCTCTCTCTTTGCTGACTTGTCATGAGTTATTAATCATCTCTATCGTTTTCTAGCATGCACGGAGCTGTGTCATATCATACTAAGTCAAAATCCCTTATTTTCTCTGCATAATACACGTCATCTAATAAGAAAAAGACTCAGATTAGGATGATGATCCATTGCAGTCAAGTTTATATTTCTACTGAAAATATAGGCTCACAATCCAACCACTGGTAAGCAACTAGTATGAAATGTGTCCGAAAGCAGTACATATCATATAGATGTTAAATCGTCACTACAATTCCATAAAAGATCATTCAAATACGGGATGCCTTCTCTAGGGCTGACCACCCTGAGCTACCTGTGCTTAATCACATAAAAATCCCCCAATGAAATATTAACCAAGGTAAAGCGTAATCCAAATAAACAGTATAGCACTATCTCCCTGCAAGTCACTCTGACCATTTGACACATGGAAATATAATAGTTATCACGAGAATGTTCATCGTCCAATTGTGGGTCATAATTGCAACATCACAAGATATATACAACTTCTGAGGACATGCATAATAATCAGTCACTAGAGAATACATATAATTCTTTAAGCTGCTTAAACCACAAATATAGTTAAGCATACAGGTCACTCCACGATCGCTAAACTTGGAAAAAAAAAGTTGAAAGTTGCAGCTCTTAACTACTAAAAGCAAAGAGGCTTTCGTTCAGCTCAAGAAATGCATGATGTTTTAAAGTTAAAACCAAACAAGCAGTAAAACAAAGAAAATGCAATTTGTGTTCAAAAGGGGTCATTTGCGAAAACATTTTAATACTCAATTCACTCCCTCCTGAGCATGGATGCCACATTCCCAGCTCAGTAGATTCTAAATCATAAAGTTGATGGGTAAGATCATGGAATTAAAAATCAACAAAGGTATGGACAGCATGATCACATTACCTGAAAACAGAAAACATAAATATAACAATGGATTTTTGCAGAATGAGAAATATTAATTATTATTTCAGAAGTCACTAAATCATCATTTTTCTATATATTTAGTAATTATAGAGAAGTCTAATAACAAAATCAGGGGTCTAAGTAATTAAACATATCCCATGTTCCAGTCAGTTCTAAAATATTACAATTGACAGGGTCCTATAAATAGGTGTTTTCAAGTATTTTTCATTAAATTAGTGAAATTACCACTTACGAGTTAAACTTAACTATTCATATAAAATGGTTGAAGGGAACTTCCTTCATTTCTAGGATTAGATTGAATTTCTGAAGTCTTTTCAAATTTCTATTCAAGGAGGATGAGTCTACCCATTTCCAAACCCATGCTATGTATTGTCCTTTTTAATTGATACGGCATTTCAGTGTAAAATTAAACCCCGATCTACATCACACATGCTTTCATGTAATCAGTCACAAGAATTTAGAATATGAGCCAGTGGTAACTCCAATTTGCAAGAAAATTATTTTAGCATAAATAAAACATTCGAAATGGATTACTCTCAGGGTGCTGTATAAATACTCATCTACATTCCATCATTAGTATATCTAAGACACTAATTAGAATAAAGAAGAAAAGACCAACTTATTTTTTACTAATCTCCTTAGTCCTTCACATTCCGTTTACTTACCAAACAATGGAACCAAAACTTTCCTCCATTCCATCAGAAAATATCCAATAAAATGCATGGCATCCCATTCCATTTCATCCCACCATATTAGATATCCAAGCAAAGCCTAATCTAACCAACATCATGGTAACCAAATCATCAACAAATAGTTACAATGACTTGCAGGTGTACAAAATCAGGGAAGCTCCGAAGCTCTAGTATAAGATTCAGCAAACGCAACGCCACAACATGTGAATGGATGAATTAGTTAAAAAATAAATAAAATTGGAAGCAACAAGAATCATGTATACAAGACAGAGATACACGCACACGGTGGATAGGAGCAAATGAATTGCATAAAGACGAGTTGAACATAAACAAGGCAAATTAAAACAACCTGAGATGTTCAAAGGAAGAATATATAACCAAGATAGGTGGCGCAAGAAATAAACAAAGTTCTACGGATAGATCATCATATTATAAAATATTAAAATATATTCCCTCAACAAGGACACCCTAACATACTATAATCTCCAAGGATCAGGTATCGGACTCCTCGGCGGCAGGGACGTCCTCTGCGGCGGGGGAAGTGGAAGGAGGAACCTCAGGGATAGGAGTCTGATCGACACCGTTATCCACGGCAGACGAACCTGTGGTAGCTCTGGCCTTAACGGTATCAAGCATCCGCTTGCTGATCTCCTTGGAATATACCTGGAGGATCTCGATGCCGTCATTGTCGGAAGCGAAGGAGAGGCCGGCGGCGGAGAAAGCCTCATCCTCGATCTGGCGTGCAGCGGCGGAGGCTTCGTCGGGGGCCATTATCCCGTAGCGCTTGGAGAGGACGGAAGGAGTAGATAGGGTTTCGATTAAGCGATGGATGACGGCGTCGCGGGTGCGCTGAGTGGGAGGCCATATGCTGAAGGAGAAGCCGCCGGGACCGAGTTTGGTGGTGGCAGGTTGGTCTTGGTTGTTCTGTAGCTGTGGAGCGGAGTCTTGCTCCGATGGGTTTGCGGGTGCGCTTTCCGGGTCGGACATTTTGAGAAGCCAAAGGTATTGAGATAGATAGGAATTGTTTCGTAAACACTGCTGTACAAGCCTGTGCTGTCAGAAATCAGAATTAGTAATGTGTATATCGGAATTTTTTCTGGGCCAGGAAACGGAAAGGACTTATTGAAAATTATTTATAATTTTAAATGATATAAAATTATGTCATTTTAATAGAGATAGATAAAAAATATATTTTTTATTTAAAATTTAAATTAAAAAAAATCATTCACTTTTTCTTCTGTGATTTTTATTTTTTGTGTCAATTTTTTTTTAAAATGACATAACTTATTTTCTTTAGAAGGATAAACATCAAAACCATTACTTAATTAGTTGGTTAATTAATTTTGATTAGAATTTTTTTTATTTGATCAATATGTACTTTCAAAAATTAATCCTCGGAGTTCAAATTCAAATCGTGTTATTTTTCATAATTGTACTTAATTACAAAGTAAATAAAAAATACTTAAAATAAATTTTTTTTTAAAAAAAATTGTATACGGAATATTATATTTATAAATTATTTTATTTTACAGCATAAAAACTAAAGAAAAAATGTTTATCTTTTTTAAAGATATAATTTTATGTTATTTTAAATCTTAACCGTTGATTTTCATCAATTAATAATTAAGATTTAAGATTTTTATTGTGAATTATTAATTAATTAATAAGTTTGATACAATAAATTCTAAGTGTTAACTGATGCAAATCCATAGTTAAAATTTAAAATGACATAAAATTATATCTTTTAAAAATAAAAAATTTTCAAAAACTAAATTAGTATTCAAAGCTTCTAAAATACTAATTTGATGTTATAAATTAGTAAATTGAGTTGGGACTTGGAAGCGTCAATCTAGTAAATTGACCAGAGTGGTGACGGGTCCCGTTGTAAATAACAAATTTTGACATAATATATATATTTGTATCCTCTTATTTTTAAGCTGCAAGCTACTTATAAAATAAAGTTAAAAAAAAAAAAGCTTAAAAAAAGAAGTTGTGTTGTCTGAAAGACAAAGATGTCCAACCGGTGACTGGTATACTTTATGTAGGATCTAGGTGCCCTCTCTTAAGTATCTATGAATGAGATACCTTTGAGGGTAGGTTGATCACTGTGCACAATAATAATCGACATGGTCAAGGCGTGGGATGTGTGCACAGTGACAAGCTAAGAGAGAGGTTTAGAGAGTGTCTACCTTATTGGTCTAACCTCGTATTTATAGATGGGTTACCTGAAGGAGTGTACTTCTGGGCCTCTTAGGAATATTGGGGGCCCAAGTCCAACTGCTTAGCTGTCTGGATATGATCGTCATAAATAGGAGATTCCCTTCCTTTTGTGTTGTCCTTTATTGGTCCTTCTAGAATATGGGCCTTTGTCAGGTCTATAACAGAAGTTAAAAGCTGTTTGAAAATTACATAAAAATTTTAGCTTAAAGATTACTTAAAAGCACATATTTCAAGAAAATTATCTCTCTTTCTATTTTTATCACTCTTCATTTTAAAAAAAGTACACAATTCAAGAAAAATAGATAAGAGCTTAAAAAAAGCTCCTCCTATGAGCTTTTAGTTTTCAGCTTTTTTATTCATTATACAAAAAAGAGTTTTTCAATATAAGAGTTTTTTCCAAAACCTGTTTGGCCTAACTTAAGCTTATAAGCTTCTAGCTTAAAAAAAAAATCCAAACAGATGGAGACCGGTCCCGTTGTAAGTAACAAATTTTGACATAATATATATATATATATATATATATATATATATATATATATTTATTTATTTATTTATTTATTTATTTATTTTGAAACCAATTTTGACATAAATTCTGTCTTTTTCTTTCCCTCCAATTTTATTTAGTATAATTCATTCTGATAAGATTGTTCTAGAAGAAAAAATTGCCTCGTTCGTTTGTCCTAATGAGAAAGAAGCCATATTGAATCTATTATGATTAACTAATATAATATTTATAAGAAAAAATGTGGCTTATTTTAAATGATATGTCATTTCTAAAGAGAGAGGATCTATAAAAAAAAATTATTTTTTTACATCTCTTTATGTCTGTAAAACGATATAACTTGTGTCATTTAGCGTTCGTTTGGATTTATTTTTTCTCCAAAAGCTACTTTTTTAAAAGAAAAAAAAAAGCACTTTTCACTTAAGTTTAAGGTCCGCTTTAAAAAAACAGAAGTTATAAAAAAAGTTAAAAAATTACTTTTTGTAGAAGCTAAAAATTTTAACTTCCAAAAAAAGTTGAAGTCAAAAGTCAAATATTTTTTTCAAAAATTAAATATTTTTATAAAAACATAAATAACTTTAACTTTTATAAAAAATATTTTTAAAATAAGAAAAAGATATAAGCTACTTTTTTTGTGAAGGCGAAACAAACAAGCTCTTAAAATAACACATATTTTTCCTATGTATAATGTATAAAATAGAAGAATCACATTTGTAAAATGCTATCGAGTGATATTTCTAGCTTATGTAACACTAATATTTAATTAAAATTTTGACGTATATCATATTTTTTATATACCTCTTAATACACAACAATAATAAATCTTAATTAAATATTTTATTTAATTACTAACAATTCAGATTTTAAATCTTCATTGGTATCTTGTTAATAAACCAAATTCAATAATGTTTTACATGATTCAAATTTTTAAATTATAATTTATTACATGAATCTTCATTAATATAAAATTCATTAATATCTTATTACTAAATTCAAGTTTTTTTTATTTCTCTCTCTAATATTGTGTAAAAAATAAAACATACGATTCAAAAGTTTGCTCGTGATGTTGTAAAGTGAAGTGCATCAAATATAATTTTTGTATTATGGGATATTATAAATATCGCATAAATTTTTATTTTTATTTTTGAACATTACAGGGAATCGAACCGCACACCTAATACACATTAAACACACCCAACACTACTAGACTATCTCTAGTGGTGCACGCATAAAATTTTCTTCCTCCTCCATACTTCTTCAGAATTTAGTTATGATTACTGTATTTCACAGCTTATTTTTGTAAATTTTTGAGCCCAAATTTGTAAGGAAAATAAATAAAAAATGTTCTAAATCATAATTCATATCATACAACGATATATTCGTATAAAAATTACCACCTACTGTTATTAAAATTGGATTGACACCCAGTCAATTTAATTTCTAAATAATGATAAGGCGTTTGGATTGGTTTTACAAAAGAAAAAATACCTATTCTTTTTAAAAAAATTCAAATGTTAAAATTATTTTTAATTTATTTAAAAAGTACTTTTAAATTAAAAGGTGATACTTTGCCTTTTTTTCAAAAGCCAAAATTCTTGACATCCGAAAAAAAATATTTTTTTATTTTTTTCCTGATTTTTACTTTAAAAAATGTATATTTAAATACACACATCAAATGAAAAACACTTTTATTATAAGGGTTTGATGTTTGTCATTTTAAATGATATAAGTTATGTCATTTTAGGAGAGAGATAGACACATGGAATGAAAATTATGGAAGAGTGAAAGTGGATGATTTTTTTTAATTTAAATTTTAAATAAAAAAATAAAATTATGTGTCTGTCTCTCTCTTTTAAAAAGTTTCTTAGAGAAAAAAAAAACTCATCGGGTCTTAAATGGATTAAACCAACAATTTTATAGATGAGATTCAAACTTATACCTTAACATGTGGATTAAACCAACAATTTTATACATGAGATCCAACAACCCACATTAATCACCAGATCAAGTTATATGTTTGAACCAAACCTATCCAATATCCGGATAAAGTGGATTACCGATTACCGATCCCAAGTTTAATTATATGGGTGTGTTTGGTACAGGAGAAATTTTTTGGTAAGCGGGAATCATGATTAATGGGAATTCAGTAGAAATTGAGTTTACTTGGAATCTTACAAAAGATGTGTTTGGTTCGCCAAAATATTACCGGAAATACTGGGTAAAAATTACTGATTCCATATTTGGTTTAGAACAAAATATGACTTGGAATGCGAGGTTATTTTACAAAAATAGCCCCAAACTATTTTTTCTTTTGTAATTGATAGATTGGGTCTAGATTTTTATGTGTATTGGAGTATTTTTGTCTCAAAATTTATTGTTGTGTTTTCCCTTTACTTGGTATTCTGATTGGTATTTCGAATTACCATATTATTTTTGGTAATCTGAATAGTGACTTTTCTTTATAAATCAAATTACCGGTAATCCTTGGATATCCGGGAATCGTAATTTATTCCTTCTACCAAACGTGTTAATTACATTTACCAAAGAAGAATTACCGTTAATCCTATCTAAAAACTTGAATCAAACACCCCCTCTACTCATATCACTTTGCCAACAACATATCCTGTATTTGAATACCCCTTTTGAAGAGATGTATTAAACTCTGCCCCAATCCCTAGTTAGACGAAACCCATAGATGGCGCCGTGCATCTATAATTACAAATAATAAGTTTGATGTTCTCGCTCTGATTTTATGTCATTGTTTTGGACCTATGCCAGTTGGTGGACATATATGGGCGTGCAATGACAAGATAACAAGTACAGGCAGAGATGATAGAAGTAAAGAAAAGAAAAGAAAAGAGCCACATGTAAAGGAAATAAGGGGCCGATTAGTCACCTCACCTTCCGATCATAAAATCACTTGCTAGAATATTGACATAGTATGCAGGTCAAGTGACATGAGGAATATAACAATATGCTCCACGATTGGATTGTTCAGCACGAAACTCTTCATGCACACCTTTTAATTTCGTTCTTTTTTTTCTTTTTTCTTTTTGGACGTGGGTATAAAGTATTTATTTTATTTTTAAAATTTAAGCATTTGAGATCTGAACCTTACTGCTCAGTTCTAATAGATTGCACAGCAACAGACGTCCGTCAAGAGTCATGAGACAAACGTCATTCGTGAGGGTCTCTTTAGAATCTCACGAAGGTTTTGTCTGTTCAAGTTCCAGACGTGCCGTATCTGTTCAACGGTCATGAATCACTGAGAGATTCTGCCTTGAGGCGATGTTTAGAAGATCAATACGTCTAGCGAGTGCGAGACCATGGTCGAGGATCATCGTTATAGAGTAAGCGATAAAACACCATTCACTCCGTTTATATAATATTTATTTAATTCATTCTTATTCAGTATAAAACACCATTCACAATCGAATATCCTGAAAGAACTTGAGATATAATGAGCTGCGTAGCCCACCCAAAAAAAAAAAAAGAGCTGCGCGCAGTTCCTTTCAGCACATAATTTCTTGCTCATATTATAAGTTGATTGATTAATATAATTTTTTTAAAAAACTAAATAATATACTCTAAAACTTATTTTTCAAAATGATACAGGACATATGTAATAGAAGTGAGTATATGGCATGGCAACAGAAAGATGGCATGTTTGTGGGACCTATTCCGTTCGGTCAAAAGTGATTAAAAATAATTAAATTATATAATTTTAGCATATAATTTTTAAAACACATTATTCTATTAATAATTCTATATATTTTCTAGAGGCACATTATCATTATCATTATAATATATATATTATAAAAAATTAAAATAATATAATTTAAAAGTTATTTACTAAAATAAAATAAGGGAAAAATGTTTGTCCTTATTTTAAATGACACAGCTTATGTTATTTCACTCTCACAAAATAGTGGAACCCACACCTTTATTTTTTTTGTTCATTCTCTCTCTTACATGATTTATCTCTTTTTCTCATTTAAAATGATACGAATTTACATTCTTTAAAATATTTTTCCATAAAATAATTTGACATCTTTTGACCAAATCAACTCTAGGAGTAAGACGTAACATGTGTCATCATCATGTGAGTCTCTCTAATAGAGTTAGCGTGCTAAAAAAATTAAACTATATTATTTCAGTAAATAATTTCAAAATATATTATGTCATTTTCATAATTTTTTATGATGTATTATATTGATAAATGTGCCAATGTTTTAGGCAACAAAACCAAATGAATATTTTGTAATACATTCAATTTTCTTTTATTTTCTTTTCTTTTTTAACGAGGTACAAAAGTAATATTCAAGAATCATTCACTTTATTTTTTCTAATATATCATCTGATCATGAATTGTTATTTTCTCTTTATTTACTCTCTTTCCAATATATTCACAAGTAATATGCACACTGTTTTAAAAATGATTTTAAACTAACGGACTCATACCCATGTGAATCGAACCTAATATCAATCATACAAAAGTATCGTACCAAGTGTTAGAAATTAAAAATCGTTTATTTGCTTCGCGTGCTAAGACTTGGTACGAGATGTTAAACCCTGGGAACTCTTGGAAGGAAGAGAGAGAAAGGAAAATGAAAAGAATTATATTCTATTATGAGATGTTAAACTACCTTTGCGAGATATTTCAACCGAGTTGAACTTTTGGTACACTAAACTTTATAAGTACAGTGAGTGTTGTAACTTGTAAAGCTGGGAAGCCAGAAAAATAATAGTTTGTGACTTTGTGTTCCATAACATCATTCGAATCCACATAACTAACATTTTAACAAATTAATCCCTATAATTTCGCACTAAATGTGTTTGTGTGTGATAGCAAGCATGCTTTTACCGCAAGACTTTTGAGGTGTTAAATTTAAGAGATAGGTTATTATGTTTATTTTATTTTATCTTTTATCCATTGATTCTGATTTAACAATGTTTGATATGAGTAGGCAAGGTAGGCATGAAAAAAAAGATAGGTAAAATATCTTATCCTAAATTTAAAATCTGACTTATTACCAAAAAAAATAAAATTAAATCTGACATTTTCTCTAGTAATATACTTGTGCATTATTGGCATATAATACACATCAACCCTAAAAAAAATCTTAAACTGAATAATAAAACACCAGAGAAAAAAAAAGAAAAAGAAAAATTAAAGTAGGCACTCAAGTGCTCAACTCACGCAAGAAAAAGGCACATCGTACTCATTACCAAGTTTCTTCACCAATTTATATGTTTTGAATTTACAAATCCTGTATAGATTTTAGTACCACATAATATCTTTATATAAATCCCACTCGACAAACAAGCTAAGTAGTACCTAAAAGCTAAAACGCGTGGGTGTAAATTTTGAGAAGGAATGCAGCATTCCCCGATAACATTCCGTCATGGTTGAAAAAAAGCACAATAGAATTTCTACACTAATTAACCCTCCACAGGAAATGAGTCTCAAACCTCTATTTAATATGCTCATTTCCTAGCTCCAACATCATACGAAATAAGCAAACGAACCAAGCCTTGCCTCAACGATTGTGGAGTGGGTCTGATGCATCAGGAACTTTCCTCTTCTCTGAGAAGTAAGCCTCAATTGGGTGCTTCGGAATCTGGTTTTGCTCCTGCTCCTGCCTCTGTTGTTGCTTATTCTCTGGCATAATTATTGTCTGGTTACGCAGGCCAACAGCCGAATCCTCTTCTTCCCTTTCACCGCAGACGAGGAATATAAGCAAAACAAAAACCATTACCCTCTGCAACCCCCCAACTTGCGCGAACTGTTGAAAGAGCATATCTCGCTGACTCGCTGCCTCAAGATGAAACGTGGTATAGAAATACATATATATCTTTGAAAAAGATGGAGAAATTACAAAGGCAAGCACTTGCTGGAGATAATAGGAAAAAACAAATAGGCTTTGTTTGGGGCAGGGGTAGAAGGAAAAAGGTGATGTGTTGTGTTGTGTACATTGAGTGCAACCCTGCAAACAAGTGACCCATTTTACGAGAGAACTTTTTCTACTTTTGCTTTAATATATTCTGTATTTCACGAGAACTTTTTTTACCTCCTATTCTGATCTTTTTTTGCTTTCAGTCTCTCAAAATAAGGATCACTCCCAGGTTCAATTTGTAGCATTATATACTCAGATTTTGGCACTTGTGCTTTCCTGTTTCCTTGTCCGGGCATTGCTTGTCGGCTTTGGAAAGCGGTCAATTTGCTCCAAAAAGCTTCTATATTTCTGCTAGGCCCAGGCCCCAGTAATTCCCCTATTTGCCACCTAAAAGCAAGCAAGTTCTAGTCTCCGATGTCTTGGATTGTCTTTTTCAGCATTTCTTTTTTTGTTGTTCTTTTTGTTTTGCTAAGTAAAATAGAGTATCTAAAATTATTTATTTGCACTGCATGGCATGTAACACTCATGTTGCAGATTCTGTTTATAAAGTATGGACTGTGGACTGTGGAGTGTCATTAATAGTATTTAGTAATTTAATCTAAGCAATTATTACTTACGGTTATGTTTGGCTGAATAGCAACAAGGACGGCAAGAAATATTACCACAAATATTTAAAATAAATGAATGGAATTGCAATATAAAATATAAAATATAAAATACCTACCCGATTGCCATCCTGAACTTCAAATTTTATGTTCCTCCGAATTAGATAGTCGAGGAAGGAATGAGATGGGTATGTGAGTAATTTTCCATTAAATTTTGATTTAATTACTACCTTATACTTTTTTAATAATATCTCCATCTTGTGGTTTACCGATATTATATTGAGAGAATCCATTGCGTCATTTATAGATAAATTAAATAATGAATTTTTATTTTAACACTTGTTCTTTCCTATTCCCATTGATTTGTTTATAAATAAATAAAATGGTCTCATCCAAAACTCACGTGACATGAGAAAATGCATTGTAAAACTAAGAAAATTCACTTGTTCAATAACTTTTTATTTTTTTGTATTATATTCCGTTACCATCCCTTTCTTTTCATATAACGTGAAGTATAAGTCTTGAGTGGTCAAATCATGGACGACTAATCAATTAACGGGTCTATCCAATACCGAATGAGTAAATGTCTTGACTATGGATAAAATCATAAAACCCAAAGGGTATTCGACACTTTGATTTTGTCGTGTGCTTCCCTGACTTGTGGTGTTTTTCCAAAATTGTGCTTCCCATGCTTCTTAATTATATATTATATAAATAAACTCATACGAACGATAGCACTTACGTGGCAGGCCTGCGCAATCTCCTCCCCCTCCCTGTCTCTCTAACTTTCACATATGCACTTTATCTTGAGCTCGTTTGTTACACAGTTTTTTTTAAGATTTTCGAAAAATTGAATTTTTCTAAATTTTAAATTTTCAGATATTATCATAAATTGAATGTAATAATTATATTTTTAAAAATTGAGATTTTCGGATAAAAAAAAAAATTTCCTCTACCAAACGCCCCTGTGTATCTTGGGTTGATTTCGGAATTATATATATGAGGAGGGATATTTTCACTGACAAAAATTTTCACTACTAACTTACTACCTATTTAATCACCGTTAGATTAACATTTTCTCTTTATTTAAACACTTTTTAATATTCTCTCTCTTTGATCCAATGGTGATGTGATATATATATATATATATATATATATATATATATATATATATATATATATCAATATTTTAAAACCCCATCTCGCCTCCCGAATTGACTCGGGTCAACCTTGACCCTTCCCCTCGAAAGTTGGGGTCACAAGTTGGACCTAATATGCATATCGACCACTCCAATCTCCAAAACCCGGTCGAGTTTCAGTGACTCCCGGGCCAGAGGGGTTAAAGAGGATAAGGATGTAAATGGGTTATGTCAGCCTATAAGGGCCTATGGCTTAGTCTTTATTAGGCCAGACTTGATCTATTATAAATAGTAAAATAGAACAGGCCTAGGTTTTTTTAAAAATCTATTTAGAAAACAGGGGCATAGACTTTTTTTTTTATACATGTCGAGCCTATAAGCCTACAAGCCGGCCTATATCATATTATTTATTTAAAATATAATAAATAATGTTTAATAATTTTGAATAATAAAATAATATTATTTTAGTTATTCTTTTAATTGTTGAATGTTTAATAGGCTTAAACAGGCTAACAGGCCTAGGCCAATGCGTTTATTTTTTAAATATAGGTCCGGCCAGACTTGTAAT
The DNA here is from genome assembly GCF_033153095.1 of Gastrolobium bilobum. NCBI lineage: Eukaryota > Viridiplantae > Streptophyta > Magnoliopsida > Fabales > Fabaceae > Gastrolobium > Gastrolobium bilobum. Next base: position 419,383 of record NW_026898220.1, read on the forward strand.
TTGGGGCCTACATAGGCTAATAGGTCAGGGCGTCAGGTCATACCCAATGTTTTTTGCACAGACCTTACCTATTTAAGCAAAAACCTAGTCTAGCTTAGCCTATTTACACCCTTAGTCACGCATGTTTTTTTTTCTTTAAAAAAAATTCCATGAAACAATATAGTTTTATTAAAAAATAAAATAAAAATGCTTGCAAACTTAAATCTAATCATTCTCTTCTCTCCTAGCGATCTATGCGTCTTCAATCTTCACCTCCCTGCCATGAATCTTCTAGAAAAGGTAAGAATTTTACCCATTCAAATGAAATCCTTAATGTCGTCGATGGAAAACAAAAACTCATTCTTACTTTCTTAAAATTTTCCTTTCCTTTGTTAATTCAAAAGAGGCAGAACCGGGTCAGCGTAATGACTCCATTAGAATATGAGTTTTGTACTTTGGTATCTTGATACTTTAATTAGGTTGTGTAATATTAACTTATGGTTGTTTTTATGTTAAGTATATTTTGAATATTTGATAATTGGTGCTTTGTTTTTTAATATTTTCATATAAGATATATGTATTTATATTTTTTTAATGGGTTTGTTTTTTCTAAAGTTACTTTAGATAACTTTATCTAATGTTCATCGAAACATCGTCGTTTTAGGGCGAAAATCATGGTGTTTTTGTAATTTTAATTTATTTCAGGGTTATAATAGTCTTTATCATTCTAATTTTTTAATTTTTCAACCCAAAAATGACGTCGTTTCGATGAACATTAGACAAAATTGTCTAAAGTAACATTAGATACTTTTTTCTCCTTTTTAATATATAAAACCGGGCCAGCGTAGTGATCCCGTGACCCCCCGGTTGAATCTGTGACTTCATGACCCCTAATCTCGCTGGGTCGATGACCGGGCTGAGTTTTTAAATACTGATATATATATATATATATATATATATATATATATATATATATATAAGGTAGGATCCTTTGATACCAGTATCAAATTTAAAATTTGACACCTCATCTGAAAGCCGTTAAATCAGAAAAGAGCAACTACTATGATTTGTAAGCATGTGACACCATTGGTCTTTTTTTATCTAATGGCTCTCAAATGAGGTGTCAAATTTCAAATTTGACACTGATGTCAAAGGATCTTACCTCTCTCTATATATATATATATATATATATATATATATATATATATATATATGGCTTATTATTTCTCAAGTTGTTTGAGATAATGTTATCTCTGGCTACTAAATCATTACCGTACAAAGATGAAATAATGATGATAAAGGAAAAGAGAGAAAAATAAAATCATAATCGTTCAAAGGTGAATCAATTAATATAAGAAAATAAATAAACAAAACGATGTAGTTTTGGAATGGTCGGAGTCGGAGATAAATTTATCTCAAATTGCCGAAGAAATATTTTTCATATATATATATATAGGAAAGATCAGTTTACAAATTATACTATGTACTCTCGGAAGATAATAGTGTAACCTATTATATTTTCGGGAGTACATGGTATACTTTGCAAACAAAAAAATTATAAATATTACACCCCCCTCTCTCTATATATATATATAGAGGTAAATATTTCTGCAGCCCCTTTAGATAAGTTTATCTACAGCTACCGTTTATAACTATATTCTTCCGGGAGAACATAGTTATAACATTAAAGTTGCTTTTTTCTCTCTCTTCACGTCAGGAGACAGGTTCTGAAAAGTAGATGAGGAGAGAAAAAAAAAAGCAACTTTTAATGTTACAACTACGTTCTCCCGGAAGAACATAATTATAAACGGTAGTTGTAGATAAACTTATCTAAAGTGGCTGTAGAAATACATTTGCCATATATATATATATATATAGGGCTTATCGTTTCTCGAGCTGTCAGATATAACTTTATCTCCGGCTAGTAAATCATAACCGTACAAAGATGAATCAATGGTGATAAAAGAAGAGAGAGAAAAATGAAATCATAATCATTCAAAGATGAATCAATGGTGATAAAAGAAGAGAGAGAAAAATGAAATCATAATCATTCAAAGGTGAATCAGTTAATATAAGAAAATAAATAATAAAACGACGTAGTTTTGGGGTGGCCGGAGATAAACATATCTCAAGTTGTCGGAGAAATATTTTTTCCATATATATATATATATATATATATATATATATATATATAACTTTTTTTAGAAAAAATATCAAATAAATCGTATGTATCCTTTATGGAGAAATTCTTTTGTTCGGGAGTAAACTCATTCTTCTTCCTGAAATATTGGTGAATCTCACCAAAAAATTAATGGTGGAAGATGTTTTTAGAAGAATAAAATAAGAGGACAATATTTTTTTTCTTTTATGAATTGTTCGATATTTTAATTAAAAATATTTTTATATAACATTATTGTATTAAATATTAATTTAAATTATAGGGTTTTATAATTAATAATTAGTTTATAAACATATTTTAAGTATTTCCTTACTGCATAATCAATCGATCATCTTTGTTACAAGCTGCTCTATATTTACAAGCATTTTAAAATTTACGGGAGCAAAATGATAAAATTACAACACTAAGGGCACTAAAAAAACAATTAAGATATCTACTAAAAAAATTTAAAAACAATTAAGATAACAAAGAATAAGGAAATGTGATCCTTACAGTGGTGCACTGCTGGTGCCCGCCACGCATGGGCTTTTTTCTTTTCTTTGTTGGGGAAGGACTCAACCTTAAAGTAAGAACCCGAAGCCCTATAACCTGAGAACGAAATGAAAGCCCAAACAGTAAAATTTGAGATAAATGTAAAATGAGAGAGCCCAATCAATCATTGGTCAGTGATGTTGACTTGGGGTGGAGTTGGTTCATTTGGCATTCAATAGATCCGAGTAGCACTCCCGAACCCATGACCTCACCACCTGTCTGTCTATGTGCAATTTCCTTGTAGTTCAGACTTCAGCGACTGAAGCTGTTGCCTCAAACCACTGATCCATCACTATGATCTCTATCTCTTCCGCTGAATTGAATTACTTAGTCTTCCGTTACCTTCACGAATCAGGTTCGAGTTTTTTATTTTTTAATTAAATTCTTTTTTTTTTCTCCTTCATGCATTACATATTCATGAATATGAAGACCTATTATGGATAATTTAAGAACTCTGCCATTTTTTATTTTCATTTTCTTTCCTTGTCTGTACATCACTCTATAAACTGAAAAACTTTTGTTATCACTCTATAAACCGAAAACCAAGGTTTAGGAAGTTCACAGATTTAATGATTTTTGCGATATCAGGGTAATGGATAACCCAAAGGAAAATTTCTTGTGCTCCATTTGTTTATGCACGCAACAAGCCTATAGAGAAGTCATTTCGTGTGCTACTCCGTAATGGATGATGCTTACTTAGTTACATGTCATATCATTTTTCCTGTAATATACAAGAGGAAGATATATGAAAGTAATATGGGCTATAAAAAATAACTAGGTTACTTGGAGAAGCATATGCTTCCTGTAATATTTGTAAAGTGCAGAAAATCACCTGATTCGGTGCAAATTGGGCATTTGCCGCACTGTGCTTCTTTTTCTCTCTTTTTCCCCCAAATATTCAATTTTCTCTTATATTTTCTGATGGCTGCCTTGTTTCAGGTTTTACTCATTCAGCATTTGCACTTGGGTATGAAGCAGGAATTGATAAAAGCAGAATTGATGTTAATGTGGTTCCACCGGGTGCTCTTGTTACTTTCATACAGAAAGGAATTCAATATCTTGAGCTGGAAGCAAACTTGAGTGGTGTAAGAATTTTATTTTTTTTGTAGTATGTTATTCGATGTTCATACCTTGTTACTAACTCGCACATAATGTATACTTATGGACCTTAAGCTGATTGGTGTCTGTGTTAGGTTTCCAGAGCGATGCAGACATGGATGAGGATTTCTCTTTTCTCCAGCCTCTTGATCTTATCACAAAGGACCCGTATGAACTACACAAGATAGTAAAATCCAAAAAGGAAAATCTACGACAACACAAATTTGAATCAAATAAAATAGTGAATGACTTGAGTCAGGACAATGCAGGGGAACATGTTCAGGAAACGGAGAAAGAGAGGAAAGAAAAGGAAAATGAACATGGACCGGAAAAAATAAAGTCTGAGAAAGAAAGAGAGCTAGAAAAGGGTGAATTTAAAGAAATACAACTTCCAGATCAAAATCATACAGAGAATCAAGAAGATAAGATTATTGTTGAAAATCTAGAAAACAGAGCGCCTGGAGGTAAATATTAATGTTTTATTTCCCCCTTTTCCGATAGCTATCGATCTTTATTGCTAGCATATCAGACAAGGGAAAAAAGTAATACATTTACTGTATAGGGCCTGAGCCAATGGAGATCTCTGAAAGCTCTATGTCGCTGCCCAATGATACTCCATCTGGTGATGTAAAAGTTTTGGAAGGCCATACCTCAGAGGTTTGGACTTATGACTTATCTATTTTCTTATTTTTCCCGATACTTAGTTTTTTTTTGCTTATTGAGAAGTTATTTCATTTCTATCAGGTTTTTGCTTGTGCATGGAATCCGTCAGGTCCACTTCTTGCATCTGGGTGAGTCCAAATAATTTAATAAATAAAATTATTATTCTCAAAAGTGTCAAAAAAAGATTTATTTTTCTTCCTGTTCATATGATTGTTGATACGTGAAAAGCCACTGAGGATAAGAGCACCCTATCACTCTAGTAATATAAGAATTGAGTCCCAAATTTCGTTTCCCTAAGGACTATTTAGCAAGTTCCAAATCTTCAAGACCCTTATGTTATTCAGACATTCGGAATTGAGATATTTATGACAGTAATTTATAAGTAATTTATAAGATTAAGCAATGGTGAAATGAATTAAACTAAGAATTAAAGCAACTTGAAGGGAATTCTCTAGTGAAAGTATCTCGGGCATAGGCTTCACTTGCATTCAATTGCTTTGTTCCTATTGCTTTACTGTTTAAGGATTAAATTTATAAGTACCTCTGTGCCTCTTTCTAAATCTATTAGCAAGTAATGGTCATGAATTGCCAATAGTCTATTCTTCATTCAAATCCCCTATTTGGTCATTTAAGAAATTATTTAACGAAAGCATAAAGTTATTAGAGGGCTGATTTACCTAATTGGTTAGTTCAATTGATAGAAGAGAGAAAAAGTTTGTTCATGCATCAATACTAATCCAAAATTGTTCCATAGATTCATTTATTGATTGTAGATGGTCACTAGTCAATCAATTAACTAATTACAGTTAAGGGTGATCAAGTGTTAACATGCATTAATCACAGCAAAACAACCCCATATGAAGAAAACCCTAAACTATATTAACAATTCAAACAATCAAAATACAGGATCCACTATAGCCCTCGCTATTGTGTTTAGCTATTCATAAAAAAATAAAATCAAAATCTGAAGTGAACATCTGTAGTTTCTTACATAAATAATTAAGAACAGATAGAGAGAGAGAATTGAAACCCCCTTTTCATGAAATTCCCTTAATCTTCAATAACTTTTTCTCCTCCTCCTGCCGTAAATTTCTATAAGCTTCCTCTCTTGGCTTTCTCCGTTTGATTGCTCTCTTAGATAGGATTCGTCATTTTCTACTCTCTTTGGTCTTCTAGCCTTTTGAGGCCTCTAACTCCTTTTAGTCTGTTTTATAAGAATAAGGTTTGCTTGATTCACTTTATAAACTTAGAAATTTGAATAAGACTTTGAGCTTGAGTAAAATCTCTTTATTTCTCTTTCTTCAAAATATCTCCAATATTTATTCAAAATCTTCTAGGATATACCTGAAACTCAAATCAAACATAAAAAAGATAGGGAAGACTAATTTATTTAAAATCTATAGAATCAACTAATTAAATTAAAAATTCTAATAAATAGAACCCAAAGATGTGTGCAATTTTGCAACATATCAAATGCCCTCTTTTGTTCTTCTGATTCATGTATTGTTGATTGTTTCAAAATTTTAAACCATGTGTATAACTAATTTTGTTCCAAACAGTAACCTTCAAATAGGGATACATTGTGTAATATTGTCCAGCCATCCAGGTATTTGAAAATTGGATTTCAGACTTTTTGCAAGTCTAAGGAAGCAATTTTATTATGGACAATTTGACACAATAGACTGGCTTTGACAAGCGTATTCTTGGATTTTTGTTTTGACTGCAGGTGTGTACTTCAAATTGATTGAAGTTCACCTTTCCGTAAAATGTTATTTCTTTGGTCTGGTGTTGAATTTAAATCATTTTTTTATTTTTTTCTTACTAGCATAAAAACAATATATCTTAAATCTGCTTAGAAGATATAGAGTATGAAGGTTCGTATTTGGCCTATGGGTATGATAGGGTTCTGATCTAGGAAGAACTGACTGCTAGAATAAATAAAAACAAGAAAAAGGAAGGTTTTCTTTATAGAAGTAAACAAAGGATACAAGGGCACTCCTCTTGCCAAGAAACTGGCCCTTAAATCTGAGAAAGATTCTCAGTCAAACACTTGCAAAACAATTTTTCTGCCTATCATCTAAGAGGTTCCTCCTTCTATCTAAGATTTATTTCATAACAGCTCCCATAACTTGCATAACCTCTCTTTTATTTCGTAATTGCTGCCATAACTCTAATAACCTCTATTTTATTGCTGTTGAGATATATTCCTACGGGAGTAGACCTTCCATATGACTGGTTCTGTAACAGGGCACAATACTGGATGTTTTCTATAATAACTAATAATGCAATGTATATTTTCTGTATTAAAACATCTAAATAGTGAAGTGGCACAGTTTCTGATGCTACTTACGCAAGATCAACAAGTAGTAAACAGTATTGACTGTTATCCTTTTTTTCTCTGGCCCAATTTCTAGTCAAAAAATTTGACAATGTGTTTTTATTATTAATTATTCTAGATCTGGAGATTCAACAGCTCGAATTTGGAAAATTGCTGAAGGACCTTGTAACTCTAGTGTGCAAAATGAACCGGTAAATGTTGTGGTGCTGAACCACTTTAAAGGAAGAACGAACGAAAAAAGTAAGGATGTGACAACACTTGACTGGAATGTAAGTCTTTGTAGCATTATTGTGGTTGCATACTCACCATGCTTCTTTGTAGAATTAACTTTACTCTTTAGTGAGATATCTTGATATCTCCTGGGTCCTGCATCCATTAGCTGAAAACTATGAAATCCATCTTCCTCTTCTTGTTTTCAGTCTTATTCTCCAGCTGATATGTTTCGCTATGCTTTTATTATGCAGGGGGATGGAACATTATTGGCAACTGGTTCCTATGATGGGCAAGCAAGAATATGGAGTAGAGATGGTGAGCTCTTTAATATCTTATGTTACAGAATACAAATATGCATTTCTTGTCATGAGCTGTGCATAGCTTTTAACTATGGGCCTTGTATTTCTATGCTGTTAATTGAAGTCTTGCTTGTGAGGTTCTTTAGGAGAGTTGAATAGTACACTAAACAAGCACAAAGGTCCAATCTTTTCTCTAAAGTGGAATAAGAAGGGGGATTATCTTCTTAGTGGAAGTGTAGATAAAACTGCTATTGTATGGAACATAAAGACCGGAGAATGGAAACAACAATTTGAATTTCACTCTGGTAAGTTTGTTTGTATATGCCTTCTAGTGAGGAAACTTTGTTTTTCTGTATGACTGTCCTTATAATCTTAATTATTCCCAAATTGTTTCAGCCCCAACTCTTGATGTTGATTGGCGAAATAATGTTTCATTTGCGACATGCTCCACCGATAAAATGATATACGTATGCAAAATTGGAGAAAATAGACCAATCAAAACTTTCTCAGGGCATCAGGTATCTCATCCTAGTTAACCAGTCTGCTGATAGATTTTTTAATTAATATACCAACTTTTAATTGGAGAAGACATATAGACTTTCTGTCACAAAATAGAATAATATGCTTATTTATCATCAGCTATTTGGAAAGTTCAGTCACTGTTTTAATCTTACTTAAACGTTCTGATATGGTGTTGTTTCAGGATGAAGTTAATGCCATTAAATGGGACCCAACAGGTTCTTTGCTGGCTTCCTGCTCTGACGATCACACCGCAAAAGTAATCAACAGGAAATTATCAATTGGTCCACTTTTGTAGTCATATAAAACACAGACATATGAGTAGTCCACATGCATTTTTTTAAAATAAAAAAAATTATAATAGGGGGATAATCGATATATAGGATAGATAAGGGCTGTGCTGAAAAATTTTGGGGGCATAATTACTTGGGCAATATGACATTTTTGGTGCTTTCCAGGACAAAAAAAACTGCCTCTGGAAGTATAAACCTGACTGTCATTGTGCTTTAAAGTATTTGAGCGTTCAATTTTTTTTTTTGGAAACAGAGCGTTCAATTTAATTTTCATGAAACAATGATGCAGATATGGAGTCTGAAGCAGGACAAGTATTTACATGATTTAAAGGAACATGTCAAGGTTCGGAGATATGTTGTCATGTGTACACTTTTATTATTATTTCCCTTTATTCTCTTTCTAACAAAGCAATGATCCTTCAGGAGATATATACAATCCGATGGAGCCCTACAGGCCCCGGTACCAACAGCCCCAATCAGCAGTTAGTGCTAGCAAGGTAAATATGATTCCACTGACGTATAAAAATTGGCAATAGTAAATGATATGGAAGCGGCTCCTTGTGTAAACCTATTGTTATAAATTAAAGGTTTAGGCACAGGTTGATAAATTAGAAATAGAAGCTATTAAATTAAAAGTATAAGCATTTAATACTTTCTTTTATAAGTAATTAAGATACGTAATAAATGTTATTTTTATTCCTTAACTGTTGCCTTAAGGGCACATCTTAACAAAACTCTTAAAATAGTCAGTGTTCGAGAAATTTGAAATTAACCGGAAAATAACTCATGTTTTGTGTTCCCTTATGCTTTGGATTATTGTTCTTTTAAGCAGCGCCTCCTTCGACTCCACAATAAAGCTCTGGGATGTGGAACTGGGGAAAGTACTCTACAGCTTGGATGGCCACAGGTACAGAAACTAAATCATCCTGCATTACAATCAAATGAACAGCAGACATGCATATGCATATGTAACCATGGATGGACGCATTTGTCCATGATAAAATATGTATGCTATTAATAGGAAATGGCTCAAAATTGGAGATGATTTATATGCATTTGCTAATTAATAGGAAACATTGGTCTAATGTGTAGAATTCAACGATTTTCTGTTGCTTAGAATTTCGAAATCATCAATGTTCCAGCATATTATATTCTTGGCATTTTAATACATTGCTTTCTGTTGCAACACTCAGGGATCCTGTATATTCCATTGCATTCAGCCCTAATGGCGAGTATCTGGCCAGTGGCTCCATGGATAAATACATGCATATATGGTCCGTGAAAGAGGGCAAAATTGTGAAAACATATGCTGGAAATGGTGGGATATTTGAAGTTAGTTGGAGCAAAGACGGTGATAAAGTTGCTGCTTGTTTTTCAAATAACATAGTTTGTGTTTTGGATTTCCGAATGTAGAGTCTAGGTTTACCTCTAATTTTTGAGTACATTTATTTCCTCTGTACTATCAGTTCCAGCTTTTGTACAGGGCCATTCGCCACATTTTCATATTTCTCGCTTATACAGTTTAATTGGCGTTAAGTTCGTCGAATATGTAGAATTAGAATTAGTCGCTTGTGTTAAATTGCTAATACCAAAAAATGAGAGGGAAAGAAAAGAAAGGATGAAAATAATTATGCAGTTTGTGTAAACTGTTTTCTTCCTCGGTCTGGGGCACATTTTGGCACTGTAGTTTAGATGACATTAACTATAAAAAGGTAGATAGAAATGGTAAAGTGAATTGATTTACTTAAATGTGACATCATAACAAAAATAAGAACAATTGTGTCGAATTTTTATGGTATGAAAATAAAATCTTGAACAATCACGTCATTATATTAAATTTTGAAAATAAGAACAATCACGTAGTCACATCAAATAAAATTTATCATGCAAAGTATACTGTGGTAATTCAATAAAAATTAAAGGCACAATATATCAATATAATGAATATATAAAAATGTAAATAAATAATTAAATATATAAACGTATAACATTTATCACATATATAACAATATTAATGTATGTGTTACTAAGCATAATTGCAAATTATAAATTTACATAAAAACAAATCAGAGCTCACACACACACATATATATATATATAAGAAAAATATTTTTCCAGTCACTTAAGATAAACTTATTTCAAGGTATTCCTTTTAAGTTTTAATTATATATTACGGGTAGTACATAGTTATAACGTTAAAGTTTTTTTTTTCCTCAGTCACTCTTCAGAACTTGTCTGCTGACGTGGAGAAAGAGAAAAAAAATAACTTTAACATTATAACTATGTACTACACGTAGTACATTATAACTATGTTAATCCCTATATATACATATATATATGTATATATATGGTAAAATTATTTTTGCAGCCACTTTACGTACAGCAACGACAGGTGTATGGTTATGATTCCCTACATTTAATGCTTTCATCATTTGTATGGTTATGATTCTTTGCATTTAATGCTTTTAAGTATATATATGGCAAGTACTCGATTGCTGCACGTATAGCAGCTGCAGAAATGTAAATTCCTATATATATATATATATGGGCCAAGGATTTCTTTGGTCAATTGAGATAAGTTATCTTTGGTGAGCTCAAAACGACGTCGTTTTGGACGAAAATCAATGTATTTTTGTAATTTTAATATATTACAGAGTTATATTACTCTTTATCATCATATTTTTTCAATTTTATAATCTTAAAACCAATGTTATTAAACTCGACCCAATTATTGAACTGGTCGAGGTGCTGGGTCACTGGTTCAACCAGAGGGTCACTGGTTTAACTGCATGACCCGACAAATATATATAAAATATAATTTTTGGGAAAAAGTGTTTGTCATTTTAAATGACAGAAAGTTATGTCATTTTAAGAAAGATACAGACACAGAAAATTTGAATTTTAAATTAAAAAAAACCTCCCACTTTCTCTCTCCCATGATTTTCGTTTTTCTGTGTCTATTTCTCTTCTAAAATGACATAACTTATGTCATTTATTTTTTTTGGTACAATAACTTATGTCATTTAAAATGATAAACACCAAACCCATAATTTTTATATTAAAAAAAGGGTTATTTTATCTCATTTTACATGAGATAAACAACTTTCTTAGACACACAAAAAGAGGTTGGGTCCCACCTCTCTCCTCTTACCTGTAGGTCCCACTTATACTTTTATTTCTACAACATGAGGTAATTTTTATCCTATAACATGAGAAAAATATATCCCTAAAAAAATATACACATACTCAAATATATATAAATAATTAAAAAATAATACCAATGCAAGGGGATGAAAGACCTATGCACTTATCCTGAGTTTTGTCTATATTATACTAAAAATTATGAGACCATGCTTGTATTCACTACAACTATAGATCCAATAAAATTCCGTGTTTCTGACATAAACTACGACTCTAAAGAAATTTCCTTACGTGACCCTGAAAATTGCCTTCCGAACAAGTTTCTAAATTCAACTATTTATCAATTGAAAAAAATATGAATACATTCTCTCTCTCTCAGCGTTGCACATCAATGGCTAAAACAGATGAACAAAACACAACCAGAACATCGATTATGGAGCAGAAGCATATGCACCAACTTCACCGAATTGCAGGGACACCGACCCACAAGCTCTTCCTGAAGAAATGGCTGAAAGAAGAAGAACTCATCCATGGCAGCATAGTTCTGAAGGAGACCCAAATAGAGTCTGTTCGCAAAGAGATAACAATGCTCTACATCTTCTTTTTCCTGTTCCACTCAACCACCCTCATGCTTCTCTTCAACTCTTCTTCAACAACAACACCCCAATGTCATAGGTCGTGGATCCAATCACTGTGCTCTCCCTTGGCATCATATGGGCCATTAGGTACAAGAGCGATGTGGAGGTCCATATGAAAAAGATGTTGCAGAGGGAGAAAGAGGATAAGGGGATGTTGGGGAAGTGTGTGGAAAATGAAGTATAGGAGAATGTGTTCCACATCGTTTTAAACATGAGAGAAATTACCCTTTTATAAATAATATGAATGCATTCTTTACACGTGAAGCTTGCTTTGCCTATTCGCTTGCTCTTACTAGAAAGTAGATATCCGGGTTATTGCTATCTAACCGGCGAGTTGTAGCGGTTTCTTCCGAGTTGTACCGATTCAGTAACATGACTGATCTATTGTGTGGCTCGGACTATACACAAGAAATTGGAACGTAGTATCCCATCAAAACCAATTAGGGGAAGAAGAGGAAAAGTTTAAAAAGATAACAAAATAACACTTCCATGTTTATATTTTAGAAGAAATAAAGAATTTATCCTTAGTATTAACATTCACTTTTATCTTTTCTTATTATCAAGTTATCTCACTCACAGTATCTTTTTTCTTTCCCTCTCCCCCGGTAGAATTCTCTCTAAATTTTTCAAGACCTTGCTAACAATTTTGAAGCAATGTCTAATTGTTCTTTTAGTCTCTATTTATAGGAAAAATATTATCATGTTAATGGTAAATTTAATATTGTAATAGTAAAATATTATTTACCTAATAATCATTAAAGAAAACATTCTCATGTGACATATCTTGGAACTGTTTGTTAATAATTTATGATTGGATTATGATTTTTGGAGTGTTGTTTATAATAGTTTATTTGAATTATATATTTTTGAAATGTTATTTGTTCTAATTTATGATTCAATTATATATTATAAAGTGCTATTTTTAATCATTTATGATTTAATTATACATTTAGGAGTTTTATTTTTAATAATTTATTATTGAATTATATATTTTAAAATATTGCTTATGATCAAAATATTTTTGTTATTATTATTATTTTGATGAGAGAGTCACACCCTCTCAGACATTTTGACCCTACCTGCATAAGTTAGAGTGTAATAGAGCGAGCTAATTCATTTTGACAGCTCTAAACATGGACAAAAAACTCTAAAAATTTATTCATTTTGAGTTGACCTGGATCAATTTTACGTAGTCAAAAATAAGTAGAATGAGATGAAATTATAATTAGAGGTTTTATTTTTTATTTTTTAAATACTTTTACATGAAGTAATATTTCTTTTAAGTTTCATTTATATAAGTTTTTTTAGATAAGTTATTCTACCTATATTTTTTTCTTATCTACTTTACCTACTCATTTTTAATATCATTGGTTCAAAAGAAAGGATGAGATTCTGAAATAATAATATTAAAAATGAGTAGACAATGGATATATAAAAAAAAAGTTGACATAATATTCTATTCTAGATTTTTTTTTATTAATGAGCTAATGTGAAGGCTTTTTGACTGAAGTGGAAATCCCAAAAAAAAGAAAAAGAAAAAATTGCAAGTGTAGTTTGAAAAAGTTAGACTAATAGCATGTTTTACACTTGGAGCTCATAGAAAACATTCAGTCTCTTGTAATGAGTTTTTAAAAAAAATACTGCTTTCATGCGTCAGCATGTGACAACATCTGGATGGATTATTATGACAATTGACGCAGTTATTAAATTAGAATATTTTTTGGCTGCATTGATTTTTGAAACTTTGTGCAAAATATTTGTAGACTACGGAAATAGATCTTTTCATGTGTAATTTAATATGATTATGTCATGTGGAAGGATCTTAATTATTAATAATTAAATCAATGGTGATGATTGTGTAATTTCCTATCCTTATATTTTTTCTTTTTCATCCCTTATCACCATTAACTCACCCATGTATGGTTATGATTGCTCCACATGACATGATCATGTTAATTAGCACATGAGAGGATCAACTCCCATCATAAATGGATTTGAAAGAAAATGCATATAACATTAAGCACTATATCACGGTATTATGATTGTCATATTGTTTCTAGAGAAAAAAGGTGTGTAGTTTTAAATAACACACTCTATATTTTTTCATTCTCACGAAGAAGTGAGACTCACACCTTTAAAAAAAAATTCACTCACTCTCTCTTCCATGATTTATATCTTTCTCTTACTTAAAATAACACAATTTGATCCCCTTCAAAATAATACACACTATTTCCTTATTTTTGTTACTATATGTATGTAAATTCAGTCCAAACAATTTAACCAGTCATACATTGATTCATTGACGACGAGTTTAATATTTGGGTGATGTGTGAAGGGAGATTTAAGGAGAAAATATTTTCTGGAAAAGTCAATTGCTATGCCTAAACTAACACACTTAACATTGTTATTGTTTATGCGCATGAACCATTGGAAAATAAAAGCACATTAATAATGTATAGTCCTTAATTAGTAATATATTAATAGATTTAATGTCTCTCATATTTTAAAATATAATTTTTTTGATAAGTTTAAATATAATTTTATTTTCTACACAGATATTAAAACGTGTGAAACTCATGTGTATACATTTTTTAATTCTCTTTATATAACTTCACGTGAATCTCACATGTTTATGTGTACGTAAAAAATAATTTTATCTCTCAGTGTTGTGCAACAAGCATCTGGTCCTCTCCAACATTTGAATGGAGGATGGCCTTTCTTCCCGAGTGATGACAAGGAGGAAATTTCCCCTTTTTGTTATTGCTACCACCTGAAGCTGAAAAGGATGAGCTTCCCTTTGGATTCTCCTTGTTTCTGGATGCTTCAAGATGTTCCTTCAATTTCACCTTCTTGTCTCATTGCTCTTCTTTTCTCTTATGCTTGTAAGGCATGCAACGATTTTGTTAATGAAATTTGTGACATATCCTTCATGTTCTCCAAGGATGCAATTATGGCTTCAAATTGTTCAGGAACAGTTACAATAATTTTTTCAACAATTCATGATTCTGGAAAGGTGGAGCCAAGTATTCTAATTCTGCAAGCAATATTGAGCAACAATATTCATAGTATTCTTCAATAGATTCAGAATTCTTCATCCTCTACATCTCAAAGTTCCTCACCAGATTCAGCACTTGAATCCCCCAAATTCGTTCACCACCTTTGTACTCTGTTTTAAGACAATTCCAGATCTCCGTTGCTGACCTCAAATTCATAATGCAATTTTGAGCCACGGTGGGATTTTCTGGAAGTGGTAGAACCTCGAGTCCTCCTCCACTGCTTCCCATAGATCCAACGCCTCTAAATATGTCTCCATACGTACTTTCCAATTAGGATAATATTCCCCGTTAAACACCGGCGAAGCAGTTGACGTTAGGTGTGATTCAGTTTCCATGGTGCATCAAGATTCACACAGGTCCCTCAAGAAGACAGCTCTTGATACCAATTGTTTTTTTTTTAGTAGGAAAAAAGTGAGGAACAAAATTGGATCAGATTTTTCACTCACTTATTTTCTGCAACATTACATCATTTAAAAACAGGAAATAAACTGCCTACTTGAAGTAACTACCCACTACAGAACATGAAAAGAAACTACCTATTACACAGTGAAATAAGGAAATAACTTCCTACACAGAACACATCTACACTAACTGCTCCTAAGCACATATTCTGACACTTATCATCGATAAGTACCCAACTTAAGCTGTATTAACTTTTAAAAACTTATATCATAAAGGGCCTTGGCTCTTGGCAGTACTACCAGATTAACTTTTCCATCTACTGTGTAAGCTATATGCTGAGATCCAATTGGGCTAAGTTGTACCGTTTTGAAGTAAATACTGTCAAAATGAAGAACATACTCCATCCCAAACCCGTTGTTCACGAGAGGGAAATTATCAAATATTTTAAGATCCCTCGTAGGTGTAGCATGCCCAAAATGGGGCTTGGTTCTGGGGTTGAAGATACTAAATTCAAAGATGATCTATTTTGTCGTGTCCATGAATTTCACTCATTCAAGGAATTCCCACTGCATTACACTTCTTCAAAGTAATTACTTGGTATCTTTGGTGGGGATATCACGTTTGCCACGTATTTGTACTGTTCCAGTCAAAGATATCAAGTCACTCAATTTGCCATAACAAAAAAAAAAAAAAAAATCAAAGAATGGTAAAAACAATCACCTTGTCCTGCTCGTATTTATCTCGAACAGCTTTGAAGGACGCTGCCCTTTTTGACAAATACAAGTCATGTAAGATGAGAACACACTCTTTTAACTCAACTGATTTATAACCCGAGCATTCACACAGGGATGAAGTCTGCAAAAAATTCTCAACTATAAGTTCCTTGAAAAACAGATATTAGCGTGTTCTTTTAGAAGAAAAATAGATTACTATCCATAACATCAAATATTTACCCAAGGATGAACTTCAGGCCAGAAGATAATATATCTGGCAAGAAATATAGCTGACGCAGCCACAATAGAAGGCAAGAATCTTATACAATCATAGTCCAACAAACTTAGCTCAGCCAGATAGTAGCCTAAAAATTCGATCAGCGAATTTAGAGTCTGAAAGTAAAAATACAAAAAACAATTAGTAAAACACAAAAAATCTTTTAAAATAACCAAGAAGAACGGGAAGAGCAATTCATTCAACTTACATTTTGATTCTCACCAGCAATCCCAGCAAACCTCCTGAAACAGTAAGAACACAAATTAATCCAATCAATTTCATTTCAATGTTGGTTTAAATATTCAAATTTGCAAAATAGAGTTCCTACCTTATAAAGGTCATTACAGTTGGGTTGCCCATTTCAAAATTCAGGGACTTGAGTATGTCAGCTTCCATTTTTACAACCTGAATAATTGCAATTAACAATGGGTAGCAAAGTGAGGAGAGGAAACTGGCAAATAACAAAATGAAATCCACTACTTGAAACAAAAACAATATTTGATACCAGACCAAAAAAAAATAAAAAAAATAGCATATTTACCTCTGTCTTCTTGTACGTGTTATCGGTAATGTCGCAGAAATCTTCCACGCTGGGTGGGTTAATTTCTTCATATTTCCTGCACATTAAAAAGGAATATAATTATGCTGCTTTGGCAAGATAAACAGAACAATGTTTGTGAAATCAAAGGCAGCTGGTGAAGCCTTACGATGCAACGAGCAAAGAGGAAACACCCAACAACTGAAGCCTGGGTTTAGTCATAGGATTAATTGATAAAAATCTATCAATGTAGGAAACAGAGAGATGGAGAGTGTCGGGGAGAAGGTTGTACTCCTCTGCAACCTCAACTAACCAATCCACCAATATTCCTCTCCTGTTTGCATTAACTTCTTTCTGAACTCTTTCAATGTAGTCAATCAATGGTCTTCTCTTTTTCTCCATCTGAGAAACAAGCAATGCAAATATTGAGACAACCCAGCAAAATCAACAACAGCAACAGACAAACAAACAAACATTACCTCCATCGTGCGAAGATACTGATAGATGTCGGATTCAAAGGGTTCACTAGATTGGGGAACATCCTTCTCCGACAAAGAAACGGCCCTCTTTGTGGCAGCTGATTTCTTGATCCTAGGATTTTTAGGACATTGCACTCTCTTGATCCTGGGATTTGAAGTTGTCAGATCTATAAAATTGGGTACACTAGTAAGTTCCCCCAACACAACCCGTGGCTTTTTGCACTTGGGTTGTTGATTCTCATCTGAGACAAGTGTTCTAGCATTAGCCCTCTTCTTTGATGCACGAGTATCCATCTCCTTGTGCCTTGTTGGTTTGGAAAAGAGGGTAAGAGAAAGAGTTAGATGATTCGGTGTTTATGTAGACAACAGCACAAAGAGTAATGTGTGAAAAACTGGCGAAAACCCAAATGTTTTTGGACATCCCGCTCATCTTAGAATCTGTAATAAAAAAATTTTAAGTTTCAAAATTCATTTATATTTTGAAGTTGGATTGGATTTAAAAGTTGTTTTCATATGGCGGGGGCGGGGACAGCGCGCTACTTTTCCGCACTACTGTCCAATTAAAACACAGTCAAACTTCTATGCAACAAAAGATAACATCTTTTTATTTATTTTTCTTGTAATTTTGAGATTTTCGTATTTGTGACCCTCTTGATATATCTGTGACTGTAATAATAAAAATATAATTAATTTATATATTATGCATTAAATGATATTAATTTTTTTATAAATATTTAAAGTGTTTTCAAATATATTAGTAACACCTCTCTTGTTGGACAACTAATAAAACAATTTTTAAAATTTTGTTATTATTAAAGTATATATTTTCATTAAAAAAATTACATTAACCTTATATTAAAACTAATAAATATTTTGTAGATAATAGATGGATAATAAAATCAAATGAAAATAATAATAATAATATAAAAAAATATTTATTGGGAACATCATACATATTTCAATTAGTTTGGTTTATATTTCAGTTAATAGGATTTTCATCTTTACCAAACAATAGGGTAAAAACTTAAATAACAAAAAACCAACTTGATCCAAAGATACATTATGAGTAAATTTTAATTAATGCAACATCATGCACGGAGGAAAACGACAATTGTTAGCAATAAAATTAAGAATCAGTGAGGTGGGTTTTTTACCGAGCCAGAGTTTGTTTATATATATATATATATATATATATATATATATATATATATATATAATTTATTTTTGAATAGATATTTTAAATTATTATAGTCAATCTCGTACGTTAATCGTACGAGATAGGTTTTGCAACTCAACAATGCGAGACTTAAAGCCAATATAATAGTTTCGTATTGACTATGCCAAATTCTTTTAAGTCTCATATGTTGATTATACGAGACTTTATGTAACGTGACAGTCTCATAATTTGACAGTGTAGGACTTAAGAGTCTCGCACGTTAATTATATGGAATTTAATGTTAGTGTGACAGTCTCATATGATAAACATGCAGGACTTTATGACAAACATAGGTCCTCTACAATCTACGACCATTAAATACTCCTTTACAATTTAACAGGCCCAAAACTCCATTATACTGTCAGTAGAAAAAAAAAACACAATAATGAGAATAATGATTTACAAATTGCTTAGGAAATTGGTATAAATAATATGAAAAGGCATATAAGTTATGTCTTACTTTACTTAGTTAGTGCTTGTGAGCAATGTTATAAGAATCGGCTTAAATCAGTTGGTTCAACCAATAACCCAGTGAACTATTAATGTAACCGGTCCAAGCGACCTCTTAGGTCGATTATGCATGAGAATCGGGTTAACTCAGCCGATTTTGCTATATTCATATCCAACCGGTCAAAAGTCAACAATCATAGTCTAAAAAATCGTGAATGAGCCTTTCTTTACTATCGAGGATTCTTACACGGGCTGTTTTCGTCCTTTGCTTATAGACATTTTGCTTGTTTATTTCCTAGTCGACTTGTAAATTAGAATTGTTAATTTCCTTGCTACTGATATATTAAACGTTTTGAGATTTTTTCTCTTTTACGAAGTTGGGATGGAAAAGAATAAGTTGTGTTAACATCATGAATTCTTATTTTTTGTAATATTTTATGCAAGTTGTCATTACAAGCCATGGCGATAGAGGCATGATGAAAACTAATAACATTCAAACATAGTAGATGAAAATTTTCATAGAAAAAAAACTATTTTTTAAATAAGGATCTTTCAAAAAGATGTACTTTAAAAATACTATTGTATTATATCATAGCAGGCAAGGGATCTCTTACGATCCTAATGCAACGTATGGGATTTGGAGTTCCATATTGATTGTACGGGCAACTAATGTCAGTTTATAAGGACATTGGTATTTCCTATCTCTTGAGCTGGCTTTTGGGGAGAGGTTCTCTCAATGTTCGTATCTATTGGTATATATTTGTTCTTTGTGATGGGAATTGCTTTTAGTATACATCTAATTGGAATGGAAATTGCTATGAAAAATGCAAAAAACAACTATACTTGAAAACTATAGTTGCCACAAATTATAGATATAATTGGTATTTTGTAGGATGAGAATTACCATAAATTAACCGTACAAATGATTATTATTAAAGGTACAGACCATTTTTGTGCCTTACCTGCAAGCACGAAAAAAAATCATTACATCCCTCTTCATATTTATCAGGTATGCAGTAGTATGACACAAGTTATTCCTCAAACTGTAAACCATGGTTTGATCTCACCGTCTCAAGAGTTTTGAATCAAACAAGTAGAAAGTTGTAATTGTTGGCCCAAATGAAACATAATCACTGGTTTCACCTCATAAAGTCAAGCCAATTGCTAAAAACGTGTAGAACTCATGTTGTAACACTACGTCAAATTGGCAATTTGTACATGAAAGTAGTTGATTTCTTATTACATACCATATAGCAGTAATTGAATAAACAGGTAAACAACAAGAAATGTTATTAAATAAGGGGGTGTTTGGTATAAATTTTTTTTCTAGAATCCCGAGAAAGTGGGATTGGAAATGTTATTTTTCCACAATTGGTACAAGAAAGAGTAAAAAATTCCCGAAAATCTTGCTTTCCCTTTCGCCATTGTTTGGAGTACTATTTATCACAATGCCACTATCTATTGAAATTTTCCTGAAATGTCACGTCATATTCTCTCTATGCCAACAAGCGAGACTGAACTTGACAAGTGACAGTGTCTTGCAGGCCACAAATACGCCCAACAGTGTAGCGAGATGTGTGGTCAATGTGGCAAACTACCATATCTCCAAAAACTTGTCCACCTGGCTAATCTCGTTGGGCTGACCAACGAGATTAGGTGAACTTTTTCCACGTCTTAGCACACTTCGTATTTCGATTGGCTGCTAACCGAGACTAATGGCAACTATACACTCAATAGATGCATGTGTGACATGTGTCACAACCGATGACTCTCGCTAGGCAGGCTGAGAAGTTATGTGCAGCCAAACCCCTATGAAAATATTAGTATAGCGAAAACAACAAAAAAATCTAAAACATTATACATTTTACAATCCTAAATTATTTATCGTTAAAATTAATTATTTACAACATTACATTAAATATAAAAATTAATTCACATTATAAAAATCAAACCAATATTACATTCCTTTTTACAATAATACATGCTAATAACAACAATAATAACAAATAAATACTAACCTAATTACTAATTTAAATAATTAACTACCCTAAAATTTACTTATACTAATAATTGTAATAAATAATAAATATGTAATCTATCCTGTGATTTTTTATATTAATACATACTAATAACAACAATAATAACAAATAAATACTACCCTAAAATTTACTTATACTCAGGGGTGTTAACGGGCCGAGTCGGCCCAGAATTTGGTCTTAAAAGGCTAAACCCGTGTTTAAATATGCCAGTCTAGCCTAGTTTGCTACCTGTTATGAATATAATTAGCGGTTTATGACCTGACTTATTTACAAAAAATAAAAGTAAAGTTTAGCCTGTTAAACAAAAAATAAGATAACAAAAATTTATACAAACATGATATATGATCAACAACACTAATAATTCCATAAAGATTCATAAATTATATGTATATCCAAACAACATAATACAAAACAAAATAAATCAAAAAATTTGTTTAACCAATAAATTGAGATGAAATGAGTTGAGGAGAGAGACGAGACTATTATAAATAGTATAAAAAATGGGAAAACATTTTCCCATGTCGTAGGATATTTGTTTTCGTCTACTAGTGACTCTTCAATTTTCGTGTAATATTTTCTTTTATTTTTTTATTTTTTTAATATATGTGGGCCCCACATAAGATGTGCCTACAGAATGAGAAAATTGTCTCCTACCGCATGAAAAATCGAAACCCATAAAAAATACAAAATTAAAATTAAAATTCGTATACTTGGCCAGCCTGGGAGGCTATAAGGCCGGACTTTTGAATCAGAGCCTATGACCTTTTTATTAAACGAGCTTTTATACAAGTCCAAGTCTGGTTCCAACAACTAATTTTAGACATGTAAGCTCAGACATTTATGAGCCAGGCCAAAGTCCCCCGTTTCATTTATCATCCCTACTTATACTAATTCATGTGATAGGGGGTTGGCTGCACATAATTCAACAGTCTGCCCAGCGAGATTCATGCGGTCATGACACATGTCACACATGCGTCAGTTGGGTGTACGGTTGCCACTAATCTCGATCAGCAAACCAGCGAGACATGTTAGAAAAAGTTCACCTAATCTCGCTGGGCATCCGAGTGAGATTAGCCAAGTGGGTAGTTTTTTGCAGATGTGGCAGTCTGCCACATTGACTACAAATCTCGCTACACTGCTAGGCGAGATTTGGGGCCAGCAAGATAGTGCCACGTGTCCAATCTAGTCTCGCTTGTTAGCGTGACAAGAATGTGACGTGCCATTTTGGAAAAATTTAAGTGGATCAAGGCATTGTGATAAATAGTACTCCAAACAGTGGCAAAAAAGGTCAATGTTCCCATAAAATTGAACAAGAAATTTCACCGAATAATCTCATCCCACAGCTGGTATTCAACAAACCCCACATGTTTGGAAAATGTTGGCAAATTATTGAAACAAAAATACCCTGTCGTAGTTATCTTCCCCACCAACGTTATATTTTCTTCGAGCTTTGTTGGAAGCAGAGTTCTCCTATCCCTGAAAACAACCAAATTGCCACCATTTATTTTCAAAACAAGGTTTATAAACGCCAAAAAAAGCATCTTCAGGAACAAGAAACCTCAGCATTAGATAATGTGAAGAAGGAAAGGGTTGACAGGGTCCGGTTCAGCAAAAACAGTTATGTTCTCCAACTCGTCATCTTTCTTAGCCGTGGAGCCACAGTCGTTGTCCCCAATGACCCTGACCTCGTTGTCATTCTGAATAAACAAAAACGTTGCTCAATAAACTAAATGAACGATAAAGGTTAATTTTGTAAATTCAGTACACATTCCAATCAATATTTTATAATCAACCAAAGATAGTGATAAATCTTTAGTTTATTATGTTTTAAGGACTGATTTTACACAAAATATCTAGACAAATGTATAAGAATTAGGGTTTATTAATGAAAAAATATGAACTATTGAAATACGAAGTAAATAATTAACTTTTGCATGTTTTGAAGGTATATGAGTATAAATGAGAGCAAATATGAAGCCCACAAGCTTAGAGCTTAGAATTGAAGATCATGGAAGTCACAAAGTGCGAAATAAAATAAATTATGATATTTGAACAGGAGTCCCACTGTAGAGCTTAATCGCCCAAGTTACAAAGAAATAACAAGTCTATGTAATAACACGCTGAATCCCCCAAAATGGAGCTTAAGTGCGCTGCCATGTAAAAAGTTCCTATTTGAAGAGAGGACTTAAGCGTCCTCATACGAATCTGTCTTACTGTCGTGGAGCGCTTGAGTGCCCAAGAGGGGGCTTAAGCGCCCATCATGGTCCAACTTAGACTCATTTGATTGTTTTCATTTAGGGCACAGATTCTTCAACTATTAAAGGGCAAATTGAGGCAGAAATCATAATCATCTGATCAGTCTTGGAGATTTGAAGCAAAGGAGGATCGTATTTTATGTTCTTGAGAGTTGGAGATGGATTGGTATCAAGTTTGCACTGAAAATCTCGAAGATTCACCACACTACTGTGGAGTATGAGGGAGATTTATCGTTTTCTTTCATTCTTTATTCTATTATGTCAAGCTCGGTTTTTATAGTAGTTAGGGTTAGATAGAACACATTTAATCTTTTATGTTTTGAATAAATTATTGATGTTATTCTTCCTTTTTTATTTTAAATGAAGATATATTTTCTTAATGCTTTCTATGAGCTTGAATCTTGTAGATTGATATAAGGTAAATGCATGATAATATGAATGTTGGTGTATGATTCGTATATGATAACTTCATCGTAATCTTTATGATTATAGGGATAGACACATGATTTTACGCAATCGTATGATTCTTAAACGTAACGCTTATCTTTTTGGGGAATAACTGAGGAACTATGATTTTTGCAATATTATAAATATTTAGGGTGTCAAGGAATTGAATCCTAATTAAATTAAAATAATCGATTGACTTTATATTAAGGATGATTAATATGAAAGAGTGAGTTCAAAACATAAATGGGAGATGGGAGAAATTGAAACTTTAGCTACGTTTTTTTCTGTCAAATAATCAAAACTTTTACGTTATTGTTCTTGTTTTTACTTATCTTTATAAAATCCAAACCAAATATTGTTACAAATTCATGATTGATTGTCCAACTTAAGCGGAAGTAGTGAATTAGTGATTGAATTAAAATTCTCGCGAGAACAATCTCATACTCAGTACACTTTATTTCTTGTACGATCGGTGCACTTGCCAAGTCTACAACAAATAGCATTAAAAAAGTTGACCCAACATTCTCAGGAATATTTTGTCAAACCAAATAATTTTTTGGTAACATTTTCAGAAAAAATTAACTTTTCATCATATTTTCGAAAATCGTGAATACTGGGTAAAAAAAATTGTTCTCTACCAAAGCCCCTGAATGGTTAAGGGACTCTCCCGTTGCAAGAGAGTCACTATCAGCAATATAGACCAAAAAAAAAAAAAAAACATATACGGCCCATATATATAAAAGAAAGCATTAGCACGAAAATTAGTGGTAAGTAGGGAAGAGTCACTTAACCCATTGTTACAAACTTGCACGAGAGTCACTTAAACCTCAAATAAAATATCCCCTCTAGCATGATTTTCACCTCAAATAAAATATCCCCTCAAATAAAAACATATAAGGCCAAACTTGCATGATTTTCAAATAAAAACAATTGAACTACGTCGGTATCAAGGGTTTACAAGGTCAAAAGAATTTTTTAGGTTCAATATTAAAACTTAGAATTGTTTGAAAAATAAATAAGTCTAATAACATTTATTTAAGTTTATAAGTGAGTTTAATCATTAGTAATATATTTGGAAAAATTATGATTGATTTATTGTGAACATGATTTTAAAACATAAATTATGTAAATAATTTTATTTTATTTTTATATTTATCTGGTTCAATCGGCTGAATTAATGACCTACTACATCAACCAATAATTCAATAATCCAATGCTTTAACCGAATCAATTATCTGAATGAGTTTCAAACAATATGAGCATTGTTTTCAAAGAGTCTTCACATAAGGAGTCCCTTGTAAGATGCCCATAATGTAACATTGTTTATTTTTAAACATGCACAATTCTTTATATATTAATTTATGTATGATATATGTAATATTTCTTTTGTAAGAAAAAGTTAACAAGCTTATTATACTTTCCGAACACACCTTATCATATACAATTTTAAAAGTTTAGAAATTAATTATTGACCATGGTAATTTTAAGGTCTTGGATTGATTATGTATCAGACTAAACTTTTTTTTTTTGGGTACAAATGTATAATCATTTTATTATAATGACATGATGCACCAAGAGGATGAAGTTTGTCCCGTAATTATTCAAATTAACTATCTTTTTTAATTTTTAAAAATAAATAAATTTATTAGAATTACTTTTGATTTTTCTTTTCGTTACAAAAGCCTATGATTAATTACTTTTACATAAAAAAGAACATTATTACTTAATATTTAGACACCTGTACTGTACAGACGAGTAATATATAATAATAATAATAATAATAATTATTATTATTAAAAGAAATCGATACCCAAATTATAAAATAATAGAATATTTTAACAATTTAAATTTAAAATCAGAGCGCACAGTTTTTCATTTAGGGGGGAAGAAGTTTTGGACCAGAGGAGAGCGAAACGTGCTATCCCCGTCATACCAAATCGTCATTTTTAAACTCAAATTCAAATCATTAAATTTTGAATGAGAAAGGAAATTCGCCAAAATTTTCATCAGACGCCAAAACATTTTGGTTTCCGTTTTCATTTTCATTTTCATTTTCATTTTGAGTTTCAGAAATAGCGGAAACGAAGCTCTTCATGTTTTCTATTTTTATATGCCTGAATGTCTCATCTCCAATCCCAAACCCTCGAATCTCAGAACGCTATTCTCTCAGTTTCTCTGTTCTTCAACTGATCGTGAGAAGAGAGAGCTTCCAACACTGCCGGAAGCTGAGATGGAAACTCGCGCAGCAGCAAAGAGGAGGGTCAACCAACCCGAGAATCAACCGCTCAAAAAGAAACGTGTTGTGTTGGGTGAAATTTCCAACTTACCTGATCTCACCGCTACTCAAACTTCGCTTCCCAAGAAACCGAAATGTCTGAAGAATCCCAAGGTCAAGAAAGCAGCGTCGTCCACGAAGAAGAACCTCAGTTCTGCGGATTCTTCAAGGGTCGAGGTGGAGAAATCAGTTGACATTGTTATTGATGCAAAATTAAGCAGCCATGGCAATTCCGAAGGTTCTTTGGTTTCCGACATGTATAACTATCTTAGCTCAATGGAGGTAATTCTGGGTGTAGAGTCAATACGGTTGTCGTTTTGGTTATATTGTTCCTTTTTATGTTGTTGCTTCAATTTGTACCGATTCCGATGATTGCTTGCTTATCAGGCGGAGAAAAAACGAAGACCAATGATTGACTACATGGTTAAAGTTCAGAAAGAAATTACTGCAAACAATAGAGGAACATTGGTGGATTGGTTAGTAGAGGTTGCAGAGGAGTACAACCTTCTCTCCGACACTCTTCATCTCTCTGTTTCATACATTGACAGATTTTTATCAATTAATCCTGTGACTAAGCCCAAGCTTCAGTTGCTGGGTGTTTCCTCTGTGCTCATTGCATCGTAAGGCTTCACTAGCTTCTTTTTTTATTTTGCAAACATTGTTCTGTTATTCTGCTTAAGCATCTCAATTGCATTCCTTTTTGATAAACAGGAAGTATGAAGAAATTGACCCACCTAAGGTAGAAAAGTTCTGCTACATCACTGCTGATACGTACAACAAGGCAGAGGTAAATATGTTATTCTTGTGTCTGGGTCTGTTATCAAATCATGTTCTTGTTTCAATTAGTGGATTTCGTTTTGTTATTTGTCACTTGTCAGTTTCCTCCCCTCACTCTGGTTATTGTTGATTATATAGGTTGTAAAGATGGAATCGGACATACTCAAGTCACTAAATTATGAAATGGGCAACCCTACTGTTAAGACTTTTCTAAGGCAAGAATCCTGAGCTTTGTTCTTTATTCTGTTATTGCAAATATGAAACTTCTAGACCCAATTGAAATAACATTTGGACTAATTTTGTGTACTTACTTTGATGTAGGAGGTTTACTGGGATTGCTTCTGAGGATAAAAAAGTGAGTTTGATTACTCGTTCTGTGTGTTTTGGTCGTTTCACAAGCTTTTGTTAAGTTTACTGATTTATTTATTTATTTATTTTTTCTTCAGGCTCCAAATTTGATGTTTGTGTTTATGACTTCCTATCTTGCTGAGCTAAGCTTGTTGGACTATTATTGTTTAAAATTCTTGCCTTCCTTGGTAGCTGCGTCTGTAATATTTCTTGCTAGATTTATCATCTGGCCTAAAGTGCATCCCTGGGTAAGTATTTAATCTTATGGACAATAACTTACTAATTACCATATTAAGACCTGTGATTCAAAGAATTTATGAAGTTGTTTGCCTGTGCAGAATTCAGCCCTGCATGAATGCTCTGGGTATAAATCAGTGGAGTTAAAAGAATGCGTTCTCCTTTTACATGACTTGCATAGGGGAAGAAGGGGAGGGTCATTCCAAGCTACTCGGGAGAAATACAAGCAGCACAATGTGATTATTTAAACTTGCATTTCTTTGACTTTTATTATTGCAAGTTGATTGACTTGAGATTTTTATATTGTAACAGTTTAAATACGTGGCAAACCTCCACTGTCCTCCACATTTGCCAAATTCTCTCTTTGAAGAAGAGTGATGTAGTTGGATGGGTCTTGTTATCTTCTGAAGTGGTCCAATGTGTGATGTAACTTGCTATCTTTTGCACAAGAAGCATGCTATGCGGGGTCATCAGTCTAAATTTCAATTTTGTGGATGTTATATTGTAAATGGCGATCAACTTAATTTGCTAAAGTTGTGGTCAAGACACTCTGGAATTTGCTTAGCTAGGTATTGAAATTGTAGGAGCATTTACCTCAAAGTGCAGTTGAAGGTATAAAGCTCCACTTCAGTATTAACTAATATGGTGTGCTTTTGTGCTGCAGGTTTTAACTATATTGACCTTCCATCCCATGACAGTAATGTCTGTCTTTCCATTGAAGAATGTATAAATGTTTCTCAGCTTGTCCTCAATAGTTAATGTGAAACCTAATTGCCAGCTGCTTCTTTGATGGTCATCTCTTTGTATTGATAAAATAGTACTCTTGTTAAAATTGTTTTATACATTTGATATCTCTATAGTTTGTTTGTTTATTTGAGAGAAATGTAAGAAAACAGAATCATGAATGAGAAAAATTCAGCGAGTAGTTGTTAACTTTAGATTACTTTCCATATATGCGTATTTCATTATTATTTTGATGGTTAATTCATCACTATTTTCTTTGAAATAAGTTGTGTCCAAATTCTTTTTTTGTATATTTGTGAGACTTATTTATCATCAGGGATACTTTGTAGATTGAAATAGGACGGTAATATACTTAATATTGTTATGAAATTAAAGAACATATGGCATTTCTTTTTCAACCAAAAAGGAAATTGTAAAAAGAAGATACAAGGTTGCGGTGGTTGTGTTTTCATGAGACATTTTGGAAAAACTTTTTTGTAGGAAACATTTTTATTTTGCCTATGTCATTCAAAGTCAGATTCATCAAATTACAGCAATTCCATATAACCAACTTAAGTTATTGTAGTGCATACCTACGAGCCATGCACATTGAAGCCTAGAGATAAGTTATACACGTTCAAGCCCAAAAATAATAACACATTGGAAATACTTTATTTCAGCTGTTGGCTGAAGAAGTGCAAATACATAATCATGTTTTGCCTTATTTCTCACTTTAAACAGTGTCTAATTTTCTAGGAAATACGTTGATTCTGATTCATCATCAAAATGTTTGGCAGGGTAAATTGAGGAAAATACTGTTCAAGTGGTTGTCCGTCCCTTGTCTCTGCAACCGACAAAGATCCATTTCCTGCAAATATAGTGTAAACAACAGTGTACAGCATCCATTACAAAACAAGGGCTCGAAATCAATACTTGTCTTGAGACACAACAATGGTGTTGTAAAAAGTTACTTTTATCAAGATTGTATTCGAATAAGCACCTAAAGGATGGAGGTGTTCCCAAGAGGACGGATTAATGTTGATAACTTGTCCAAACTCAGGAGGTGGTGTGTTATTTATGCCGGTCACTAAACTATGCCTTGGACTCATTTGACCATCCTGATCCATGTTTGCAGAGTGCAGAAGTGTCGAATTTGGCGTTAACATATCAACAACAGAACTATGTAATTGTCGATCTCTGAATGCAGAAAGATGAGAGATAAACGAATTGATGCAAATTTTGTAGTTATTGACAAATGGATCAATGCCAATAAAAAGTACCTGAGAGGAGCAGGGTCATAAGTATTCGCGAAGTTCAGAATCTGAACATGTAAATCTCTCTGTGGAAACCAGTCTACTGCGTTCTTTGAGGTTCTGGTAACAAATCCATCTACTTCTACAGTTTTTGCAAGATGTACCTAATCATAACAATCAATTTGTAGTTGCAAGTTGCAACCAATAATTATCTGCAATTGTAATATAACGTGTACATAGTTCTATATTTAATAAATGATCTCAACTTTAAGTTGTAACCTTGTAATCGATATCCTTCCATGTTTTTTTTTTTTTTAGAGTTATTGAAGAGGTATTTAGCATACATTTATATTTTCATCTAGGCATCTAAAATTCCTTGGCTAGATACTTGAGTTAATAGATTCTGTTAGGAACGCAAGTATAGAATTAATCTAATATCATAAGAAAAAGGTTTCATCAACTTGTCAAGATACCTGAGAATGAAATTATATATCAGCAAACAAACACCTTGTTGGTTAGATTTTGTAGAATAAATTGGAATGAGGTGATCAGGGAATGTTATATAAGTTAGCTTAATCTTTATATACCTGTGGAGATGCACGAGAATTATACTCTTCCACCAAAACACCCTGTTCTGGAAGAAATTGTTAGTTGCCTTTCATCTTAAGACATTTCAGAATTCACATCGTTAATTAACTCCATAAATTTTTGAGAATATTGTACATAAAAATAATAGATGTAGTGAATTTATTGTGTGGCTACTGTTGACGGTAATTAAGCAATCAAACTTACTTTTCGCAGCTGCACTTGTTTTAGAGTTTCCTGAAGGACATGTTCGCGATATTCAGCCTCACACAGTGTAGTGATCTCAGAAGGATCACCTTCGAATATCCTAAAAAAATTTAGTGTGAAACAATGAAGGACATGCTATTTTATTTAATTGATGATATAAGTAGTAAGCAATGATAACGTCAAGGTAACCTTAGCCGCTTCTTCATCTCTTCCAATTGAGACTTGCAAATGAAAATTTCTCTTTGAATCTCCTGAAGATCGCATAGAATGATCAATCGAACACATATATATTAATTGAAGTTGGAAATAGATTTGCTAGATGATATACAAATGCTCTTTAACAAATACCTCAAGTTGGGAGTCTGTAGTCATCGGGCTGCATCGAAACACCCTAAAATGTAGTTTTGTAAACAATAGTAATAGTATACTACAATTCAAACCTGATAGTAAATAATCAAATGGTAGACAAAACAAGAGCTCTAGAAAATACCTAGGGGCTTGGCATATTTGATCGGCTTCAACTTTCAACTTTCTAAGCACCTTTTGAATGTGCTACAAAGACGATGAAAATTTGTAATTTCAGAACAATATTCCAAACAACCTTACAAAATTGATGTCCAGTTCAACTTACCTCTTGATTATGTATCCTTCAGAGTTGCACAGTAACAAGAGTTTACGCAAGTCCACAATATGGGCGATAAATTAAATGTGGCAACATTAGGATAAGTTAGGAAGCATCAAGCACTATAAGAAGAAAAAAAGTACTTTAAACTATTATCTCAGAAGTTTAATGAGGGATTCTTACCGTCCACGTTCATTCTCCGGAAGATTAATATATCGTTCTAGAATTTCTTCAATGCTTCAAAAAATATATTGAAAAAGCTAGTGACATATTTGGATTTTTTTAATAAAGAACAGAACATTTAAATAAATGAGATAAAAGTATGCCAACCTTCTGGTCCCAGAGAAGAGACTGGCTCTCCCAGATGGGGAAAACATGATGAGAGCTACATCAACATCACAAAGAACAGAAAGTTCATAAGCTTTCTTGATTAAACCATTCCTCCTCTTTGAGAAAGTGACTTGCCTATTTGTTGTGTTTTCAATCTTTTTGATCGGAAGCTTCACTCTCCCCATATTTCACCCTATCAGCACTGGTGACAAGAAGTAAAATAAATAGGAAAAGGAAACATTAAACCCCTCGTAACCCTCATTGAATTGCATCTAGAAACTTAGGCGGCGACATTAGAAGAAAACAAGGAAAACAAGGAAGAAATGTAGGTAGTGGAATTTGTCTGTGTCAGGCCATCTATAGAAGGTGATGCGAGAGAGTTAAGAAAGAAAGAGATGGCGGTTTATACGCAGATAACTTTGGAAGATGAGGTCGGTCTCAAATTAATTAATACATTAAAACGTTCTTTACATAAAATCCTCATTGTACAAACTCAATACATAAGAATGTGCATGATAAGTTATCTTCCGAATTGTCATAGCTTGAAAATGTCCTGAATCAAAATGAGAACAGTGAGGTTTTGTCTCGAGAAAACAGAAGAAACTGTATCTGAAGTTGAAAAGTGAATATCAACTAACATCATGTACATTTTCTTTGTTACTACTTGCTAGCAATGACCATAAAAGAGTGAGCTAGATGTCATAAAAGAAGCAGGATGAAAGAGACAAGCTTGCGGTGGTTTCAGCATTCAAGCATGCTTGAGGAAGGAGGACGGTTACGCATTAAGTAATGAATTTTTTTGTTTTTTTGAAATAAATAACGGTGATTGCAGAATTCAACGCCACGTCTTCAATTTTTTTTATTGTTGTCTCACCGACTCTGACTCCTTTTTTATATTTTCCAACTTGCATGAGTTGCCTCGTGCGTCATCCTATTTAGTGGTATTGTTGGAAAAAAAAAATTTAAATATTGTTTTTTTAATAAATAATTACATAAATGTAGTCGTTTTGAAACTATTTATATATGTATAGCAGTCAAACACGCCCACGGGAGCGTGACCGGTTGGAGAGAGACACTCCTCATTGGGACGTGACTGAGGAGAGAGACACTCCCCTGTAGGGCGTGTTTCACTCGGTGCTGCCACGCGGCGCAAAAGTCAACAGTTTGACCGTAAAATTTTGAAAGTCCATAACTTTTGACTCGGGTGTTCGAATTAGGTAATTTTTTTGATTCCACATCACTTTTTCGAGATCTGCGTAATGACACTGATAAACCTTTAGTTTATCTTGTTTTATGAACTAAAATAATATGAATTATCTAATTGAACAAGTCAAAAACTAGATTTTTAATAGGATAATCATGAACATTAATCTGATTGTTACTTAATTAAATTATCTTTGCTAATTTTAAGGGATTTGATGACAAAGAGATTCAAATATGAAGATTTGGATAAAACGAGATCAGAAAAGAAGATGAATCAAGGTGGAAACAAGAAGATTGAAGATCTTATCAAGTTGTTAGCAGAGGGAGCTTAAGCCCCCATTTCGAAGCCTAAGCTCCCTAAAAACGCATTTGCCACTGCCTCTGGGTGCTTAAGCCCCCCAACTCAGGGCTTAAGCGCGCTGCCAGAAGAAAGCTTCAAGTCAAGGAGTGCGTTTAAGCACGCAACGCGAACTTTGCCATCACCATCCTAGGGGGCTTAAGCGCCTGAAGCAAGCTTAAGCGCCCCGAAAGATCCAATTTAGGCCCATTCGAGTTTTCTACTAGGATACGAACTCTTGGCCAATAAAAGCACCATTGGGGACCAGAATTAATTAACTTTGGATATTGCAAAACAACTCTCGGTGCTTGGAGGCAGAGGGAACGCGGAGAAACACTCGGTTCATGTTCGTGAGCGGCGGAGACGGATCAACATCAAGTCTGCACTGGGGATATTGAAGATTCACCAATCACCTATGGAGTTTGGGAGAGCTTTTATATTGTCTTTCATTCTTGATATTGTTATGTGTGGCTAGTTCTTTAAGTAGTTAGGGTTAGATGGAATTTAATCGATTTATTATGCGTTGAACAATTTGTATGTTAATTTTCCTTTATATCATGAATCAAATTATCTGTTTTTAATGTTTTATATAGGCTTGAATCTTATATAATGATCATAGGTAAATGCATGACAATAGGAATGTTGGTGTGTGATCCTTATATGATAATTTCATCGTACGCTTTATGATTCTAGGGATAGACATAGAGTTTGCGTAATCTTTAAGATTCTTGAACTCAATGCTTGCATTCTTGGGGAATAACCGGGGAACTAGGGTTCTTTCAAGATTGTAAAGGTTTTAGGATAACAAAGGATTGAGCCCTAATTACATGCGAAAGAATTGATTAGATTGATACTAAGGACGATTAACGTAAGGAAGGAATTCAAACGTAATAAAGAGATTGAAGGAAATCGAAACCCTAGCTACGTTTTTATTTTATCAGTTTATTCAAATCTTTACTTTCTTGCTTTTAAATCTTACAATCAATTAGTTTTAATATTTTAATTTTTCAACTCAAATTCTGTTTCCAAATACAACTTTGATTGTCCAACTAAGTTTGCGATAGTGAATTAGTGCTTGAGTATAATCCTCGTGGGAACGATCTCTTATTCAATCATTATATTACTTGTACGATCGGTGCACTTGTCGTGAGTAGCAACAGACACCTCATTTGACATATTTTGTCTCTCACCAAAAAATTTGAATTTACAACAATGATACCATAAGAACGTTTAAATCCAAATTAATAAACAAAAAATCACTGTTATAATTAAAAACATTCATAGTAAAGGCCCTTATGATTATAGTAAAAATACATCAAAACGACATAGTTTTATTAAAAATGATATAACTTTGTGTCATTTAAAATAATAAAAATAATAAAAAACTATCCCCACCTTAATAGTTTTATCAAAACATTCATGGTATCTCATCGAAAGAAAAGGAAAAAAATAATAAAAATAGAGAAAAATGTGTATCCTTTTAAAGGATGTAAAGTTGTATCATCTTAAGTGAGAGAAAGAGATATATAAAGGAAGAGAGAGAGAGTGAAAATAAATAAATAAAGGTATGAGTCTCACCAGAGTGAAAAGATATAAGTTGTGTTATTTAAAAGGATAAACACTTTTCCATATATATATAGGGAAAAATATTTCTACAGCCACTTTAGATAAAGTTATCTACAACTATCCCTTCTTAGGTCGTACTTAGTTATAACAATAAAACTGTTTTTTTTTCTCTCTCCTCAGACACTGTCGATTGACATGGCGGAGAGAGAAAATACACTTTTAATGTACGACCGATCGTACTTAGTGAAAAAAGATAGCTGTAGACCACCTTATCTAAAGTGGCTGCAGAATTGTTTTTTTTCTCTCTCTCTATATATATATTAACGTTGCAATTTATAATAATGTTTAACTTATAATTGTATGACTTACTGGTTACCTAAAAAATTTGAGATTTGGGTCCGTTTGGATAAGCTAAAAAAAAAAAGTGCTTTTTACGTTTTGTTTATTTTAGAAGTATTTTTTTACAAAAGATTAAACTATTTAGATTTTAAAAAATATATATATTTGACTTTTGACTTTTTTTTTTAAAAGCTAAATTTTTTAACTTAAAAAAGTGCAGATTTTTGATTTTTTTTTTTGTGATTTTTTTTAAACAGACATCTAAACAGATTTTATAGTGAAAATAATTTTTTTTTTATTACCAAAAAAAAAAAGAATTTAAAAAAAAAAAAAAACTTTTGAAGAAAAAAAACCCAATCAAAACAGGCCTTAGTATTAAAATTAGTCTTTGTTTTACTCATAATGGGTTTTTGCAACAAATAAGTCAAATATATAATCTTTTTGATTAAGTGTATTATATTATTAGGTCATACGCGTGTTAATTGAGTTATGTTTATAATTTTGTATTTATTATTATTATCTAAAAAATCTATATGATATTCGACTATTATCACTGTTTGTTTAATTCACCATATAACATTTTTTGATGGATTATTGTTTTTTTGATATAATATTTTTTTCACGAAGCAAATTTTTTTTCCTTTTTCTGTATATCTAACCTTTAACCAAATTGTTAACTTGATGATGCAACCTTTTGATCGGGTCAACTTTCATGTCTAAGTTATCAAATTATGGTTAAACAATATTTTTGTAGCAAATACTAAGTCTACTTGAAGATGTGATCTAAAAAGCATATAACTGCATTAGAAGGTATTATTTGTCCTTATTTTTTTTTAATCAAGATAAAATATGGGGCGAAATCATTTGGTTCAGGCCCAACCCATATTTTATTGAAAAAGGATTAAATCCGTCTAAGGACGGTTTGGATGAACTTTTAAGAAAAATGACTTTTTATGTATTGTTTTTTTTAAAAGAATCTTTTCTAAAAGATAAAGTTATTTTGGATGTATGATATAAAAATCAGTTTTACATAAAAAAGTTATTTATGTTAAAATAAAAAAGCATTTATATATATATATAATTACAATAAAGGGGAGATAAAATAGGTATGATAAGATGAAGTTAAAATTGTATGTTAAAAATTTATATTATCTTATTTCCAAAAAAAAATTTATATTATATTTTAATTTATACTTTTTTCAAAAACAATCAATTACTGGCTAAAAAAAAGCAGCTTTTTAACTTTTATTTTAAATTTTGCTTTTTTAAAAAGTTTTTATTCAAACATCTAAAAATTCTCAAAAAGTTTTTTATTTAAAAAAAAAACAACTTTATTAGAAACTTATTATAATTTGATTTCGAACATGAAAGAAAGGAAATAGTCACTTATTATAATTAGGTGAATCACGATAATTCATATAGCGTTGTGATGTTCTTAATTTGGTGTGTTCTTTTTCAATGTTCTTTGAGAACTCTTATTATAACGTAGCTCGAAATTTAGCTCATTCATCATTAATGCTAGTTTACTATTATTTGAATGTCAAAATAGTCCCTCAAAGCATATATCAGATTTTGTGTTTAATTATTTAAAAAAATATTTAATTTTTTTTTTTTTGGAAACGGATCCTAATTAAATCTTCGAGGCGAATCAGAATCCCCGGTATTCCCACGGGTTTGACTCTTTGAGCCGCCTATGGGACTAATCCAGAGTTCGGGTATGAGTTCAAGGATTAGGATACTTATGTCCCTTCCCAGATGGTGTTGGTAGGATTCAAACCGAGGTCCTCTCCCACTACTCAGTCCCCATACTACTTTTATTTTCTTAGATGTGCTGCACATTTATAAGTGCGACTCTTATTCTGAACTATTTATTAATAACTTCACTTATTTTTATCGTCTAGTAACATGATTACAACTCTAAAGCATTACTAAGATTTGGACAGAGTTCATCAGAGCAGCACTAATTGCGATTTTGTTTTAAAAAAAAAAAAAAAAAAAAACCTCAGGAGACTTGAAAGAGAGGTCTTAAAGAATTATCTTCTTACTTGGATAATATAATTTGCACATTGGTTCAGAGTTTGTTGATCGCTTGATTCTCTGTGTTCCAGTCAGTTATATAATTTGTGCTTATTATATCACTCTTGCATCATTTGATGACAATCAAATTTTATCTACATTTGAACTACTGGCCTATTTAACAAAACTCTTCAAAGATGTTAGAAAACTTTCATTTATTTAAGAAAATATGTTACCTGCAGACAGTACGACCATATATTTATTCATTTTCAAGACTTGTGTCCCGATTTGACACTAAGTCCATTCCCTATGAACTGTTATATATTTTCCACAATAAACTAAAAAATGCATGATATAAACTTTAATTTCTTGTTTTTCATTCTATAGTGGAGATTGCAATTATCCATCAGTGAATGGGCATGAATCAAAGTATATCTCGGATGGTATTCCTTTTTTGCCTCTTATTATTATTATTATTTTTCAATCCAAACCCGTCATTTTGTGTTAAAAATTGAATTCTCATCCTTTGATATAGTCATGGCACTTGAAGTCATTTTGTGTAGAAAAGTGTATCCTCATCCTCTGGCACTTAAGCTGCTGAGTAAAAAGAATGAAAGAAGCTACTCTTAACCTCTTCTCTTTAAAGTGTTAAGCACCCAAGCAATTGTTAGTCTGGACTTGGAGCCAATCTAATGCAAAAAAACAACTAATTATCCTTCTAACATGGGAAATTCATAGTGTTTGGGTCAATTTGGTGAATAGAAACTTGTGGCCACTGCGAAAGAGCAGCTGGTGATAGGAACTGATTATATCAGCTTTAGAATTATGGATAGAAACTTCTCAAAGATGCTTCGAATTTTAATCTTCAATCTTGAAATGAATATTCCCAAGCTTAAGTGCACCAATTCGTTTGTCAAAAGGGACTACAGCGTAGACTGGGTGTGTGGCTTAAAATGGTGCTGCAACTATTCTCATGGACTTTTACAAGCCTTTTTTTTCACTAATCACCGTGTCAAGGGCTCAAATATCGTTCTGAGTGGAGAACAAATGTCGTTTTTTTTTCTCGTGCAGACTGATAAGCACTACAAACTCACATGCTCACGGCATTCCAATTTTGTCGAAGAATTTCTAAAATTGCAAAAGCTTGCAACTGAATAAAAACAGGTTTATGGGTGGGAACCAAAGAGTGTCCAGGTGTTGAGATATATAAAATCATTAATGTAGCCTCATCCAACAGCTTAAGCTTTTGGGTTGAATTGATTCTTTACATGGTATCAGAGCCTCGGTATCACGGGTTCGATCCTCACCGCCCCCACTTTATTTCAAGTGGAATTTCTTTTTTCGCACAGGTAGGTGGGCTTGTGCATTGTTCACCCTTCAAGCCCAGTGGGCTCTCGTGTGAGGGGACTTGTTGAGATATATAAAACCATTAATGTAGCCTCACCCAATAGCTTAAGTTTTTGGGTTGAATTGATTCTTTAAACCAACCATCAGAGAATCAGAGAAGGGAACAGGTGAAATTTGTTTCAGGATGG
The DNA here is from genome assembly GCF_033153095.1 of Gastrolobium bilobum. NCBI lineage: Eukaryota > Viridiplantae > Streptophyta > Magnoliopsida > Fabales > Fabaceae > Gastrolobium > Gastrolobium bilobum. The sequence goes on from NW_026898220.1 coordinate 457,499, forward strand.
CGCACCTTAATTTCTTAGCAAATCCAATGTTAAGAAATCCAATGTTGTAGCACCCTGCAGCACTTTTTTGGGATTGGACACTCTTCTTCCAAAAATGGTGCCAATCTGTTACTGCTGACGGACGAGTTTCAAACAATCACAAGGTGCTGAATGTTAACCAATTCACATGGCCTAGGTAATGCAATATTTTTTAGTTCAGTATCTTAGTTGCACTTTGTCAGCTTTTGGATTTGTTACTCTCTTAACAATATTGTTGCAAGGGACAAGAGTAGAGTACTAGAAAGAAGTTCCTTTTACAGTCATTTACTGTCAATTAGGGATATAAATGGGTACGCCGTTCACATTTTAACTTGAATAAAGCTTGGTATAAAATATTTAAGTTTGGCTTAATCGGTCTGTTTAAATCTATTGGGCATTTAAGAATAAAAAAATAATTAAAAATATTACTTTATTATTTAAATAATAATTTTATTTAAAATAAATAATATAATATAATTCAGCCATGCGTAGACTTATAGACAAGGTCATATAAAAAAAAGCCTATAACATGCTTTCTACAAAGACTTTTTCTAAGACTTGAACATATTTTATTTTATTAAATATAATGATCAAGTCTGATATAATATAAGGCCGGAAGTAGTCTCTAACTCATTTACATACCTAAATTACAAAACAAGGGGTTAGTTTGGAGTAAAGGATTAATATTATTTATTTACTTTTGTGATATACATTATTAAAAAAATACATAACCATTAAGTAATTAAATTAAATATAATATTATTCATAAAATTAATAGTTATATACATAATATAAAAATGTTATAAGTTACATAAATCAAATCACTTCCCAATAATCCCAATTGGCAATAGAATAAGAGTGAGAATAAGCAATTTTACTCTTGCATATATTTATAAAGATACCTAAATACTAAAGAAATTTGAAACTTGACCGGTTATTTTATTTAAATTCTAAATTCTACTATATTATATGTTATAAGTTATATAATATAAATAATTTTTTAAAAAAACCCTAAAAATTTAATTTTATTAATTAAATAATTTCTCGAAATATTTGAGTTTAACATTTTTATTAAACGGGTCAGGACATACCAAATGCTCCTACCAAACCATGGAACTTATCTTCATCTTATTCTCAAAAGTTGCATCCAAAATATTGGATGTATTATAATTTGTAATGCAATATTATTCATAGTTGATTCAATTTTTTTAACATAAATTCAATCGTGATAATCAAATCACATTAAATTAAGGTGTGATATTTATTAGAAATATTTATTAAAGTACAGTAAAAATGATATTCTTCAAAAAGATGTTTCATTCCAATAAAAAAAACAAAAGTTTTATTCCATGTGATTGCCACACGATCAATTATGTTTTATTCCATGAAGATCACGAAAAGGATTGGGTGAGAACGATAGGGTCGAGATCCAATTATGTTTTTTTTTGGCTAAAAAAATCCCAATGCATTAGATTGAAATGGAGCACGAAACGTTTGCTTTTCAGAGTGCTTTATGTAGGAGCCAAAAGTCGCCAATTAAGTGATTTATATGCGAATACGTGGCAAGTTGGCAATGAGAGTGGATCTTGTTAATTTTTTACATCATCTAGTCATATAATATTTTTGCAAATGAATTTTTTATGTTAAAAAAAACTTGATACGTGAGAAGAATATAATTATACAAAGATAAATTAATGATTATAATTTTGTAACTCTTATTTTAATATTTTTTTCTGTTTTATTTTATAATCATTAATTCATCTTTGTATAATTATAATTTTTCACATGACCATATTATTATTTTTTTTAACATGATCTAAATCCATAAACATAAATTTTTTTATATAAAAATAACCATTCCAGTTGGCAAATGACAATTTTCAGAAAAATTGTAGTTTAGTTTCATTTAAGCTTTTTTATGTACAATTTTTTTTTATGCACGTACATTTTCTTTTTCCTTTTTTAAAAATCTAGTTTATTTTAGGGATTGATGTTTCTTATATTGTTGAAAATAAAATTATTTTCTATACATACATAAAAATGTGTAAGACTTATATGAAGAGAAAAAATAAAATAAATCACATACATTTTTATATGTATGTAAAAAATAAAATTAACTCCATAAAAATATTAAGTCTTTTGTTTTATTTGAGAATCTTATTGAAGTAGAGAAATGCGACACACTTAATTTCAACAATAATTATTATCGTTTTGGTACAACCTAACGTTAGTTTATTAGTTTGATGTTTGATATAACAAAATCTAGATACTTTTTAATAAAAATTCAGAAATAGGCATATTACTATAAAAATTTACAATAATTTAATTATGCATATAAGCATATTAATTGTTTTAATGTTTTGAAGAAAAAATTATTATTTCTGCATAAGTTGCAGAAAAATAATATCTGCCCCAAACAAAAAATTGAATCTACTAAGTTCTTTTTCTTTTTTTAAAAAAAGTAGCATGAAAATCAATGTAAGAATTGTTGCCTTAGCATTTCCTAGCTGAGTAATCAGTCATTACACACAGACACACATAACTAGATCGATCCGTATAAATAGGCGCATTGGCTTTGCACACGTAGCAAGTTGCCGCGCACGGCAACTCAAAGCGGCTTCTACGGTTAATCTTCGCCGTACTCACCGGGAAATTGAATTCCGGAACCTTTGATTGTATTGAAAAGGAAGATTAACGATGAGTGCTCCGTCGCGAGAAGAGGAGTCCAAAGAAGATGACAAGGACGGAGAGGCTAACAGGTTGCTACAAGGGCAATCGGAGGAGGAAGAGGAGGCATATGAAGCGGGGGAGAAGATCCGGGTCGTAGATTTTGACTTTGATTCCGGGGATGATTCGAGTGTGCCTCCTTTCTCGTGGAAGAAGCTGTGGCTATTCACAGGGCCTGGGTTTCTAATGAGCATAGCGTTCTTGGATCCGGGGAATCTGGAAGGGGATCTCCAAGCTGGAGCCATCGCCGGTTACTCTCTCCTGTGGTTGTTGATGTGGGCCACGTTCATGGGCCTGTTGATCCAGCTTCTCTCTGTGAGGGTTGGTGTGGCCACGGGTCGAAACCTCGCTGAGCTCTGCAGAGACGAGTATCCTGATTGGGCTCGGTTTGTGCTTTGGTTTATGGCTGAGCTGGCCTTGATTGGTGCTGATATTCAAGAGGTCATTGGGAGTGCCATCGCCATCCAAATTCTTAGCCGAGGACTCCTTCCCCTCTGGGCTGGAGTTTTGATTACTGCTTCCGATTGGTATTCTTTTTCTATCTCATTACTGATTAAATTGAACTATTCAAATTTTAAGGAACCGTTGTTTCTAATCATATAGCTAGTGGTCTTAGTTTGTAGTTAAATTACTTTGTGACGTACACGATCTAGTGGAGGAGCTGGGAACCAACCGTACTTATAATTTGAATTGCCTTGCATGATTCATTATTAGAACTCATAGAGCCTATACTAAGGATATTTTTTGTTTGTTTCATGAGTTATAAGGAAACTTGCACTCATATTAGTCATGGGTTAAGAACTGGAATTGAATTCTATAAGATTAAGTTTCCTGTTAGTTGCTCTTTGATAGAGCAGTTGGCTTTTAACTGACTGTTAGTAGTCTTGATTTATGATGCAAAATTATAGGGAAAATAGGCTTTCAGGAAAATACAGAAGTTTTCTGCTATATTATCATTCTTCAATCATCAAAAGTCGTCCCTCACATCCTTCTAACCAGCCTTTTAAAGGCAATACAAAAAGTAACTGACAACAAAGGACCATCAATGGTCTTAAAAACTGATACAAAACGGAAATAACCATAAACAAAACATAAAGTCATGCAAACTGAAACGTCTGCAATTATTAAAATCCATAAAAAGCTTTAAAACTGAAACGTCTACAATTATAATAATTTATGGTGACTTAAGTGCATCATCCTCTCCCACTAGGAAAAGATTCGCCCTCGAATCTGCAACGTCTTCAGGTGGTAATCCAGGCAACTCTTCTGGTACAATATCACCAAATTTCCTAATTAAGATTAGGACTTGGAAATGCAATTCTTTGACTTGGTATATTCATTGGTAGTTTGGATCAATGATCGCATCTGTGATTCGTCATAGGAAAACTTTGTCTGATGTACCAGCAAGTCCCATTGCCCTTGACGATCTCCAATTAAACTTTTACCAAAAGCTAAATCTTTATCTCCCATTGTTATGCTCGTTGTCCCCAAATTCATAATACTGCTTGCAAACTAAAGACTTCTTGGATGAAGGATCATTCTGCATGATATTTTTGGGGAGAACTTCATCTTTGTTAGAGATATTCATCTTTGTTAGAGATATTAGAATTTCTAATAACTGACTTCCCATCGGAATCACTACAAGAGATTTCTTTCACCTCTGGATTCTCGTCGTCTTGCTCCCAATCATACTTATCATAGATAGGGAACTTGTCATAAATTAGAGCATCCATAACAGGATTCTCATCATCTTGCTCTTCATCATATTCATCATAGATTGGGACCTTCTGGTCTTCTGTCAAGTCTATGATGTCAAAGACTTTTTTGAGGGTGTGTGACCCGTCGATAAACTCATCTGGATGAGTGGTGCCTTCGAATTCCGGGATCTCAATGTTCACCTCAATATTAGCAAAAAAGGATTGATGTCCAGGTTGACTTCGTCCTCGAAGCTCCTGGTTCCGGTTCCATAATCTTCTTTCCTCCACATGAGATGATCTTTCAGATTCCCATCCTTCATCTGACTCGTGCAAGCAGTTGTTCGAGTTCTTGGATCCGTCTGTCCTTTTCCTTTTCCTCAATTTCAGCATCTCTCGCATCAGTATAATAATCACCGGTAGGTTGACCGCGTCTGCCGCCACGACCTCTTCGTCCAAAATTATAGGGAAAATAGGCTTTCAGGAAAATGCAGAAGTTTTCTGCTATATTATCATTCTTCAACCATCAAAAGTCGTCCCTCACATCCTTCTAACCAGCCTTTTAAAGGCAATACAAAAAGTAACTGACAACAAAGGACCATCAATGGTCTTAAAAACTGATACAAAACGGAAATAACCATAAACAAAACATAAAGTCATGCAAACTGAAACGTCTGCAATTATTAAAATCCATAAAAAGCTTTAAAACTGAAACGTCTACAATTATAATAATTTATGGTGACTTAAGTGCATCAATTTCAGAAGAGATGCAATTGGCAAGGTATTTATCGTAGTGATAAAAAAGTATAACAAGTTTTACGTGGTGGTGGATAATTTGCTTTATAGTTATTACTATACTGCAAATATTTTTCCCGCACCTTGATTCTAGAGTATAGACAACATTTTTTAAGGCAAGTTCAGCTAATAATTATGTCATGTCGCTGAAATTACTCATAAATTCGTACTCTGAACTCAAACTTTTCTGTCATGATATTATCAAACCTCTCATAGCCTCTCTGTTCCTGGATGGTTGCTTATGCTTTCATGTTATTTTGGGAACTCTTTTATCTTTAAACATTATGTTGTGTTTCTGTGGACTCAGTCAACTATGACGACACGTTAACAACATGCTCAGTTCCTTACCTCACTATAATTTTGAACATGTAATCCTTTTATCAGCACTAAAAGTTTTGAAATAAACTTTTGCATGCTACTCTAATATGAAAGTTAGTAAGAGAACCATCCATAAATCAACCTCTCTCTTTTAAACATTTACTGGTTTCATTTATTGATTTCAGTTTTCTGACTCTTGTTTGTTATTGTATTTAATTAATTGGTTGGAACCTTCCTACTTTCATGTTCAAACACGTTTAACTGTGGTTATTCTCTCTGTTGTTGAACAGCTTTGTCTTTCTGTTTCTTGAGAACTATGGAGTTAGGAAGTTGGAAGCTGCTTTTGCAGTTCTTATTGCTACTATGGCTCTTTCTTTTGCCTGGATGTTTGGTGACACAAAACCTAGTGGAAAAGAACTTTTGATGGGTAAATTTTATCTGATGTATTTGAAATATCACTTTCTTATGTGGTGCAAAATCCTGTCTTTTTTAATAGCTTGCCCCTCCCACTGGCATTTCAGAAATAAAAAGATTTCTGTCCTCTAATAATCCACACGTATAACTGTGTTTGTTCCTTCTGGTAGGTATTTTGGTTCCAAGACTTAGCTCAAAAACAATTCGTCAGGCTGTGGCCGTTGTTGGTTGTGTCATAATGCCTCATAATGTATTCCTGCATTCTGCTTTAGTACAATCAAGGAAGATTGATCCCCATAAGAAAGGCCAGGTACAGGAGGCTATCAACTACTATTCGATTGAGTCATCGGCTGCACTTTTAGTCTCCTTCATGATCAACCTATTTGTCACAACAGTTTTTGCTAAGGGTTTCTACGGTACAAAGCAGGCAAATAGCATAGGATTGGTGAATGCAGGGCAGTATCTTGAGGAAAAGTATGGAGGAGGGCTCTTCCCTATTCTCTATATATGGGGAATCGGGTTATTGGCAGCTGGACAGAGTAGCACCATCACTGGCACATATGCTGGGCAATTCATAATGGAGGGTTTCCTCAACCTTCCTTTAAAGAAATGGTTGAGAGCATTGATCACTCGAAGTTTTGCAATTGTGCCAACTATAATTGTAGCTATTGTTTTTAATAGGTCAGAAGCTTCATTGGATGTTTTGAATGAATGGCTTAATGTGCTTCAGTCCATGCAAATTCCCTTTGCATTAGTTCCCCTCCTCACGATGGTCTCCAAAGAGCAGATCATGGGGACCTTTAAGGTTGGGCGTATTCTTGAGGTGAGTTCATGGTTCACTGTTCTTTCATTTCATCAATTGTTAATTGTAAGATCTCTGAAGCAACTTCCTAATGATTCAAAGTTATGTTTTTCATCTTATTAGATTATTTGACAACACAATTAATTGGGTGGTAAGGAAACAAAAGTAAAGTTTTCCTTTGTTTAGCTTTGCCTCTGCAGCCATCAATCTTTTTCTCTTGTTAAGAATGGTTGGCTGTCTAGATTAACGGTCAAATTTAATCTGATAATCAAATCTCGAGTTATTTAAGATGTCTATTGGCTATTCAATCAATGATCTATGCCTGCTTGCTGGGTAAAAAATAGAAATAGAACTGCTGTAATATATTAAGGGAATGTAACAGGTTTTACATTTGGCTATATCTGCTTTTATCACTTGTCTTGTTTTGCCGAAGCTTAGATGCATTCAGTTCGATTTTTTTTTTTTTTTTAATCTTTATGCATCCAAGTTCAGTCTGATGAATTAGATGTGTGAATTCTCCAGTCATAAGTGTTTGTGTTTATGATTGGATTTGTATTCCTATCGTAGAATTGATCAGTAAAGTTGAATGTAATTTACTTGGAAGATCTGTTTCTTGCGTTGTGTATCTCAGTAGCCACAATTTTTCTGCGAACTTTGTTACTAGGACATTACTTTATTAGAGTTCGATTCAAGACATCCAAGGTTCATGAATCATATCTGGATATATTAATATATGAGAATCATGAGATCGACTTTGAAGTTTTGAATGGTTTGATGAGTTTGGATTTAAACAAAAAGGACAACTAGTGAACCAGTTATCCCATTTGTTGTATGGTACAACTTTATATACCTTCAGGACAAGATGAAGCTTGGAGTCTTTAGTCATATAAAATATGTTGGTCATTATTGAAAATTGGTCACTTTTACAAATTACTGTTACGAATATAGTTGCCAATGCACACTTGAAAGTCATTGAAAGTGCTAATTTTCTGACAGATTGTTTCTCATATCGTGAATGTTTCACTGCTACATAAGTACGTGGGGGTGCTTAAATTTCAGTTTGTACATCTATAGAAAATAAAAAAAGACAAAAAATCAGCATATACTGTTGCTTGCTTGAGTTCATAAAGTCATATTGGTTCAAAGAATTGTCTCATAGCATTAGGGAAATAATTGTTGCACACGCTTATGGTTTCTTTTTGCAAAAATAAGGGTGATGTTAAAGTAATTTAAAAAATAAAATATGATGTGCAAATACCAAATCCATTCAATAAGCTGATTTCCAGTTATTAAAATTGTCTGCCTTTTTATATAAAAATACCTAATGTTTGTTTATCTTATTTTATTTTTTGTAGAGGGTGGCATGGACTGTTGCTGCACTGATTATAGTAATTAATGGGTATCTCTTATTAGATTTTTTTCTTTCTGAGGTGAACGGCCTATTGCTTGGTTTCGTAGCCTGCGCCTGCACAGTTGCTTATGTTGCATTCATTGTATATTTGATTTCACAAAGCGGTGCTCTTCCTTCCGCTTGGGTTAATCGACTTCCCAAGGGGTTTTCTTTTATTGGGAATTAAGTCAAAAGGAATTCACACACCCTTAAAAATCTGGAAATAGTATGGCAAGCTTCAGCTAGACAATTTTGCACGAGGAGTTTTTCTTCATACATCATGAAGGAATTTGTTATATAGTTCCTCTAACCTTGCAACCTGGATTAAAGGGAGATATCTTTCTATAATTGAAGATATGCAGAGGTTATATCCTATTTAACTGCACTGTATTTTTGCAATAGAGATACAGAGGTTTCCTTCCATATGTAACAAGATGGAGATATCTTTGTGTAATGGAAGATGTGGAAAAAGCGTTGTTACAACTTGCAGGATAAATTACTTTCCTACACACCTTATTCTTTTTCTAACAAGTTCACATTGCTCCATTATTCTTTGATGTAAACAGTTTGTGTTTGATTTAGACAAACGGGTGCATGTTGCTTTCACGAAGGAACATGAGTAGATATCTATTCAGGCTGTATTAAAGGGAGATGTCTTTCTATAATGGAAGATGTGGAGAGCTTACATTTTTATTTTTGCAATAGAGTTTCAGAGGCAGGCAACCTTCCATGTGTAACGAGATGGAGATATCTTTGTGTAACGGAAGATGTGGAAAGAGCTTTATTACAACTTGCAAGATAAATTGCTTTCCTACCTACCTTTTTATTTTCCGAACAAGTTGTGAATTGCTCCATTAATGTTTGATGTAAACAGTTTGTGTTTGACTTAGACAAACTGACACATGTTCCTTTGTGAGGGTGGCCAGGTAAGACAACAGACATAAACTGTAGGGATTAATCAATAGTACAATGTGGAGTACATTTGCTGTGCTTCATTTTGTCTGTTTTCTAGTTGGTTATGATGTCATCACATGTGGAGGTGCTATTCCATTGCTTGAGCAACTCACTAGGGAACTATTAAAACTTAAAACTGAAAATTGTTTACACCTAAATCACCAGCAGATTAATTCCCTCAACAATTTTTTTTTTTAAATGTAAGGGTTCTCAACCATGAAAAAATGGTTTATTTTGTGGCAATTTAAAAATGAAAAATCATTTTCTCATGCAACAGGAGATAATTTTATCATGGTGTGAGACATCAAAATTCATATTTTTTTTCCCTCTTTTTTAACAAGTGGTGGGCCCCATCACTTGTTGTGTTTGTGATACAAGAAATGTTACCTTATGTAATATGAGAAAAGAGAAGTCCTTTAAAAATTTACATGTAATGGTATAAATGTACTCCATTGGATTTCTAAGTGCACCATCCCGTAGTTCTTTTTCTTTTCTTTTTTCTAAGCATCCTATGCTGTTAGAAGTTGTCTCTGTTAGTAATTGAAAACCCTAAGGAAAATCCTGTTTCAATGCTGCTTTGCTTGCATTTAGGGTATGTTTGGAAGTAGGAAGTTGAATGGTTAATGAAGAGGAAGGAATCAATGAATGGTTGGGAATGAAGGCTTTTTGACCCTTTTGCCCCTAATTAAATAATTAATAACCAATTTGCCCCTCCCCCAGAACTATCCACCATCATGCCCCCATTTAGTCGATTAAGTTGCACTTTTAATCGACTAAATGGGCTAAACTCAGAAATTATGAAACGCGAATTTTAGTCGACTAAAAACTCACCTTAATCGACTAAATTGTTTGCACTTTTAGTCGACTAAGAACATTATTTAGTCGACTAAATGTCGCAGATCAGGTTTTTTAAAAACTCCCCCATTTCGCAAAGGGGGTTATTTTCAAACCCTAATCGACTAAATCACTCCATTCCGTCCCCTCTCTCCAACCAAGTCCGAATCTCAACCCTTGAAGGTGCGATTGAAGCTTCCTTGGTTCACACTTGCGAAATCGACATTTAGGTAACGTATTCTGACTTGCATTTGGTTTTAAGTTTAGTTTTTTTTTTTGTTTTCTTCATGCATTTGATTTCTGTTTGCGGTTTTGTGGATTTAGGTTAGGGGTAGGGTGCTAAGTTTGTTGTGATGGTGAGGGTTAGGGTTGATGTGGTGCCTTAGGCTTAGGGTTAGGGTTATGTTAGGGTTAGGGTTAGGGTTAGGGTTAGGGTTTATGTTGCTGTTTTGTTTGGGTTGTAGTGTTAGGGCAAGGAGTGGGTTTTTGTGTTTAGGGTTAGGGTTAGGGTTTCTGATTTCTGTTTTATTTTAGGATTAGGTTTTGTTTTTTATATTGAATTTTAAATTTTTTGATATTGTTATTGTTCATTGATTTTTGTTTCCACTTGCATTGTAGGTACAGTTGTTCCCATGGCTGGCCGTAGAAGATCGTCTAGCACTGGAAATGAGAGACGACAGAAGCTACGACAAGACCGTCCGTCTTCGTCAAGGCCACAAGAGGAAGACCCCGCTGCTGTCGACCTCCCATTCGGATACTTGTTCGAGAATGACCCGGTGGTTCATGAATCTTTTGTTCGTGACTTTGTTAACCGACCGATTTGTGGGGCCAAATCACTTGATACAGCCTTTTTTGAACAAGAAGGTTTTAACATTGTGAGGTGGTTGGAGGAATCACATCTTAGGACCTTGGCTGAACTGTCGTGCTCATATTCTGAGCTGCATGTACGGGCCTTCTACCATAACCTCAGCTACCATCAGGGTGAGCTGAGGTCTAGGGTCTGCGGGGTGGACATATACAGGGACGTGCAGAAGGGAAATGAAAGATTTAGACATATACAGGGACGGTTCAAGGGTGTTGAAGATAGGCTTGCTCGTCTAGAGCTTGGACGAGGACAGCAGATTGAGGATGTTGCAGGGCAGGGGGCTGATGTGTCAGATGAGGATGACGAGGAGACGGCGTCCGAGGAGGATTAGATTTAGGGTTTATGTTTCTATTTTACGTTTGTAGTGTATGTTGTTATGTAATTGACTTCGGTCTTCCTATTTGACATTTGTAGTTTATGTAATATTATGGTTATGAAATGAACTATTTGATGTTCCCATCATGTTGTGAACCGTTTACGTAATTATTGTTGTTTTCTTATTTACCAAATGAAGGAACAAATATCTTTTACCTTCTTGTTTTCAATTTGTGTCTAATCACAGTCCAACGGGTCTAAAATGTCCAATGAAATTCAGAACAAGTGACCTTAACAGAGTTAAAAGAAGAACACAAGTTTCGGATACCCTAATTTGGAGTATTTATGCAGTACATGTACATTCGTGGTTTATAACCTGTACAATACTATTTTGTACCTGAAAGTGTGTTCCCCAAGTCATTATATACGTGTACATTGATATTCGATCGGTTCCGTGCCAAAAAAATGCGTGCAAAACAGAATGGGGTGTCAAAACCAGTTATTTAGTCGAGCAACCTGTACTGGTTTAGTGGACTTGCACGTATTTTTTGGCACGGAACCGATCGAATATCAATGTACACGCATATAATGACTTGGGGAACACACTTTCAGGTACAAAATAGTATTGTACAGGATTCGTATGCGATTGGGTACGTATTACCCCAAACCGTTTGTTTACGCTCCCCGAAACTTGGTGATTTCATTTTTTGGTAATATTAGTATTAGTTATGAGTTTCAATCTATCAATATGGACCAATGTTAGATAATGGACTTAGAAATGAAATGTCAAATTACATAATGAGTTAGACAGTAACACAAAGTAACTTCAAAATTCATAACAGAATTACATGAACTCTTACAAAAGACCTTAAATACATGCACAACATTGGTTCAGCTAGGATTAATCCTCATAGGACATGTACGTTTATTGTGACCAATTTGCTTGCAGGTGCTACATCTAGTTTGACTGCTTGTGGGTTGGGACTCGACCCAATCCATTTCATTTTGTATCCTTGAAGACTTCGGTCTACCTTGTGCACGAACCAAAGATGCATTTGGGATAATAGTTGGACCATCTATTTCTGGGATCAACAACTCATTACCCATTGGAAACCAATGTGCAGCATAGACCTTCTCAATTTGTGTAATTGAGAACACAGGATCGACATAGTCATAGTGGTTCAATTTTTCAACCTTGCACACCGCTAGCACATGACTGCAAGGAAATCGTCTAGCTGTGAACCGTCCACATTGACATTTACGATTTAACAAGTCAACCCTCATAATGTCGCCGGCATCATGCGTAGATTGATTGTAGGCATCCTCAACTTCAAACAACTGCAAGTCTCTATCAAAAACACGGACACAGAGACTGACAGTTAACTGATCATTCTTTTGTAAGAAGCAATGGCAAACGCAATAGGCAGAATGAATCCATCACCATCCTGTGACGTAGCAATCAAGAGGGTATCTTTGTATTTCCCGTACAGGCGCGTGCCATCAATTTGGATTATGGTTTTACAATATTTGAAAGCCTCAATGCACTGGTGAAAAGTCCAAAATACCCTGCGAAAGACAGCCTTATCGGTGTAGACTCGCTGGTTCGTCACAACACTGATCCGCATCCGAATCTTGAACAGAACCAGGATTTTATCCTGTGTCACGTAGGTCAGCCAACCAGGTAAGATGGCATATGATTTTTCCCAGTCCCAAACAACTTCGACAATGGCCTTCATTTTAGCCTTCCAAGCCTTCCTATAAGAGTATGTTGTATCCATACAAACTTTGTACCCTCTCCTGAATAACTGGTTTTGTGGATGGATCTTCTTTTACATACCTATAAAAAATCCAGTCAACACAATCAATAAATATACCGAAATTAGCATATGTACTTAATTAAAAAAAACATAAACATTT